>NC_135737.1:44657702-44963157 GCF_041903045.1 Epinephelus lanceolatus
CCGCAGACCCCTGCTCTGCCTAAGCCAATCAGACGCCAGCTACACGGGTGGCATGTGCTTCCAATTAAAAAAAAAAAAAAAAAAACACAAAGAAAAATCCAGCAAAACTAATTGATATATTTATGTTTATATATTATATTTTTGGGATTAATACTGTTGCTGTTTGAATATTCTGATTTTTATATATGAGGCCAAGGAATAACAAATATGTTGGTGCACTTTTTCTGCACCATGTGTGTTTATTGTGCTTTATTTGGGAACATGACCAAGAAAACAATGAGGGAAGAGTCGGAATAAGAGACAACAACGAGGAGGAGGAGGGTGTTGTTGTTGTTGTTGTTGATGATGAAAATCAGGGTTGCCTGTTGCCTCTTTTTTTTCCTGTTTACCTTCTCTGCTCGACTTATAGGCTTGTGTTGCTGACGCGACTTTAACTGGGGCGGATGGCGTGTTGTTGAAGCGTGGAGGTGAGAAGAACGAGGCTGACGGTATGTAGGATAGCTGTGGAGAGGATCAGGGACGAGGACGAACAACTTTTCAATCTAATGGTGATGCTTTGGCACGGAGAGGCTCGTAGTGTCAGACTAAATCAACAGTTGGATGTGCGACTGAATTTATGTCACAAATCTGTTTGTGCTTGAATGAGAGGAAGTCTGTCATGAGGGATTCACATCATAATATAACCAGCGCGCGGTGTAACAGTACGTGAGAAGAGAGTGAGAAAAGGCAAGAGAAAGGTGAAGGGAAACATGTGAGCACGCAGCAGGTCTTTGCCGTGACGCCCGGCGCTTGTGCCTTTCTCTTTGACTAATTTATTCATGAGTTGAGCTGAATATTGATGTATGAAAACCATGACACTCAGTGCGAGAATGAGTCGAGTTAAGTGTAGATAGAAATTCTCTGACTGAATATTGTTCCAGCAGCAGCTGCCTGTACTGCAGCCTTCACTTGTAACCTGCTCCGACCTGGTCCAAGGCCCCAGCGTCTCTCTCTGTCGTACATTTCCTCCATCTTTCCTCCATCTGTCCCCCTCTGCTCTGCTTTGCTCCTCCAGTCTCCTCCCTGACCTGCCTGTTGTCTGTCGTAGAGAACTGAGGCTTCTGTCTGGCTGTGACTGAACTGGTCTGATGGCTACACCCGACTATGTTTCCACCAATGTCTCTGATGTGTTGATTGTTTGAAACAGGATTCAGACCAACACGTGAAACTAAAACTCACATTTTGAAGCTGCAGGTGTAAAAATCCGGTTCAGCTAAAATGCATACGAAGGCCAAAAACATCGGTTTAAGATGGAAGCTACTAAAAGCTGTGTCTTAAATGTTTGGCATGTTTAAACGGGACATTTTTAAAGGAATATTTTAACATTTTTGCTGAGAGGTAGATGGGAACATTGATCCCTCTCTCGTTTCTGTATGCTAACTATGAAGCTCGAGCTTAGCGTATGCTGTGTTCAAACTACAAGCGACACAGCAACAATGTACCGAGCTACATCATCGCCGGGTCGCAGCTCAAGTGCTCGTTAACGCAGTTGCATCATCAGGGGCTTGTGTGTGTGTCGCTACTTGCCTCAAAGCACTTCTACTGAAAGTCTGAAGTTTGTTTGTGGTTTGAAATGTATCTGTGCTTTTCGTCAACATCTGAGCCCCATGCTAACGTCACATTTAGCCACCCCTGTGTATCTGTGTGTGCACCACAGTACACAGAAAGTTAGCATAGCATCAGCTAACCAGGCCCCCAGGAATGCAACTCAGCCTAGCAGCCAATTTCACCCAGTGGCCACTCGCGGTACTGCAGCGAAAAATCCCCAGCAGCACAAAAAGCGTCAGTAAAACTGCTAACAGGACACCTCGAACTGCAAACAAGGTCAATTATGACTCCGTCTGTTATGAGTTTTTTAACCATGGTGGTGTAATATTTGTTACACTTTCCTCAAGCTGAGAAAAGCCATTTAAAAAGCTATGACGTAATCACTATGTAAAGTCTACGAGCCGAGCGGGAACTTGCGAGTGGAGCTAGAGGGAGGCGTTTATTCAGTTGGCCGTATCCCATGGAAGTAAACCTAGAAGCTAGAAACATTTATTGGCGTATGCGCCAGACGAGCAACTCCACCTAGAATGAACGGGGGCCATCTTGTTACACGTTATCTACGTATTATTTTACATCCGTGCAGCTTACTTAGCTAAACCAGTGGTTCCCAACTGGTCCAGATTTGTTCTTGGTCCATTCAGAATGGACCTGCAACCCACTTTTGGCCCGCAGCCCACCAGTTGGGAACCGCTAAGCTAGACAAAAGCTGAAAAGAAAATTGAGGGAGGTTCAACTTTGATTTGTGGTGCATCATGGCCGTCCATAGCGACGTGTTGGATGTCAGTTTTTGGCCTCATGTCGCTGGCTTCCACTGAAAATGACTTGTGGCCTGTTGCTGTTTCACTCGTAGTGTGAACACGGTGTTAGGGGGAGGAGCTAGTTCGGCTCTGCCTGAAGGTAAAGAAAAATTCATCAACACAGTCTCGCTGTTTGCTCCTGTTCATAGTCTTTATGCTAAGCTAAGCTAATCGTGTCCTGACTGTAGTTTCATATTTTTCTTACAGATATGAAAGTCGTGTTAATTTCTAATCTAACTCTCAGCAAAGAAAGGTGCGTTCGTGCACTTCCCCAAAACGTTGAACTGTTCCTTTATTGCCAGAAACTGTAACCATCTGGAGACTTTTCAGGGTAGGAAACTTCTGAAATAGCACCTCAATTGTGATTCGACTTAAAAAACGGTCAAATATTTCTGCATCCTTATAAAACATCACACCAGTTCAGGTTCAGGCCTCCCGTACATCAGTTCTACAGATGATGTTTCTGTAACTCTGACCAAAGACTGATCCTGAAAAAGTTGTGTCATTGAAAACCTTCGAGAGGAGCTCCAAAATGTTTCCAAGTTTTTTTCTTCTTGTTTCTTTTTCCCGGCTCAATGACACAACTCTTTCCCTGCATGGCTCTGGGTGGCGAGGCGGGTGCACTGCGCCCAGACAGGACTGTGCTACTGCACCTCACATAAACTAGCCAAAGACCCTGTTGATTTCTAGCGATTCTGTTTGTATGATTTATGATGTTATTATGAATGTTATGTTGTTTTGTCAGGAGGGACGTCCGTGTGTACAGCCTGTGTTCTGTGTTATAAATGAGCGATTCAAGCCAAGTCAGGTTTGATGATGTGAAACATTTGGGGAGAAAAAGCTTCTAGTATTTGTTTGTTCACGTGCCTTGTTGGAGAGCAATACAGCAGATTCATGTGGAGTTATTAGAGAAATGCCTCCTTTGCCAGAGTCCTCGGCGGACGGCGGTCGTCGGGCCGTTTCTAAAAGTTTCCCAGCAGCACCCAAAGGTCTCCTCCCTCTGTGTGTATAAGCTTTACTCAAACCGGATCCTTAGTTTGTCCTTTGATTTACAGATGCACTCCTGTTATCAGTCCTGACTTACTGTATGCACCCAACCAATGTATAATTATACCAAACACACTAAAAGATAAGATACTAAAGATTTAAAAATAAATTTGAAAAGTAAATATAAACTGATGAATTGCTGTTTGTGGTTTGTTTTGTTGTAATGTTTGTGCGTGTGAACTGGTGTCTGGTCAAACCTTTGTATTCTGTGTTTCAGTGTTAAAGGAATAATTCACCCCAAAAAATGGTTGTCCGTATATCGGTTACTCAAATGTATCGATTACAAACGATTTTTCTGGTGTGCCAAATTCAAAAACTGAGAAAATTCTTGATAACACTACATGTAATATTTATCTATAACGGGATTTTGTCCCATCCGTCCATCCATTTCTATCCGCTAATCTGGGGCCAGGTCACGGGGGCAGCAGGCCGAGCAAAGCACCCCAGACGTCCCTCTCCCCAGCAACGCTTCCCAGCTCCTCCTGGAGGACCCCAAGGTGTTCCCAGGCCAGATGAGATATGTAATCCCTCCAGTGTGTTCTGGGTCTGCCCCGGGTCCTCCTACCAGTGGGACGTGTCTGGAACACCTCTAACAGGAGGCGCCCAGGAGGATCCTGATCTGATGCCCGAACCACCTTAACTGGCCTCTTTCGGCATGAAGAAGCAGCGGCTCTACTCCGAGCTCCTCACCCTATCTCTAAGGCTGAGCCCAGACACCCTTTTGAGGAAACTAATTTCGGTTGCTTGTATCTGCGATCTCATTCTTTCAGTCACTACCCAGAGCTCATGACCATAGGTGAGGGTTGGGACGGAGATGGACCAGTAAATCGAAAGCTTTGTCTTTGCCACCATGGCGGTTCAGCGCTGCACCAAACCGCCGATCCATCTCACGCTCCATTCTACCCTCACTCGTTAACAAGACCACGAAATACTTGAACTCCCAAATGGTTTAGCTCCGTCTTTTGTTGCTGACATGCTCATCGTGTTCACACCAGAAAGAGATCCCTTAGGTCAGGGGTGTCAAACATACGGCCCAGGGGCCAGAACTGGCCCGCCAAAGGGTCCAATCTGGCCTACTAGGTCAACACATTCTCACTCCAACCTTGTCACATATTAACATTTGGTCATGGACTTTCCACGTCTACATACGTCATGAAAGGCACCCTGGGTGTGTTGGTTGTTGACATTCTGGGATGCATTAATGTATGAGATGAAATATGTTCTGACCTGTTTTACATTCTGTATTTTATTGTTGCTTTTAATTTTTCCAGGATGCCTTTTTATAGCCGGTGAAGGGACTGCCGATGAAAACGAGCCTTTCATCTAGTTTGGGTGGATTTACATGTGTTAACATGTTGGTTAATGCACACTGTCCCTTTTCGTAAATACATAGATAAAATAAAAAATAGATGTAAGTCATAGGGGACTGAGTTATACAACAAAAACTACAAAATTTTGTCAAAAGATCTGTTCACATACTTTCACACAACCCAAGCAATACAATGCAAGTCTTATTTATCCAGTCGTATGCTCAGTATAGACATATATAGTTCCCAAGGTCATGGAAAACCTGGAAAAGCCATGGAATTCCACAATTAAATTTTTGCCTAGATTCATCTGGTCATGCAAATTGGATTGGTCAAATTCAGACACCAAAATTCAACATACAAACTTCTTGAGTTTCCTGGTGACGAACGATAATCAACCAAGTCCGAATGAAATCAGACCTCTGTGCTATCAGGTGTTTGCTTGAAGATTTTGTTGACTTGATGTTCAACTGGTATTTCACCGACCCACTTTATGACTTGACCTGAAGCACTTGATCACAACTTGACTTACTTACTGATAGGGTTCCCACGATACCTCCCCGTCATTGAAATATCTGGACGCTGCAAGTTACCAAACAACGGTGTGAAAACAGCTTAAGGTGCCAGAGTGGATTGAAAAGCATCAAAAATAGAGCTAGTTTAAAAATAAAATGTGCCGGGGAGGATCCTCTGACAAAGGTCCGGGCTGAGCCCCAAATGTGTACATGTGCTTCTAGAAATCCATCTTGTTTAATTTCAGTGGTGTGAGAAACTTGTGGAAGCTACTTTTCTGTCTGTGATTGATTACAGTGACCTTTTGTGTACGCATGCAATCTCCTCTATTTTACAAAGCCTTGATTCAGTTTACCGTCTCTCTGCTTTATTACAAACACAAAGTCACTGACTCATCACTGCACTCTTTATTATCTGATGGGATGGACGTCATTGACCACTCACAGACAGCACTGCTATATTTTTATCTATAAAGCAATACTGAGCAAACTTCCAGTCGACCTCTGCCCCCGTCTGTGCGTCAGCTCTGGTAGCTTCCTGCTACACTTCTTCAACTGGTTGCTTTTTAACGTACTCCGGGTTTTAACAGATCTACTTTTCTTCTTGTGCAATTTGTTCCCATATCATGCAGCAGTTGGGATGAGGGTCAGCACCTCCAAATCTGAGGCCATAGTTCGCTGTTTGGAAACTGGTAGATTGCCCCGTCCAGGGGGAGAGTCACTGCTCCAAGAGAAGGAGTTCAAGTATCTCCGGGTCTTATTCACGAGTGATGGATCGGTGGTTTGGTGCAGCTTCTACAGTGATGCCGGTGCTCAGCCAGAAGGCGAAGCTTTCGATTTACTGGTCCATCTACGCCCCAACCCTCACCTATGGTCATGAGCTCTGGGTAGTGACTGAAAGAATGAGATCATGCATACAAGTGTCCAAAATGAGTTTCCTCCATAGGGTGTCTGGGCTCAGCCTAGAGATAGGGTGAGGAACATGGACATCTGCTCCTTGTCGAAAGACGTCAGTTGAGGTGGTTCGGGCATCTGATCAGGATGCCTCCTGTTAGAGATGTTTCCGGCACTTCCCACCGATAGGAGGGACCCAGACCCAGAACACGCTGAAGGGATTATATATCTTGTCTGGCATGGGAACGCCTTGGGGATGTCTGGGGTGCTTTGCTCAGCCTGCTGCCCCCACGACCTGGCCTCGGGTAATCGATTGAAAATGGATGGACGGAATATCATGATCACCTATATTACATTATCAGACGCAGTCTTTTTCCACCATTTTAGTTCCTTCTCAGTAACTCATGTACTGATCTTACTCCTGTTGTTCTTCTATTAGACACTGGTTTTCATTTGGCTCCTTGAAAACACTTATAACTTGTATATTTGTGCAGATATTTAACACTCTATTGTTCTAAAACTGGACCCAGTGAATGACCCTGATTCAGGAACCCACTGGCTGTTGTTTAATTTGTGTTATGAAGCATTCTCTGGCACAAGATTTTCCTGTGGGATACATGTGATATTAACTTGAGTTGAAAGCAGCCACTAGGTGTCGCCCTCTGTGTGAATATCTCTCCCGGTGTTTTTTGTTTTCAGCTCCCGTTTCCTCCGGACTGTGTGACAGTTTTATCATTGATTCATAATTAAATGACGTCATATTTCACTGTTTCTGTGTCCCATTGTGATCAGATGTCGCTTCTGTGTCCCAACACATCTCACTCACTGTTTCCCCCAACAATATTTCAGTATTGAGAAACAACACATGTATTAATGCGGCTCTGTGATTGGCTGTCGCCAGTCTCTAGCTCAGCAGCGGGCCAATCAGGAGCCGCTGTTGTTTGTGCATCGCTGCTGCGCTGCTATAAAGCGGCAGCAATGAGGGATGAGAGGAAAAACACAGATCCAAAGACACTGAAGACACATCCTGAGTGTGTGTTCCCCCCCGCTGCTGTGTGTGTGTGTGTGTCGTCGAGGGGCCGTTTGGACGCGCAGAGGCCGAGCTGAGTGAGGACAGAGCCGGTCCATTGTCCCTGAATCCAACAGGCTCAGGTAGGTCCGCACCGGAGGATGCTCCACACACACACACACTCACACACACTCACATACACACTGCACTCCACTGGAGGAGAGGCTGAGTCATATTCATAAGCAGGATCAGAGTCAGTGACACAGTGTTTCATGAAGGCTTCATCATCATCCTGCAGCAGAGTCTTCATCACTTTGAGTCTCTCCCTGTGTGTCTTTGTCTCCTGGCTGCAGAGAGGAAGCTGCAACAGCCTCACACACACTCTCATCAACTTTAGGTCTGACACTGTTTTGTGTCCCCTCTCATCTGTGGAGACACTGCACACACACACACACACACACACACACAGCTGATGAGATTAATCTGACTGCAACAGTTGTTTCTGTCAGTCGTCATCAACACCATCACTTCCCTTTATTTTGCTCTGTCGACATCAAAGTTATGATTTAATCTCTAAATTAAAAACATCTGGATGTCAGAGAAACAGCTGTGCGGCGGCAGCGCGACAGCACAGACTGCAGGATGAGGAGTCTTTGTGTTGCCGGTTGTTTCTCTCGTTAACTGTCTTTGTTTCGGAGGCTTGATAGTGATTTCCCGGACTGTTGTTGATACTGAACAGCTGAGCGCCTCCTGCCTTCATGTGCGTCAAGTTACTGAGGAATAAGCAGAGTTATTCCGGAAATGTGCAACTGTAGCCTTCACAATAAAAGCATAGACACACAATAAGTTTCAGTTCTTTCTCATTTTAGACCAATTTCCAAACTCCCCTTTTTATCTAAAGTCTTGGAGAGAATTGTTTTTAATCAACTGCAAACTTTTTTAGAGGATTTTAGTATTTATGAAAAGTTTCAGTTTGGTTTTAAGCCCCGTCACAATCTTCTTTTAACTGTTGCTTCGGGTGCTTTTAGACTTGACCGCTGCCTTCGATACAGTCAATCACTCGATTCTTTTATCTGGTCTCGAAGAGTGTGTGTGTGTTAAGGGTGCGGCCCTTGAATGGTTTAAGTCTCATCTGTGAAAAAGGAGTTTCTCTGTCCGACTTAGTGACTTTTCTTCTTCTGTGGGGTACCCCAGGGGTCCATTCTGGGCCCCTTACTGTTTTCTCTGTTTATGCTGCCCCTGGGTTCCATTTTCAAAAAATCTGGTATCTCCTTCCATTGTTTTACGGACGATGTACAGATTTATTTCCTGCTTAAAACTAGTAATACAGACTCACTGCAACCCCTGTTAAACTGTGTGAGAGATCTAAAAACTTGGCTGGAGTTGAACTTTCTGTGCTTGAATGAAAATGAGACTGAAGTTATTGTGTTTGGTTGTTCTGATCAGCCGGATGGAAGTGGATCTCAGGTCATGACTTGGAGCGTGTGTCATCAGAAGCTCAGCTGTATCATTGGGGGTTAAACCATGTCGAGCTTTAAAAGATATTGAAAGAATTTTAAAATTAGTTCTGAACAGCCAGAAAACAGCCAGTGTCTTGTGATGGCTTTCTTACCAGTGGAAATCAAAATACAAAATAAGTATTCAGTAAAATGTCCAGTCAGAGTCTGACTGAAACAAGAAGCCTCTAACTGTTGATATGTCTCCGAGGTGATAAAAGGCAGTCACAGAAATATTTGAGCTGTGTGTCTATAAGTTAAGATCAGCATCTAATATGATATCATACCAAAGTTTCTGACATGCTCACATGTTAAAGATTGAATTTCATTCCTCAAAGTTTTCAGTCCTATGAACAGAATGTTTGTCACGATTAAGCTGTAAAAATTATCACCATCCTTTATTGACACTAGTTTTATTTTGATTTTACCCCAATAACGAGTAAAACAAAGCAGGACTCAGGTTTGTCTTAAGTCAGGTCCCACTGTTATACAGTATATTAATTAATCACTGACAGCCAAACGACACCGTGAATCTCGCGCCGCGCTGGTTCGAACCAGCTGGAGCTCGCGGTGCGTTCACGTGCAGCCGAGTTGTCTGTAAACACACACTTGTTTTCACCAGAGTGGCTTTGTCATGCTCCACAGACACACACTTACACACGGACACATTTACGTTTATGTTTACATATAAGCAAAGGAAACTAACAGAGGTGCTCGAGGTTTTTAACCTGCAAACTCAGGTGTGACGCAGTTATTTATTTATTTTAATTTGTTATTTGTTTACATGGAAATAAAGAAAGCTGGATTTCATGGCTGTGTGAATGTGGCTCCAGTGTCAACCTAAACACCTCTGTGTTTAAAGGGCCAGTGTGTAATATTTGGCATGGTTTATTGTCAATCTGAATCTGAATCTGAATATTCTACCCATTAATACGTTTATACAAGTGTATAATCGCTATAAAATAAAATTCGTTTGGTTTTCGTAGCCTTATAATTATGCTTTTATATATATATATATATCAAGGGCCTTGCTTTAGAGAGGTCGCCATCTTGCACCGCCATGTATGTACGGCAGACCGAGCGGACAATCCAGCCAGCCAGAGAACGGCTCAAACAGGTATGGCTCTGGGTCTGTGTCCGCTACAAGAAACTCTTCAAAATCGCGTTCAAAGTCGTCCATTGCAGCGACTATAGTCCGGAGATATTGCTAGGCTAAATAAACAGCTGAGCTCTGTTTACCGGCTACGCTGTCAGTCAGTGTGCGGGCTGGAGATTGGTGGAGCAGAGAGGGGAGGGGGGTCCCCACTCGGTATGGTAAACGAGTAGGTGTGTAAAGTTATGGAGTGTGTGTGTTACGCTAGAAGAGTCAGAGTTTGGGACGGAGTCTTTTACCCCCTGGAGTGTTACCGGAGTTTCTGGAGTGCTCAAATAAACGGGCCTTTTTCCCGAACGCTCCTCTGGTCTCCTGCTCGTGAGGGATTCATTAGAATATCGTAACATGGTTTAGATTTCTAAATAAACATTCACCCCGTTGCTAGATAGACCTACTCCTGAAAAACTCGTGTGCAAGGCTTTTTGTCCCTACGAGGCCACCGTCATTTACCCGACGGGAGGGGTGAGTGAGTGAGCCCTGCAATCTAGAATTTGACCACTGATGTCACTGTTTTCAACTCATTTTACACACTGGCCATTTAAATCTAAATGCAGTTCTCATCTGCAGCTTCACTCTCTGTCACACAGACCCTTCATCAGTCCTCCCCCCAACACGGGCTGAATCTAACACCAACCTCACGTGTAGCTGCTGCACGAGCTGTGCCACTGGCAGCCAATAGGAGACGAGCTCATAAACCATCCAGCCAGTCAGATCAGTCAGGGGGCGGGTGTTATTCATATTTATAGGAGGGGTTTATGCACCTCAAAGGCCTCAGTTGTTTTCTGTTTGTGGGGGAGTCTTCATCAAGACCACCACCACCACCATCATCATCATCATCATGAGGCAAGAACAAAGACATGTGTATGATACAGGCCCAGAGTGTCGTCCACAACATGATGTGAATCAGGATCAGCTTTATTGGCTGAGCATATGTTCACACACAGCCTACAGGAATATGACTCTAGTTTAAGTTGCTCCTGATGCACACACACACAGTTCCAAGGACAACAAAGGTAAACAAAGACAGGTAAACATAAATAATAAATATAACGCACAGACAGTGGAGTGAAAAAAGTAGACGCATGTATGAACATGTATCAACATCACACATTTGATGAACGTCACATTCTTGTGGCTAAAAATGATGTTTAAATCATTTCTGCTTGATGATGTGTTCAAAGACGTCTTTTAAACTGTTTTCTTTTTCCTTCTTATTGTGTTTTGTTTGTTTGTTGTTTGTTTTTTGAGCTTTGTTAGTATTTAATAATTTGCACTGTCCCTTTAAATAAACTAAACAACATTCAGTGTCTTGTTTACAAGTCAGTCATCTCTATAAATTGTAAAACACCAACACAGCAGTGTGCTGGAAAATGTTTGTTTAAAGTCTGCGATCATATTTGTAATAGTTAAACTTCCCAGTGTGCACCAGTATAACCAGTTCAGCATCACATCTTCTCATTGCTCTGCCCTCCGTCTCGTCTTCCAGGCTCCAGCAGCCTCCCTCACCTCCAGTCAGGCCAGTGAAGTGCGACCTTCGACCTGACCGAGATGGCTCCCACCCTGGCCACTGCTTTCTCCCGCCGCTGGTGGATGGCGGTGACGGCGGTCATCGAGAACCTGCTGTTCTCCGCCGTGCTGCTGGGCTGGGGTTCCCTGCTCATCATGCTCAAGTCTGAAGGCTTCTACTCGTACCTGTGCAAGGGGCCAAGTGAGTCGGCTTCATGTGGTCACGGGGGGGGTATCTGGACCCCGTTAGTGATGGAAAGTAACTCAGTACATTTACTCGAGTACTTCGTATTAGCTCATGACCCCTCACAGTAAAATGGGACATAACAAAATCAAAAAAAGATTTGCAGCTTGACTTGGACTTTAACGCCAAAGACTTGTGACTTCACTCGGACTTGAGCTTTCTGACTTGAAAAAACTTTATACTGTCCCAAAACCCACAAAATAAAAAGTATGTTGTTTAAAAACTGAGTTCATTATGACGTGTGTAGGACTTGAAACTCCTAGGACTCCCCTAGGACTTGGGACTTGTCAGTCTTGGCTAGTTCTTGTCTTGGGACTTGTCCATCTTTGCTTGGGACTTGACCTGAGACTTGTCAGTCTTGACTAGGACTTGATTGGGACCTGTCGACCTTGGCTGGGGCTTGACTTGAGACTTGTCGTTCATGGCTTGGGACGTGAGTAGGGACTTGTCAGCCTCTGCTGGGACCTGACACGGGACTTGTCCATCTTGACTTGGGACTTGGCTGGGACTTTGGACTTGACGGTCTTTGCTTGGGACTTGACTTTGTACCTATCCATCTGGACTTGAGAGTTGACTTGAAACTTGTTGGTCTTGGCTGGTACTTGACTTGAGACTTGTCCATCTTGACATGGGACTTGTGGGTCTTGGCTGGCACTTGACTCAGGACTTGTCTATCATAAACCAGCACTAAGTAACTTTTCAACCTTCATAAAATATTTTCATAACTTTTGTGATGATACATCGACTTACAACTAGTTGAATGACACCTCTGTCATGGCCTGAGGGGTCTGTATCGCTTTCACTGGCACTGAGCAACTTCGAGGAGGGTGGCTGTAACCCTGCCACACAAAAAACTACAAATGTGCTGACTGCTTTACGGCATACGTCAGTTCCCCCTTTCCCCATTCGTAACAAAGACGGAAGTCGATGCGAACGCCTACGCGCAATTACTTGACATCTTCAAGTCAGTCTGATAACAAGATATTTTTGTTATTGTTATGTGTTGTTATGTGAAAATAGATTAGAATTACCTTGTTTTATCCATGTTTTTTCCTAGGTATCATCACCCAGTGGCGATGATACCCAGGAAAAACCATGGATAAAACAAGGTAATTCTAATCTATTTTCAGGGGGTGTTTATGTTGCTTTGCATGCAATTTTATCCATCTCACAATTAGATGTGTGATTACAGGTTCAGCAGCTCACCAGGCTCTTGTAGCCATCGTCGTCGACAAGCGATTTGATTTGATTTGATTTCTTATTTATTTCGAACGTGTAAACAGAAATGTCATCAGAAAAAAATGCAAACAAAAGATTCTCAACACAATTTCGCAATTCGGTTTACATTTCCGAAAAGGAGTGGGAGGAAGTACATACTTATTTAATCCCACCCCCTATCCATAAATCCATTTTTTGTTAATTAAATAGCTTCCCATTACAATAATTAACAACATAAACTTTTCCCTTCAATTAACAAAGTTTTACAAAATATTTCAAAAACATAAATTCACAGTCAACATATACCAAAATACACTTTTACAAAAGAAATGTGAAGTAATCTAAGAAAATAACTAGCACCATAAATAAATAAGGCAAACAATATACAAATATACTGCTAAGGATTGTCGTGACTGTACCCTTTGAAAATCATTTCTTTATATCTTTTTTTAAATTGCTTCATGTTTGGACATTTCTCGAGCTCCCCATCAAGGCTGTTCCATAACTTTACTCCCCAAACAGAAATACAAAAACTTTTCCTGGTAGTACAAAAACTTGGGGTTTTAAAATTGAATAGCCCTCTTAAATTATAAATTCCCTCTTTTTGTGTAAACATGTTTTGAATATTTGCTGCTAGTAAATGATTTTTTGCCCTAAACATTATTTGTGCTATTTGATAATTGATCAGGTCTTCCAGTTTTAATATATGTGCCTGTAAGAATAATGGGTTTGTATGATCCTGATATCCAGCTTTGTGAATGCAGCGTATTGCTCTTTTTTGAAGAATGATTAATGGCTGTAGTGTAGTTTTGTAAGTGCTGCCCCAGACCTCTGCACAGTAACTTAGATATGGTAAAACCAGTGAACAGTACAGAATGTGGAGTGATTTGTGATCTAAAACCTGTTTTGCTTTGTTTAATACTGCAATGCTTCTTGATATTTTGGAGTGGATATGTTTGATGTGTGATTTCCAGCTGAGTTTTTCATCTATTGTAACACCAAGAAACTTATATACAAAAACTTGCTCAATCTTAATCCCATCTACCACAATATTTATTTGGGTACCTTTTCCCAAGTTCCCAAATAACATGCATTTTGTTTTGGTTAAGTTTAATGATAGCTTGTTTTTATCAAACCATATTTTTAATTTGCACATTTCTGAAGTAATATGTTTTTGTAACTGACAAACATCATCTCCGGAACAAAAAATGTTTGTGTCATCAGCAAATAAAACAAGTTTAAGTGTTTCAGACACACTGCATAAGTCATTAATATATAGAATAAACAATTTAGGGCCCAAAACTGACCCCTGGGGGACACCACAGGTAATGTCCAAACATGAGGAGCAACAATCACCCACCTTCACAAACTGCTGCCTGCTAGACAAATAACTTTTAAGCCAGTTTAGCACAACCCCCCTGATGCCGTACCTTTCCAACTTTTTGATTAATATGCCATGGTGTATGGTGTCAAATGCTTTTTTTTAAATCTATGAATAACCCAACTGCATACTGTTTATTGTCTATGGAGTTTGTGATGTCCTCTATTGAATCAGTTAATGCTAGTGATGTAGATCTATTTGCCCTGAATCCATATTGACTGTCACTGAGTAAGTTATGCTTGTCTATGAATTTTTCCACACGATTATTGAAGAGTTTTTCGAGTATTTTAGAAAGTTGAGGGAGTAGCGAAACAGGTCTGTAGTTTGTGAAGTGGTGACTGCTGCCAGATTTGTACACAGGTATGACTTTGGCTATTTTCATTTTGTTTGGAAATGTACCGGTTTGAAATGATAAGTTACAGATATGTGTGAATGGTTTTGAAATTCCCCCAATGACCTTCTTGATCACCGTCATATCAATATCATTATAGTCTGCAGACCTTTTATTCTTACATTTTTTCACAGTATCTTCAATTTCTCTTTCATCCACAGCAGTGAGGAACATTGAGGAAGGATTTCTTTTTATCCGTTTTTCAACATCAACATCAGAAGGCCCATGATCAGGGATTGTCTTTGCAAGTTCAGGTCGATGGTTGAAGAATGTGAGGAAGTTCATCAACTTCAGGTATGCACTTTTCCTTTTATCAACACTAATGTCAGTGTGTTTGACTAAAAACATTATAATGAAAATGCTAAAGCTGGTATAACTTTTGCTTTTATATCAAATGTCAATATCTATCTAATAAATTGTACTCTGGTCTGTATACAATGATTTGTATATGTTTGTTCTCATACTCTACAGGACGACATCGGATCTGGAAAACTTCCAGAATCACATACTCATGTATGCAGGGAAGCGGTTCTCCTACACTCCAGCAGTGTATCGCACGCGGACTCTGCTTGCTGCGATAGACTACAGCTGTCACAATGGCCGCGCCCCAGCACGAAACCAAGATGGACACAAGATGTAAGTTGTTAGCATATCTAAGGACAACTCCTGAATGGAATCTCATAGTGTTTGCCTGATAGTTGTAAAACAAGAGTGTTGTAGTATTTGTGCTTCCTTTCAGTTACAGGCGATACTACAATAAGAAGTCCAAATCCTGGAGTGTCTACACAGTGAAGGAAAAGAAGGATTACTCCTACGTTCCAGACCTGCAGAGAGGCATTCTTAGGAAGAGGCTGCAAAGTGGAGGTGGCCTTCCCAAGAAACAGACCCTTAGGCCAGATGACCCCCGGAATTTAGGGGTTCTGGCTTCAGTACAGCCGCCCCCAACAGCTGAGCTAGTTAGGACGCATGTGAAACGTGGTGAAGGTGTTCCCCAAAGTGAACGCTGAGGATCCTGCCTTGTCTGTTTACATAAATGCACATGCATACATCATATCACTCTGACTGGCTAACTACAGACACATAATCACAGCTTTACCTGGACCCCCACCCACACTGTCTGCTGCTACTGCACTCATTGTAATTATTCTCAGTAACTTCTAACATTGTCACACAGATTATTCAGTGTTTCTTATTTTAACTGTCATAGTTTATTTTTATCCTGCTCTATTTATCCATGTACATGCATCACACTCCCCTTTTGTTGTTTTTTATTCACAGTAATTTTTTTCAACTGTCATTGTTGTTCATTTACTACTACTGTAATACAGTGTTGTTGTGCTATTTATTTATTCAAATCATACACATATCCCGTCATTGCAAAAATGCACATTGCATTTATGCCACTCTTTTTTTTCATGATATTTCTTGCGTAACACTGCATGTGCCTGGAAATGTTTTTCTTTTTTCTCTAGGTCCTATGTTTTATTCGTTACTTGCTTTACTGTGAAGGGACAAGTGGCAAAATAACAATTTGAATGTGTTGAATGTGACAAAGTACTTGAATTTTGAAAACTGTGAAAGAGGGTGTATAAATAAAAGTTTGTCTTGTTTTGCACAAATGTATTTATTTTCAAACACACACAAACAAGTGAACAAGTGAAAGGTAAATTCTGAACAAAATAACAAACTGTCAAACTATTTACAGTACACTCAAACAATCACATGCTACATTAGTCTGCGGACCTGGAAACCGGTGTACTGTCCCCTTGGGTCTGGAAAAGTGTCCCTTATTTTCCAGACACAACAACTCGGTATTACTACCCTATTTCCTACGCCCAGGCGGCAAACTGGCGATAGGCTGTATGCCTGTTTTGTCTTTGCTCCACTCCAGGCTCTTGTTCATCTTCTATTGCAAAGATGTCATTCCAGGCAGCCCTTGCCATTCGCAACACCCCTTCATCCAGTATGTATAGCTCCATGTGGGCCATGTTGCTGACACAGTTCTCAGGGGTTTGCCCACAGCAGAGTCTCTCCAGGTCAGTGTTCATTTCCTTACAGTTTGTGCAGGAGCACCAATGTAGGTCCCCTCCACCTGGGACTCTCTGACGATCAGGGTCCTCCAGCAGGTCCAAAATGTCAAACATCAGGCCAGGTAGTCTTGTAAGGACCATTTGTAGGAGCTCATCCCTTTGATTATGGTCTAATGCTTGTATTCTGGCCTGCATCTCTGCGTTTCTGCGTTCGTGCAGATCCTGAACCCTCTGCTGGGTCTCGGGGTTCAAGTCCTCTGGTGTCCTACTTCTTCCCCTCCCTCTCCCTCTCCCTCTGCCTGCACCTACTCCCCTCCCCCCTCTGCCCCTGCCTCTGCCAGCACTAGTGTGTGGGGGCTCAAACTCAGAAGAGGTGGAGGTAGTGTCCGGGACAGCAAATTCCTGATAAAACAACAGACAGAAATGTTATGTTACAAATGTAAAAATTTTTGATGTTCAATAAGCATCAGAATCATATTGAACTTTATTGCCAAGGACATACAGGAATTCATCTTGGCTTTTAGTAATTCAAAAATGACAGTGACAATAATAGACTCGCATGGAGTAATTTTAGTAATAAATGTATGTATAATTCTCCATATAGAATCCTAATAATAGAATTATAACAGTAGAGGAAACAATACAATGTGAAGAAACTGTTTAGAATGAACAGTAGTACTTTCCCTGAGAGACTGAACTGTATATTCGTGCAAATTGTGCAGGGTTGATATTCAGGCAATGCGGCACCTTCCTCCCGAGATCTGTACGTGTGTTTACTGTGAAATTATCCAACATAACGTTTTATTTATCTGTTTCAAGGCTCTAAACTCGTCAGTGCGGACTGACGAGTCGGGTGAGGGGGGGCGGTGGGGGAATACGGTACAAAACCAAAGTTAAACGTTTCTTATTTTCAACATCGTCATATGATATTGTTTAGCCACAATTAGATTCATTACCTCATCGCTATTCATCCTTCACACAGCCACTGGAAACAGAAATGTAGTTCAATCCAACTGCAGGCGACCGGGAGATCAGGATTTTACGACGCTATGCGCTGGTGCTCATGGGAAATGTGGTCTTCCTTCAGGCAAAACACTACCGCTTTGGTCCACTGGCGCCGCCAAAATCAACCAAAACTGAAAGTTCTTAAGTGCTGCTTTAATGCAGGTTTATGAACTAAAAAACAAACAAAAAAAACAAGATGCAGGGAGCACACAGAGAGCTCCCATGGGGTCAAAGACTGTGTCCCAGCCCTAATTGAACAGCCTTAGGGAGCGATCACACCGAGATGAAACGCTACAAACGCTTCGCCAGTAAAAGCATTGTTTTCCTATGATACGGCGCGTCTGACCAGCGTTCAAGCATCTTTTTAGACGGGCGTAGATGCTGAAAAGTTAAAATATTTCCAACTTTTTTTAGCGTCAGACGCCAGTAGCTAGCGCACATTGAATAAGCGCTTCCAGCGTTTCAAGCGCCCGCGTCTCTAGCGTCTTATTTCTGTGTGATCGCCCCTTTACTGGAACCAAGGACTTCCAAAACAGCTCCGGTCATTATGAACTCTATTAAAGGTCTGGTGTGCAGGATTCAGTGGCATCTAGTGGTGAGGTTGCAATACTGAAACTGTAATGCAACTACGGTGGCAGAGATGCTAATGGTCCGATCTAGAGCTAGTTTGGTTTGTGCGTTCAAAGCAACATAGTGCTTGGTATGTAGATATAAGCAGCTCATTCTAAGGTAACTAAAAGACATCGGTTCTTATTTTCCAGTGATTATACACTAAAGAAAACATTATATGCCCCTAAACTCTACACACTGACTCTTTAAAGTAGCAGACACTTACTTTGACCAGGTACTGGTACTGCTGAGGGTTCCTCTCCAGGCCCAGGTGTCTCAGCAGGTCCTCCTCTCCTCCCTCGATCAGCTGATAGAAAATGTGGAAGTTCCGCTCCCCGTGGTTCTGGTGCACCACGCGGGACTTCTCCAGCAGGTAGTTGATGATGTGGCCTCCAACTGGGGCGCCCTGTCGACGGGATAAAGGCCAGGGAGGGAAGGGAGGGGGGGAGGAGGAGGAGGAGGAGGAGGAGAGGGTAAGGCTGGGGTACTGAAGTGTGACGTAGGTTTGATATCGCATGCAGGGATTTGGTGGTCCATAACATAATTTGTGTATCCACAGAAAAGGGATACAGGAGGGAGGAGTGATTAAATACACTCAATTAATATCTCCATGCAGCACAACAGAGCAGAGAGCTTCTTACAGTTTTGTTTTCACTATGTTGAGGTGACAATATTTTTGGTTATTGCAACAACCTGCTGCTGACAGGAGACTTATTAGACAGTGTTAACCCTACTGTAAAGTAGCTGCCACTGTGAATCAGACTGTCCCACTCACCTTGAAGTCAAACTGAATGTCCATGTACTTGCCAAAGCGGCTCGAGTTATCGTTACGCAACGTCTTGGCATTGCCGAAGGCCTGCAGAGAGGATAGAGAGCAGAGAGGAGTGATGATTGACGGATTAGGAGGTGGACAGATAACGGGACAGAGAGGAAGAGTGTGATAAAGACAGGAGGGCAGATGAAGAGGGAGCAGCAAAGAGGAAGCCACAGGCGTTAGAGTCCCTGCAGTGTGTGTCTGGGACAGTAGCACAGACTACAGGGCACAGTGTACACACACACACACACCTACACACATCTGGAACACATCTGGCAGAGACATGCCAGACTTCTAAACAGGCGCTTCTGCACCTCTGTATCACCTTCACTCTCCAAACATGCTGGCCTTTAACCACAGAGACATTCATCACTCTCTGCTTTACAGTTTTGCGCTAATGTCCCAAAAATATTTCAACTGTATGTGTGAGCGAGGAGTGCTCATGATGCTCATGATGCTCAAATGTTCCTATGTGAGTATCAAAATACATCTGTCTGCATGTGTTAAATCAAAGTTGGTTTTTGAGAGCCATAACAGTACGAATATGGAAAGCATTCCCATGTAAACTGAGCCACGTATACCAAAAAGATACAAAAGTTTTAGTGCTGTTTTTGTGTGGCTGTCGTTGTGGCGGGAGGATTCAGACTGTGGGACATTCATACGCTTTAATGAACTCCAGCATCATCAAAATAACTACACTGTATCTGACAGTAGAGGTGACAAATACTGACCGCAAGCTCCACTATCTGACTCAGGGTTCGGAAAATCTTCAAGGACAACAAAACTTTTCCATGACCTTTCAGCACCCATAATAAAGTTTTCATGCACTTGACCCTCAGTAGTCCGACTGAAATAGTTCTACATCTAATTTCTCAAAGTTGGACCAACACACCCAGATAATGTGACTCCTGCATGTATACAGTCAATCAGACCCAAACTGGCCGAGGCGCTCTGAGCATGCTCCACAGTTTCCACCTCAGGCTTTGACCCCGAAGTTGAGTAGCATTGAATGTGTAACAGAAGAAGAAGACGGTAACAACATGGAGAAATCTACAAACAGAGCTGTGCACTTTTTGGACAGACAGCAGGATGATGCTTGACTGTTTGGTCTGTGATGTAATTGGTCAACTGGAAAAGGTCCAATACTAACAAGCTGAAAGGGGGCATATCTCCACCTATCGTTGTGGACTCGATGTGGAGTGGGTTTCGATTCCAACCCTGGCCTTTTTCTGCATCTGTCATCCCCCCTCTCTCACGATATATTTTGAAAACTTTTAATGATTTCTACTAATTCCATGAGCTTTCCGGGTTTTCCATGACAGTGGGAACCCTGTTTAGTTCTGTCTTTGCTGACTCTTCTTACGTCAGACGGATTCAGACTGCAGGATAGGGATGTCACGATTACTTGATTTCACTATTAACCACGATTTTAAATGCCATGGTTAATTATTCGTAAAGATTCCTCAACACCGTCACTCTCCAAAGATTATGCCGGGCTCACGAGTTCCTCTCTCAGATTCATTTTTCGAAACTCCCTCTTCTTCTTTGTCCCACTGGGAGACTGTCTTGGTCTTCATTTTCTACCTGCACTCATTTTTTCTTGATCACAAAACGATCCATTGCAACAGACTGTAGGCTAGCTAGCCTTAGCCTAACACGCAAGTATAAACAAAAGACTTTTTAATGTTGTTTAACTTAAAAATATATATTATAAAATATAAAATAAAATGCTTGAGGGGCTTAACTGGGACTACACAGATTTTTGACGGGGCTATAGCATCCCCTAGCCCCGTCCCTGGTCTCCGAGTGATGAAGTATGGATTATTTATGTCTCAAAGGGCAGCTATAAGTCAAAAGCTAGCGAGATGTTTTTTTTACTGTTTAAAAATTCTCTTCTCAGGTCCAAAAGAAATGTTCAGAAACATTTTTGTAATATAGTTAACAGAAAGTCTGTAAAGAAATACATGTAGCATTTGAAACCTTTTTTCCCAAAAGGGAAATCGTGCTGTGGATGTTTAACACAGAGGTGATTTTTGTTTAATTCCAGTGGGAAACTAAATCTTGTACTTTTTGGTTACTTTTCTTTGTTGCTAAATTATTTTTGTTATGTTGGAAATAAATGACACTTAAAGATCTATAAGGAGTGTTCATATGATTTTATACATTTATAGTGTGAAATTAATTAATGCATAATAATCGTGATAATCGTAAAACCGTGATCATTTCTCTGACAATCGTACCAAGAAAATCTATAATTGTGACATCCCTACTGCAGGACATTCATACGCTTTTATAAAATCCAGCATCATAATCAATGAATGTAACTAAAAACACTAGTTATTAATCTGTTTTTAAGGCCTGTGGGCACTCATTCTGACTGTAAGTGAAATCAAAGTAAAACAATGCCTCTTTAACAAACTGGCTTTTGAGTAGCTGCTGGTTATACTGATATCTGAGACCATGAAGACAGGATTGATAGGATGATAGATTTCTGTTCTGCATTATTCATGGTGAAGACATTTAAAATATTTGCCTCAGCAGCCCATCACTCAAATGCAATATGCTGAAACACTCTCTGTCTCTCTGTGTGGTCAACAGACCGAGCTTCACACAGATTAATGAAGTGCCGTGGCATCTCACCTCCAGCACGGGATTGGACTGCAGCAGTCGGTCTTTGACAGTCTGCACGTGCTCGCTGGCCGGACAGGTGACGGCGTAGTACTGCAGGATCTTCTTGGACACCTCTGTCTTCCCGACGCCGCTCTCCCCAGAGATCAGGATGCACTGGTCCTTTCTCTCTGTCCTCATGGAGCGGTACGAGTTGTCCGCCACTGCGTAGCTGGAGGAGTGGAAGGAGACACGTGGTCAGGCAGATGTTCAGCAGCAAGAAGAAGAGTTTGGAAAACTGAACAACAAACATGTGTCACTGAAACAGGCCCCGGACTGCAGATCGGAAAACAAATTAAAGGGAAACTGATTTTTTTTTTTAACCTGGACCCTATTTTCCCACGTTTGTGTGTCTGAATGACTCGTGGGAACGAGTTTTTAAATTGGTCCAGTATTGAGAGAGAGGGTCACAGACAAAACGGGTCAAACTGTGTCAATTTACGTCCACTAAAAAGTGCTTGTTTTTGCCACCAAACAGTTCAGGTTTATCATTATGAGTGTCTTACAACAGGGAGCTTGTTCTGGTCTGTTTTGTGTCCAAGTCTTTCTAAAGCACAGGTCTCATTCTAGTATCTCAGGTGACTTGTTGCAGAAAGAATACAGTGGAAACATTAGTGAGAATTGGAGAGAGAAGTGCCGGTAATTGTGTGTTGTGTTGTGAGTATAGAAAGCATATTTATCTAAATTATTTTTAACATCACGGCTGGCGACATTTCAGAATGAGACGACTCCTTTAGTGAGACTTGGACACAAAACAGACCAGAAAAAGTAAAAGGTAAGGAAAACATTTCATTTCTCTGTAGGGTCCATTTTTGTAATGCTGTAACACACTCATAATAACAATCTGAGCTTGTCAGTGTCAAAAACAAGCAACTTTAATGGACGTAAATTGATGGGCTGCCTCGAGTGGTTCAGTACAGTCTATTAGGCTGCTACTGGCTAGAGAGGTCTTTCCCAATATTAGAACAGTTTGAAAGACTAATGGAAGCAATGGTTATTGAAACGGGACGTGTTTTGTGAGGTCATCACGACCTTGACCTTTGACCTTTGACCATCAAATTCTAATCTGGTCCCTGGTTTGTGTTAAATTTAAAGAAATTCCCTTGAGGTGTTCTTGAGATATCGCGTTCATGAGAATGAGACGGATTTAAGGACCTTTGACCACCAAAATCTGATCAGTTTATTGTTGAGTCCAAGTGGACGTTTTTGCCAAATGTGAAGAAATTTCCTCAAGGCTGCAGAACATTATGATGTCACAGTGAATTTGACCTTTGACCTTTTGGTATAAAATGTCATCACATCATCATTTTAGTTAGACATTAGTGTGAAATATAATCTATATAATGATATAATGATCAATGATCAATATAATGATTAGCATAATGAATTCTTGAGTTATAGGCAAACACATGTTTTGTGAGGTCGCAATGACCTTTGACCTTCAACCACCAAAATCTGATAAGTTCATTCTAAGGCCCTGTTCAGACCAACGATTCACGATGAACAAACACGCCGTCTGTGGTCATTTTGACTTGACCATCTGACTTCACTACGAGCTGATTGGCTGTTGAAACAGGTGACGTGAGTTAAAATCAGCTGCCGGCGATTTGACCAGCTGAGTTGAAGGTGACACCATCACCCGGCTTGAGCCGAGCTCAGACAGTCATTTCACACTGCTGCAACTTTTCTCTTCAACGTTATAAAACAGTTTCATCTCATTCTGAATCTTTGCTCTGAACTGGCCTTAAAATACAAGTGAACGTTTGTGCCAAATTTGAGGAAATTGCCACAAGGCCTTCATGAGATATCACATTCATGGGATGAGATGGACCTTTAACCACCAAACTCTAATCAGTTTATTCTTAAGTCCAAGAGGACATTTGTGCCAAATTTGAGGAAATTTCCTCAAGGTGACATTGAAATATTTGACGAGAAATGGAACGGACTGGCAGACGGACACCTTGAAAACATGCCACAGCTATCACCAATGCAGAGGCATAAAAACTTTACATTAAATACTGATCAAATATAAGCAGCAACATTATAAAACCAAACTGAATGAATGGGTCAAACTCTCTCGGAAAACTTGAGTGTGAATGTGACATGAAAGCACCTCACGGTGTGAGACAGCAGTATGAATCATGACGTCCGGAGTGGAGCGCAGCCTGTTTGAGTTGCAGTCTCATTTGTCAGCCTGTCTCTGCTATCAGCACTGCTTTGTTGTTTCAGCCTGTTTGGACATATTTCTGACACCAGACTAATTGCTGGGAGATAAAACCACCAGCCTGGCCATCGCTGCGACGTACTTTATGTGTGTGTACTGTATGTGTGCGATATTAGGGAGGGCGGGGGGGTCCACACTCAGGTCAGAGGAATTCCCTCTCATGGGAGGAAACGAGGAAACCTCTCGCCTGGTACCATCATTTGCTTACATTTCTCTCCACCTCTCCCTCCTGTTTCTCTCTCCAACCCTCCGCCTCGACGTGCCAATATACATCTTTCTTTCCACTCAGAGGGAGAGAAACATTTGGCCCTTCGCTCAAGTGTTGAAGTAAAGAGAGAAAAAAACCCACCAGTGGTTAGAGAGCGGAGAGAAAGAGCTAGTGAGAGGATCTGAAATGCTTCGATGACGCAACTTCACTTCTACATAATGCTCCTGATTGTGTCGGAGCTGTCCTGTGGGGTCTGGGGGGATTTAACTGGGAATTCTCTGACCATACCTGTGGCAACCTTTCAAACAAACAGTCTGCCTCAAGCCATGACGTCTCGCAAACAGTCTGACTGACAGAGAAAAGGACGGTCAGAGCATGAGAGCATTACGTAGCCGGCTGACTGTGAGAGCAGCGTTCAGAGCAAATATTCCCATGTGCTTTAAACATACAGACTGTGACAGCATTTTAGGGCTGTCAAAAAAAATTTGAAGTTCTAAATCTATTCGAATATATATAGTTTTTATAAGTTCGAACCTACATTTGATAATTCGAATATCATTAATAATTCATACTATTAATAACGTCGTATATCACGGCAAATCCCGTTCGGGCAGAAATGGCTCGCACACAAGCCGGGCCAGAGAGGGACGCAGACCCCCAAATTCCACCAGATGCGTGTTGGTTGCGTCTGTGCACACAGTGGATAACTAGCGCAGCCGTTCCGCAACGGACCCATATCCAGTGGCATTCCTGCGAGAGACGGAGGGAGAGGCACGGACGGAGGACCCACTGCGCCAACACCACCCACTGCGCTGTCCGCGATGTGTAACCTGTTCAGGGAGACATACAGAGAGAGTGGTGCACCTGCTGCCTCCCTGCCTACCCTTTTTGAAGAAGAGATGAAACGTTTCCAGAATGAGACACCACTACGAGACGACCAGGATCCACTCTTGTGGTGGAAAACTACAGGCGCACGTAAGTATCCAAACATTGTGGTCAGAACAGGTGTTTTCATCCGAGTGTCACGTTCATATTGCACTAGCAATATGCATCTTATTTATATTTGTGTTTTTTTTTAATATAAAAAAAATATATATATATATAATAATAATAATAATAATAACAATTAATAAAAAAAATTATAGTAAATTTGAATATTATTCAAACTCTACTAAATTAATTCCAAAATATTCAAACTCAATTTCATGGTGCTTTTGACAGCCCTACAGCATTTAGAGGGCAGGTGCAACAAATGTTATGTCATCCTCGTGTAAAACGCTTCATGAAGCATCAACAGACTCCTTCTTTTAGAGCGCTGGAGCAAAAACAAGGCAACAGTAAACATGTGGTCACCATGAATGATGCAGGTAATGTTTGGGCCAATCAGGAAAACCTGTTTCACCTGTAACAGCACAGCGGTGCAATGAATCATTTCTCCCAGCTTTGACTCATCTGTATAGTGATGCATTCATGGTCAGGCACAAAAAGAACGACATGGCAGGTTGTTTTTAATGACTGTATGTTCTGGAGATGGGTGATCTGCCGAAACCAGCTTCCTTCTATCCATGCATCCATTTTCATCTGCTTAAACAGGGCCGGGTCCTGGGGGCAGCAGGCCAAGCAAAGCACCCCAGACGTCTCTCTCCCCAGCAACACTTTCCAGCTCCTTTTGGGGACCCTGACGTGTTCCCATAACACCTCTAATGGGAGGCATCCTAATCATCCCTGGGCGCCTCAGATGACCCCTTTTGACGTGAAGGAGCAGCCGCTCTACTCCGAGCTCCCTCCGGATGTCCGAGCTCCTCACCCTATCTCTAAGGCTGACCCTGGCCACCCCACAGAGAAAACTCATTTTGGCCGGTTGTATTCGCAATCTCATTCTTTCAGTCACTACCCAGAGCTCATGACCACAGGTGAGGGGTGGGACGTAGATGTACCAGTAAATCAACGGCCGGCACCTGCATCACTGCAGACGAAGTGCCAAACCACAAATCCATCTCACGCTCCATTCTACCCTCGTGAACAAGACCCTGAGATACTTGAACTCCCTCGCTTGAGGCAGTAACTTTCTCCCAACCCAAAGGGGGCAATCCATGGCCTCAGATTTGGAGGTGCTGACTCTCGTCTCAGCCACTTCTCACTCCACTGCTAACCGCCCCAGTGCATGCTGGAGGACACGGTGTGATGAAGCCAACAGAACCACAATTCCAAGGTCCCCAGACCGGACCCCTTCCTCCCACGGCTGCGCCTCGAGATCTTGTCCATGAATAACACAAACAGGATCTGTGAAAAGGGACAACCCTGGTAGAGGCCAACACCCACAGGGACCTCATGGCTTGTCTCAACGACCACAGTACCCCGTAATCCCGCACCAGTCCAGTTGTACTTGTAATGCACAGCATCTGACCAAATGTCTCCCCTTTTATTCCTGAGATATGAAGTTGAGTAATGGCCAGAAAAGGGTTTCTGCCGAACATTATGATGTCACAGTGGCCTTGACCTTTGACCTCCAAAATCTTATCAGTTCATCATGAGTACAAGTGGACGCTCAGCACCAGATGTGAAGAAATTGCTTCAAGGTGTCGCACTCACAAGAAGGGAACAGAAATATTGACTCTGGCCACAGCTATCTCCGGTGCAGAGGACGAAGGGGGTACATTACTGAAAAAGGTTTGAGAAGGACAGGTGTGAGGTGTGCAGAGGTCGTGTACTCACATGTGTGGTGAGACCTCGTAAAAGTTGACTCCACGGTATCGCTCCATGTGGTTCTTGGTGTAGATCTCCAGCTCTCTGTACGGGTTGACTGACACCAGCACTGAGCCGATGTACGTCTGACAGAGAGGGAACACACAGTCACATCACCTGACCAAGACTCTGCTGTCGTGGTGTAATCACTGTTAGACAGGACCGAGGCCTCTGATACAGATTCTACAGATTATCATCTTTACTCCATACCTTACTGGCTCTATCACCTTTTTACTGGTCCAGTGTATGTTTGTGTTCATCAGTATCACGTGAGTGTTTCTTTCAAACTTCACCGCCTGTGCTTTTGTCGAGTAACTTTGCAGTGAGTACGTTCACATTCAGATGAGACCAAACATCTGTCTGCATCATCTACTCCTCTAAGTGAAACATAAAACTGCTTATTGTCGTAAAAATAGAAATAATCCTGATCAAATGCAGTAAACCATTTAAAAATCAGAGGTTAAAATGGTTTAAAGAGAAGCTTATATGTCAGTCTGTTGTGTTTAACTGCTAATGGACAACACAGACATCACTTTCAGACAAATCTCTCACCAGGACAAACAGCATTTATGATTTTTTTTCCCTTTCTGTGTGTGTGTGTGTTCTGGTTTTAAAGCTTTGGTCCACTTTAAATGTTACAGTGTGTATTTAAATGAACCAAGTCGGCATAAAAGGCAGATTTGTCACTGTAACTCTGGACAAAGGAAACAAACTGTAGGTGTGATTTTGTGACAAATTATTACTGTTTCTCTGAATTAATCTGTCTTGTTTAAGCTAACCACTTTATCTTGACAGGAGGAAACACTGGTTCATATGTCAGCCAATAAATAACAAGAAATCGCAGTAGAGAAATACAAAAGATATGTTTACGGTTATTTAGAAGCAGAGTCTCAAAGAGCAGTGACAAGTTGATTTTTAAAAATATCTTGATCACAAATCGTTAATGATCAAATTTAAGGTAATTTTGATGTTAAAAGAAAAATGAAAAGGAAAAATATTTAAATTGTAGTTCTGTATGTTTTGCACTTATCCTTCAATAGAAAACATCAAGAAAAAAAAATAAAATAAAATAAAATATTTATGTTGTAAAAATTATTATCAGCCGATGTTTTTCTCTCAAATATCAATATCATTTTTCTTGTTAACATTTTTGTGTCTTTCAATAGCCTTTTTATTACTTATCAATTATGGACAAAACGGTACAAGGAATTTGTACATTAATATAACGTGTACTTAGATTGAAGTGTATTGTGTTGCACTGACACGACCCTCAACCTGTAATTTATAATTTTCTTTCCCCGTTTTTATTAATTTGCTATTGATTTTTCTGATTTATTAATGTACAATTATTATGATTATATATTAATTTATTAACTAATTTATTCATCTTTAAATTCATACTTTTAGTGTGGGGGTGGATTAAATGTGTGTTAAATACTTGTACCGAGATTTTGTTCTGGCATGTTTGTGGACAAACATATGTAATCATACTGGATGTGTATGTCTTTGTTTATTGTTGTTGAAATCAATAAAGATACTGCTGGAGAAAAAAAACATCAATATCAACCAGATAAATCCATCATTAGTGGAGCCAGACAGTTAAAGCCCCGCCCTCCTTGCCACACCCACTCACATAGATGAGGTTCTCTTTGAAGCGTTTGCGCAGGTTCTCTATGAAGGCCGCCTCGCTGGTGTAGTTCTCCAGCAGGACAAAGTCCTGCACGCCCACCCGGTCTCTGGCTGTCAGGGCCGACTCCATCATAGCCCGCACCCCGTCACTAGCCACCACCTGGAGGAGGACAGGCAGAGAGTGGGCGGGGTTAGTGACTGAACAACATAACCTAGAGTACATAACACTTCATCAGTCAGAATGCTCGTCACATGTGAGGAGGAATTAGAGAGATGAAGAAGGGAGGCACCAACGATGAGTAAAGGTTACACATTACACACACATAATCCATCCTTATTAGGGAGGAAGGAGTGAGACAACAAGGAGAGACCAGAAATTAAAATCATAAATCAGTGCTGCATCGAATACGAGACAAATGACGGGTAAAAAACATTGAAGGCTGTGTTTCCCCTTCTTTAACACTCCACCAATGAAAGAGGCAGGTACACAGAAACATAACAGGTAGATGCAGGGAAAATGTGCCTGAGTTGTCCGTCTCACTCACGTCTGACAGGACAGGTTTGCTTCTATTCTAACCAGCCCAGCTCTCTGCACAGGCTGCACAGCATCTTGCATTTTCCTCAAGCTCTACTTGTGTAAATGTGACCCGAACATTATCTTTATGATTCAAGTCTATTTTCTGCGCATAACTGCAGTGATTACGTAATTCGCTCTGAGTGCTGCCAAAACCCACTGACCTACAGTCAATACTGAGCCTGAAGGCATCCTGAGGAGATACAGATGGAGAACTGAAGCTGCAGGGCCTTGAAATAAACTCAGAAGATATTAAAGGGACACTTCACCCCAGAATAAAAAAATATATATTTTCCATTTTACCTGTGGTGCTATTGATTAAGATTGTTTTGGAGTTGCAGAGCGTTGGAGATATCGGCCTTAGAGATGTCTGCCTTCTCTTAGCTTGTGTTGCTCAAAGCGCCAAAATCATACATTTGAAAAAAACTCAACATCAATGTCTCTTTGTAGAAATCATGTCGGAACTATTTTCTTTCTACCAAACTACACCTGCTAACCATATCCCTGCGCAGAAGGAAGCGTGCATCTACTCATGGACGAAAGACTCTTGCTCATAAGAGTGCAAATGCAAACATTAATGGCCTCCTTCTCAGCTGAGCTGTAATGTTTTCTAGCTTAGTGGTGCTAGAAGAGCTAGCAGTAGATACACAGCAGTGCAGTGGTTAGTATTGTCGCCTCACAGCAAGAGGGTTCCTAGTTCGAAGACCCAAAACATTTCCTTCGGGTCGAAGGTGAAGTCTTCAGATGTCTTCAGATGTCTTGTTTGTCTGACCAGCAGTTGAAAACCCAAATATATTTAGTTTACACTGATACAAAACAAAGAACGGCAAATCCTCAGAAAGTGGAACATGAGAACAAATGTTTTAGCTTGAAAAAAAAAGTTGCCGATCACTTTTCTGCCAGGTGACTGATGGTTTCAGATCTAAATGTGAGGCCAAATTATCAGCTGTCATCATCTTCCAAAAATAAGCTGCATTCTGGAACCAAATGTGTGCCGGTGTAACTATGAGTTTGCACATCATTAAGTCCTTCCTGTCTCATAAGTTCTCACACCTTTCAGGACTCACAGAAAGTCCCAACAGCTTTTAACCCTACAATGGAGCACATTCAGACCAATGCCAAGAGGCACAGTTTGAAGACTACAAGTCAGTCACAGACTGCACATTCATTCAAACACATACGACTAAAAAAAGAAGAAATTTAAGTTTTCTTTAAAACAGCTCAAAGTTATCTAACCACCTCTAAACGCTGAGCCAAACCAGATGTGGGGGAAATTTATCACTTAAACCGAAGTGCCCCACCCATGATGCACATATCTGAAAATATACAGCACATATTTAGAGGCAGAAGTTAAATTGCAACACTTACATCTCTGAGCCCATCGACACATTTGTCCAGGAAGCCGTGCTCTAAAATAGAGACTTGGGTTTTACGCATTAGGTTGCGAACGTCGGCCACATCCATGTTTAACATGTACAGAGTTGGACAGAACTAAGACCAGCTCGACTTTGTGCTGAGGGTAGAGGCAGGGACACAAAGTACAGCAGGTGTTGTTGTTGCACTGAGCGGTACAGTAGCCTGGGTCTCTCAGGGGACAATAAAGAAGAGACGCAGAAACAGAAGAGAAAGCTTGAGGGACGAGAGGACATATTAATTAGTGCTGGGTGAGACAGTGGGGAAAAATACAGAGGAGAGAGGTGTCAGAGCAGGCAGAGAAAATAAGTGGAGAGGAGAGAGGAGGTGATGGATGATGCCAGGTTGTGATTCAAGTCTGGCACTGGACTGGAAACTTAACAATACTCCCTGAAATTCCACACAGCAGCGAACTCAACAACACTGAGCCCATTAAATCACTGCATCGCCTGTCTTTGCACTGCAGAACACACGTGCACGACATCTTAATCGGATTTAACACAAGCGTGCGTGAATACGTTGAATCCTGGGAGAATTCGTCACACATTAGGAGAAGCTATGGGACACTGGTGTGGATCTTGGACACCGCAGCACTTAATGATCCTAATAACGTTAGCTAACGCAGCCCGTTCTGTTTATGCTCTTTAATTAACTGAACTGCCCCTGCACTTTATCTTTACTGCCTTTCAGAGAGGAGCGTGGCCCGGCTAAGAGGGAGGCTGTTAGAGCTGTCTCACCTCTCATCTTTATGACCTGTCCATGACTCCAGCTTTCATCTGCGCCCCACTTTCACTTCTTGACCCAGGCTGAGCTCATGTGTTGGTGTGGACACGTCCTCACAGGGACATAACAGTAGCACAAATCCAAAGTGGGGTCAGTTTGATGTCAGCTCTTGAGAAGAGAAGCCCTTTGCTGATTTTACAAGACACTAAAATATACAACTCCAACATTCCCCCCACACAGAATTTCAGAGTTTGATCAGTGTGACCGTGACACTCGTATAATATGCTAAAGAAGCTAACAATGCTAACAGTGGATCGTAAATGTGAGAAAGTCAGCGGTTAGAATCGTCAGTCAGGTAGGAGGGAATAATAAATAATAAAGAATAAAGTTTTTGCCAGCGTTGGTCTGTTTGTCTGTTTGTTTGTCTGCAAAATAGTTATGAACAGATTTTGATGAAATTTTCTATCGTCTGAAGGCCTCAGCAGCAATTCCAATTTCTAAAGACGGTGAAAATAGCGCCATCTGGTGGCCGGACAGCACAACTTGTTCTACTTGCTAAATATTGTTGTAATTCTAAAGTTGAAATAAATGTTCTGTGTGAAAAATACAAAAAACATATTATATTCTGTGTTGGTACAAAATAGGTAAAACAATAGCAATATCTATCGCGATAGACACGTGATCAGTATCAACAGAAAATACGTTCGATAAAACGTCTGATAAAACAGGAAGAAAATCCCGGTCCTGAACCGCAAGGCATTCTGGGGGATGCAGTTCCAGCAAGGGCTTCAGCCTCTCCTGGCGCTCCCGCCCCAGCTAAGCAAGTTTAGTTGCATGAACAAACTCACTCACTCCCTGCTGGTAACGTATGTAACGTTCCAATAACCGGTTGAGTGAGACACAGACTAGCAGTTTCATGTTTGGTTGTGCCTTTGTGACTCGTGTCTACAACTCATAATAAAGCAGTGAAAGGAGAAAATGAGTGTGACAGAGCATGAGGAAATGAGGAATGGTCAGTTTGCCAGTTTGGCAGAACTTCGGATTTTATAAATCCGACAAAAGTCAGACCAATGTTGTTTGCAAACTGTGCATGGTCGCCGTCCCTGCCAAGACTGGGAATACAACGAACCTTTTTTATCACCTCAGCTGCTCTCACCCGTTGGAGTACAGCAGTATCAAACCACCATCAACTGCTGGTACAAGTGAAACACCACAGAAGCGGCAGCAGACTACCATGGAGAGGTACTCGGCAGCAGTGCCTTATGACAAAACCTCCAAACGTTACAAAGAAATAACGGAGGCAGTTGCTTATCACTTAGCTAAGGACATGCTACTGCAAAGCACGGTTGAGAAGCCTGGGTACAAGAATCTTATCCAAGTTCTTGACCACGGATATATTCTACCAGGCTGAAAGCACTTTTCCAATACGGCTGTTCCTCACCTTTGCCTGATGTGCAGGGAATCTGTAGAAAAGGAGATGATGACAGCAAAGTATTTTGTCGGACATGTGGTCAAGCCGTACTTGTGAACCATACCTTAGCTTGACTACTCATGTCATCAACCATGACTGGGTTTTGAAAACACATATTTTCCCGAAGACCACACAGGGGAGATAATAGCAGATGGCTTGAAGGAGGCTCTGTTGTCCTGGAGTCTGACTGAGGAAAAAATGGTGTGCATCACCACAGACAGCGGTGCAAGTGTAGTGAAGGCTACTTCACTTAACAACTGGACACGGCTGCAGTGCTTCGGCCATCGTTTGCACGCAGCAGTTGGTGAGTACTATGTTAATAACAATAATGTATAGCACCTTTCATACAAGAAATGCAACTGAAAGCACTTAACAACAGAGTTACATGCACCAAGTGCTTCACGATGAATAAAAACATGTTAAAAATCTTTCTTTCTGTATCACTGTTTATTTCCTAACTTTTGGAATTGGTGGTAACTAGTATTATCTTTTGAAAATTAATGACTATGATTTAATGTTAATGTTTAACTTTATTAGCCAAACAACTTTACTTTTTACTTACACTGGTGTTGTTGTATTTCTGCAGGTGCTGCAGGGAAGGATAAAAGAGTGGAAAGAGCTGTTGGTGTGTGCAAGAAAGTGGTCTCTGCCTTCTCCTACTCGTGGAAGAAAAAGAGGGAGCTCTCTAAAGCTCAGGAACGCCTCCATCTCCCAAAACACCAGCTGGTCACAGAGTCATTAACCAGGTGGGGCTCAAGACAGAAGGTGGTGTCAAGGGTCCTGGAACAACAAAAGGCAATCGCTGAAGTTTTGTCTGCAGACAAAAACAGCAGGCACCTGATCCCAATGTGGCAGGACATTGACGTTCTCGAGTCACTTAACTCCTCTTCTGGAGTTTACAGACCCCCTTTCTGGGGAGTCATATGTGACGGTCTCCTTCGTGAAGCCAGTGCTCCACCTGTTCCGAACAAATTTGCTAAAAATAAATGAACAGGACACCCAACTCATCAAAGACCTGAAGACCAAGATAATGACCTATCTTGATAAGAAATATGCCGACTCTGCAACAGATGATCTCCTTGACATGGCTGCCTTGGTGGACCCTAGGTTCAAGGCACAATACATCAGACCAGAGAGGGTAGTGGACATTAAAGAAAGAGCAGTGTCTGAGATGATGGATGAAGACCCAGGCCAATCACAGGCAGGGGCTCCAGAGGGAACAGCAGACCAGGGTGCAGAAGGAGGAGCTGCCGCTGAATCACCTCTGCCACTGGGTGTGAAGAAGCAGCGGAAATCGTTAGGCAGTTTCTTCAAAAAACAAAGTCAAGAAGATGAAGATGATGCCTCACCTCTCACTGGTGGGCAAAACGTTGAAAGTGAGCTGGAAAGCTACATGATGTGCCTTGATGCAGACAGTGAGTCTGACCCCCTGGAGTGGTGGAGGTTACACAAGCGCAACTTTCCAAGAGTGTCCCAACTTGCCAAAAATACTTGTGCATCCAAGCCACCAGCACCCCTTCTGAAAGAATTTTTAACACTGGGGATAATATTGTCACCTGTACCAGGGCAGCCTTAAAGCCTGAGAAGGTGAACATGCAGTTTTCCTTGCTCAAAATCTGCAGTGAAGCCAAGGTTGAACGGTGCTTGCTTGAGTTATTTTTTTATGTACATGCTGGTTTGATATTGCCATAATAACTGGACTGGTTAACAGGTTTGTGTCATGTCAGATGTTCAGACAGTGACTACCTCAAGTTTATTCTAATTTCTATGTTTACAAAATACTTTGCACTGTGCACAAGATAATTTGTTAGAATTTATTTGTGTATATTGTTACATGTACTTGTATGGCCTTAAAGCCTGAGAAGGTGAAACAGTTTACCTGGCCAAAAACTGGAGTGAAACCATGCTTGAGTTGTTTTTGAGTTATTTTTTATATTTTTATGCTGGTTCTGACTGTTTGTTACAGGTCAATTATGTTAATCCCTGTTAATTTCTTTTTTTCCAAAGTACTTTGCACATTTCTTTTTTTAAAGAAGTTTAAGTATTTATTTAATGTTTACATTTGCACATTAACCAGTACATTTATTTATTTGACTGTTTTTCATGGTTATGTTGACCTCTTTTTCCCCATGTTCATTTGTTCATTACTGAGGAAAGGTTACATTTAAAATAAAAGTGTTTAAATTTAACATTTTTGTCTCCTGGTCCTAAAATTCAATAATTATCGACATCGACTGATATGAAACACTTACATTGTGATACATTTTTCAGCCATATCGCCCAGCCCTAGTACAAAATAAAAACAAAATAAACACACCACAGTGTCTCCATAGTGAAAGCATATATAACCTAATAATGATAGTGATGCAAATAACCTTAATTGTGATGCAGGCTGCAAAATCTGATGCAGAGGGGGAGGGAATATCACCTACTTGGAGGAGGTCTGCACTCTCTGAGTGCTTTTCTAGTTTTAAATCAGCTCATTTTAGGCTTTTTAAATTGTTCTCTCTTCTAAATGTGTTACAAATCCTCAAATTAAATACTTCGCAATCTATTCAAATGTAATCAATTGTTATATTAGTGTTCATTATTATTATTTGGCACACTATTTTCCCAGGTCAAGAAAGTTCATCAGCTCCCCTGTTCACCTAAACTAACCTTACCAGATGACACATGCATCTGACTATTTCAATTCTTATTTATGTTTTTCTTTGCCTGCATCAAGGTGGACTATTATTGAGCTCTGTCTTTTAACACTTCCTCGTATACGGAATCAGAAAAGGAGCTACATGGGGAATATTTCATATTTGTCTGTTGTGGGCTAGATATGTTTCAGATGCGCACATTCACATGTGTGCAGACATGAATAGCTGAATTCCATAATAATAACGAAAAAACAGCTACAAGTTAGAGGAAACAGTGATAAAGTGGTAAAACTTGGCATTGATCCACAGCCTCAGACAGATGCGCTCAAGCGTGCCGTGCGCACAAGCTCAGTTGGTAGGCGATACTATATTTTCACATTTTTAACAATGCAATTTAAAAGTTTTGATTTTTATTGATAACCTACATTTACCAACAACATAAAGACTACATTTAGCACCAAAAAATATGTAAAAAATAAATAAAATAATAATAATAAAAATAAATAAATTAATAAGTAAATAAAAAAACGAATATCTAATACCAAATTTTCATAACGAATACCTACCATAGAAACGAATATTCGAATATCCGAATATTTGGGTACAGCCCTAATAGTCTATTGTTTTTCTTTTGAAACAGAACCTTGCTACAAAGGGTGATATTAAAAAAGCATAGTTCAAGTATCAAAAGCAAACTTTCATGCTAAAAAACTGCTTTTCACATTAAAAAGAAACAAAAGATCAGTCTTTTCTCTGTATTTTCTACACAAAACCTTTAACCTGAGTGAAACTGAATCAACAGAAGTTCAGCCTGACTTGAATATTTACAGCTATGTCAGATAATGACAAGAGACATAAGATCAATTTTGTTATTTTTAATTTGTGTAGTTGTGATCGAATTGTATAACATGAAACCAATTAGCTTTTGCTGCATGGCTTGAAAAAAAAAAACAAAAAAAAACGGGCGAACCGGAGCACCCGGAGAAAACCCGTACCACGTAGGTAGACTACACACAAACTCACAAAGGCTCAGGACTGGGAATCGAACCCTCAACTGTGAGATTGTGCTGCTGACTACCAAGGTGGTCCTAAGAGCTCTGCACCAGCTCCACTACTTCCTGAAAGGAAGTAGGCATGAGTATTTCCTGTCCTATACTATTGGATTAAGTGATTAATCAGGTGTGCGGTACACCCAGCACACAGCTGATTAATCACTTAATCCAATAGTATAGGACAGGAAATACTCATGCTGGTGCACAGCACCCATTGCATTCATGCTGGAGGAAAAAGGCCTCACGCCAATTTTTTCCTCCAGCATGAATCCTGTCACCTAAATGGGAGTGACTCTGGCCCAGGTCGAAGTGAAGGGCCTAGAGATAGCTTGGCCCAGACTGGAAAAGAGTCTGCAGATGGCACTTCGTTGCTTCGGTGGCTTCATCAGATGATGTTTGAAGGTGCTGGCTACGTGATTGATTTCTTGTTCTCCTCGGTTCATTCTCAGAAGAACAAGCTCAGCACAGCCCCAGGATTTACACAAATCCTTGAAAACAGCCTTGTCGAGTCTTTCAAAAGTTGCTGGGGAGACTTCAAAATCAGCTTCCTCAACCTCTGCCCATATCCTACTGGAAAGGTGGTCAACGATGACATAGAGGTCTTCAGATCTGACGTGGATCTTAGCCTTTTTACAGACTCTGGTGACAAGCTTGTTAACAAGTAATCTGACAGAGAGTCTGTTTATCTCTGAATCCTGGTCTGGTGGTAAGTGGAGCACCGGTTCAGCACCTGTCTCAGGTACTGTGACTGCGGGTGCTGGTGAGGTTGGCTCAGTGGCATTTAAAGCCGTCATGACATTGTCACAATGGATGCCAGCCTGATATGTCAGCCACCACCTCAGCAGTACCTGGAAACGCCACACTGTGCTGCAAGTAGCCCTCCTGATGGCCTGTGTATTTCTGAATGGCCCAAGCTGACAAAATGACTCTGGAGTCATCCCGTCAATGGTGTATTCAGAAAGGAGGCTCCTCAGTGCCTCTGTAAAGACCAGGTCTCTACCCTCTGCGATATGTTGCAGTTTTTCTAACTGCCTCTCTTCATCAGCTGGGTGTTTCTCACCACCCTCTGGTTGGAGCAGTTCACATACAGAGTCAGCAAAGGATTGCAGTGATTCTCTGCTTTTCACTTTGCTGTTTGGCGAGAAAATTTTCTTCAGATTTCTCGCAGCTCGATGTATCAACTGTTTGGCATACTGTTTAGCCAACAGAAGAGTTATCTTGGGGTTATCTGCCCTGACTGCTGCACCAGCAGACTCGCTGATGTCACTCACGACACTATCACTCTCCTGGTAGGTGTCACGCAGCAAGACATCTCGCTCAGCGTCAGAGGCATCGTCCAGTAAAATGTCTAGGATATCTCCCAGCTCCTTAGACACTATTTTCTGGGCCTGAGATTTTCTACTTTCTGAGCTGTCCGCCGATTGCTTTGAGTCAGTCTCAGAGCTTCCTACCTGCACAGGTAATGAACTGCAGCTCTCATCATGATCATCATCCTCTACGTCCACAACCTCTAGATCTCCAGGTGAAGATTTTCGACACAGGCAAGCAAATGATGTAGTTTTCCTGATGAATGACTGCATCATGGATCGAGCGTACTCAACCATGTCATTAAGTCTACGGGAGGGAGTCACGTGAGACATAAACCGACTCTCTGCATCTCTGCTCGTCGTGATGGCGGAGTTGACGCTTTTAGATACCTCCTCGGACATGATTTTAATCAAGCTCTGTGAGCTGATGTCAGGGTCTGCAGTGTCTGTTCCCAGAGCTTGAGCAAAAGCTTCTGGGACTGCGTTGCCCATCGTGGACGCAACATGTTCCTCAGATATCTTTGTATTAGCTGTCAAATTGGCAGAATGGGAGTCTATAAGATATACCACCATATCTAACAGTAGCTCCGCCAGCCTAAGTGTGATGGCATTATCTGGTCTACCATCCCTAATCACTAGAAGCTGAGTTCCTGACAGCTGCTGCAAAAATCTATCCACAAAAGGACGAAATTGGTCCACTCCAAACTGGGATGTCTCTGCCATTTTATCTAAAACGCCAATGACGGTCTAGAACAGCACGTGCAATGCGATGCGCGTCTTATAAAATTCAGATCTGCACCCCTATTTACCAAGTCACAGTCGAGTGTAACGTGATGTCACAAAGGCATATTTCAGAAAGACATTCTAAAAGCTGATGACATCACCAAGCAAATCTGCTTAACTCCTCCCCCTAAACAAATGACTGCAGCTTAGCAACCGTTGCTAAGCACCGGCAGCACACTGTGTGACATTAAAAACAGGTGGAGATTCACACCAGCTGGCTCCTGATGATCAAACATCCCAGAGACTGTCATTCTGCTGCAACAGCTGACTAAAAATGAGGAGTTTTTGTCTTCTGTTCTGACAGTGAAACATGTTCAAAAAATGCTCACTGTGATAATTAACTGTACAAGTGGTTCTGGCTTTTGGATGACAACAACAGAGCACCAGCAGCATACAAGTTACATAGCTAACACGCTAGCTTGGCACAAGTTATAGCTCATTAATTGTTTCTCATGGATGATATTAATGGAAAAATGTTCTTAACATTTCTTGCTGCTTTTTTTACCTGCTCTCTCCGTTTGACTCTGGTGACGGCCTTTTGTAGCGTCAATTCCGGGTCCATTTGCAACCGTTCAGATAGGCGTTTGTCCCGCAGACTCAGCACAAGTCTGTCCCTCACCATCTCATCACGTAGAGCCCTGTAACAGCAGTGCTCCGCCAGGCAGTGCAGCGCTGTAATCAAACTGTCGGCCGTCTCGCCCGTTTCTTGAAGCCGCTGATTAAACTTTACTGTCTCAAAGATCACATTCCTGCCATTCTCTTCTGCTTGCGTCTCCAATCCAGAAGCAACGCGGAATCTGTCGAAGCGTTTAATCCATTTAGGCCAGTCTTCAGCCTTCAAGGTGAACTTTACCAGCGGGGAGACTTGAAACCCGGCCATGTCGCCGCTTTGTTTCGCTAACTGTGGCTAGGCTAGGTAGCTCCGTAGATAGTCTTCCGGTACTGCGAACTTTAGCCTGACAGGCTGGGACCTTTATACAGTCTATGGCTGGGACCTGTCACTACAGTTGACCCACGTCTTCCGAAGCTGCTGGAGCATCCGTGGGCGGTGTTGTTGTCTCGCTAATGTTTGTTTAGCAGCAGGCTAACCTGGGGCCTGTATCACAAAGCAGGATTAATGTCTCAGCGAGGTAACTTCAGGGTTAACCCTGGGTTTTCGGTCTCACGAAGCCGGTTCAGTTCTTATCGGGGTAGATCACCATGGTAACTGAGGCCCAATTCCAATCCGATCCCTTACAGCCTCACTGACTTAGAGGCGCGTTCATGTGAAGTGCGTGAGTGTGTGAGGGCTGTCCCACTGTCAAATCATCAAGTCAGTGACTCAGTGAGTGAGCCCTTTATGCCCCCTTACCGTAGGTCAGCATCGATGCGGACTTACGGTAAGGAAATTACCCACAGTTCATAGTGTTGTGATGTCAAATACAGCCCTGCGTTCCAAATCGCATACTTCTACTATATACTTTTAGTATGTACTGCAGCTGCCCTTAAAAAGTATGTAGTGTAGTATGCAGTATGCATACTATTGGGACACACTACATCCGCCATCACATCGCTCCCTGAACTCCGACCCTCTTGCTCACTTCCGCCGCCGTCCGTAGCGCCACATTTGAATATTTTATGTTGTTGTACTTCGGAGATGCAGCAAATCTCCTCTCGTCAAGCTCGCCAGAGCTGTGCATACCGTTGGAGGTGCCAGAGAGCTCTGTTGCTGTTATGTCGTCATGTATGTTGTTGTTTCTAATAAACAGTCCCAAGCCTATTATTAGTGACCGGTCTATTGAACTAGTCACCAGTAGGCACATTAACCCCCTTCACACACAGCTCTCTGTTGCTGGCAGATGTTTGTTGTTAAATATATTTACAGCTATGCAGCTGCTGGCACTATATTCTGTCTGCACGTGAAGCAGCCTTACATTCACATTACTTTTATTTGTAGTGTAACATACCTGCACATTCTTACTACATTACTTAATATGTGTTTGACTTTTACTATTCATATATTTACTAGTCTATACTGCTCATACCTGGCCCATAGTGTATTCATATTTAGTCATATTCATTCATTATTTATACCACACTTACCCCACTGCCTATACTGGTAGAATCTTCTATATTGTAGTCATAGTTGAACCCTAACACTGATTATACTATAATCACAGTAAAGTTGAATGTTGTAACCGTGTTCTTGCAAAACTGTATGATATGTGACAGTATATAATCAGATCATTGCAGTCCTAATATGTAGTGTCTTAGTATCTCAAATTAAATAAACCATGTATGAAAGGAAGTGTGGGCGTTGGTTGTACGCGCAGCTCAGTGTGACGTAACTTCCGCTGCGCAAAGGATTGTGGGTCAGAATGGCCAAAGAAGCATGCTGACATGCATACTGCGAAATGTGACCGGATGTAGTAGAACATCCTGGTACTTTTGGCATACTGCATCTGACATACTATGTATTGGGACACACTAATTCTTTTTCTGGCATACTAAATAGTATGGTAGTATGGGTATTGGAACGCAGGGCAGGAGTTGCCCTCGGAACACCGGAAGTGTTATAAAAACAAACGAAAACACGGTTGGCAGATATGCAAATGGTAACGTTATGGAAGGAGAGCGAAAAAAACAGATAGCCTAGATAAACAATGAAACATTACATTAACAAGGATTTAGGATGGTACATAAACACACATGAAATCATATCTATCTATCTATCTATCTATATATATATATATATAGAGAGAGAGAGAGAGAGAGATATTCTTTGTGTGTGGAATATATGCTGACAATAACCAATGAATGATCACGCCCAGAGCCGCCAATGTTAACAACATTTTGTAGAGAGGGGGATAAGTGCTGTCCCATTCCTATTTGTAGCATCCGGAGCCCTTTCAGACTCTCACACTCAATCACTTACAGCTGACGTCAGTTAAGTCAGTGAGGGTTCAGGGCTTGAGTCTTTAGGGGCCGGATTGGAATTGGGCCTTACTCTGAACGGCTATCCTGCTCCGGAGCAGGGTAAATTCAGGGTTGAATCTGATCCTATAAAAAGCACCACCCACTGGCCAATCAGCTGTTCGGAAAAAAATGACTCCGCTGACAGAAATGCAGCCCAGTCATGACGGGAAGTTTAAAGTCCGTGTAAAGTGAGAATAAATATGTCATCTGAGTTTGACATACCACAGAAAAAGTTGTTGTAAGCTACCCTGTCAAATTTGAACGATTAAAAAAATCGCCAAATGTATGAAATTAGGCTTCAAAGTTGTGTAAAAATCAGCCTCTGTCTCTGCTCTCAAACGCTGTGGGCGTGTCTGCCGAATGCGCGGAAACCCCGCCCCCTACCACGTGTCACCTGTCAATCAAAGTCACCACCACTACCAGGAAAATGGATGCATCTCCGAACTTTCTTCTCCAACCGCAGCCTTACATGTTTGAGCCACCAGAGCCAGAATGCAGCTCTGAGCCAGAGGACACTAACCCCCTTGAGAGTGGACCTCGGTCCTCTCAGTCTGCAACAGAGTGGTAATTTTATTTCTCCCCATTATAATTAGCAATGTGTGTAACTGTCTATTATAACCCAACGATAGCTTAATTAAGCTAGGCTATGGAATTTAATTTCATTTAGTTTATTTGATAGGGACAATGCAGGTTAACATAGTAACACTTCCACTCGTTACAAACAAGTCAATGTGACTGATGTTCTGCATACAGAGATTATAGCTAATGCTAGTTTCCAACTCCCGTCCCTAGTTAGGCTTTTAGTAAAAGAAAAAAGATAAGAAAAAAGACATCAAAATTACATACCAATACAATAAAATGTACAGTACGTCTGAAATCATACCAAGTCATGACCCATTAAAAGTGCATGCAGCTCTGATTTTGTTTCAGCCAGACTTTAACATTTTTATTAAAAATCCTGATGTCTCGGGTTAGTTTTATTGCGGTCGGTAGTGAGTTCCACATCTGGGGGCCCTTTATAGAGAAGGCTGATTGCCCAAAGGAGGTCTTACGGCGCAAGATTTTACAGTTACCACTTGCTGTACCCCTGGTGATCCTATCACTATTTTGTCTGCTAAAAAGACTGCACAGAACATCTGGTGCCGAGTTCTGCAAACACTTAAAAACCAGTTTAACAGAGGAACATTTTAGGAAATTACCAAAACTAAGCAAATTGTACTGCTTCAAAATGTGACAGTGATGCCACCTTATAGGTTTCTTGGCCATTATTTTTAAGGTTTGATTATACAGAGATGCAATTAACTTAATTGTAGTTGGAGAGGCCTGACTCCACACTGTAACACAATACGAGATATGAGAAAAAATCATGGCATGCATATAAAGCTGTGCCGCTTTGATTGGTATATGATGTCTAATTAGTTTGAAGCAATTTAAATTGTTTTTTATTGTTTTTGATATCTTTTTGACATGTTTGTCAAATCTGAGTCTGGAATCCAGAACTACACCCAAATATTTAAAATCCTTTACCATCTCAATTTCCTCTCCCTGCAATGTTATGCAAACTTTTTCTGATTGTGGTATGTTTTTGATGGAGAAGCACATGGAAACTGTCTTTTTCTTATTTAGGGTGAGCTTGTTATCATAAAGCCAATGACATACCCTGCTCAAAAATGAAGATAATATCTCCGCTGCCTCACCTGATGTCTTAGCTGACGCGTATATGACTGTGTCGTCTGCATAAAGCTGACAACCAGCTGACAACCAGCTCCCAGACAGCTTTCAGACAGGTCGTTAATGTAAAGACGGAATAAAACGTCTTCTGTCACTTTAGCACACTGTGCTTAGCTTAGCTTAGCCTAGCCTCTACAGCCAAGCATCAATCTAGCAGGCATCATCATTTTTGGCATGTTAATGAATATGAGGCCCCACCATCATCAATATTAGACTAAAGTAAAAATTTAGCTCATGTATTATTAGGCCTACACATACCTGCAGGTCTTTAAACTTTTTATGAGGATTGCTTACTGTCATGGCAACACACAACCTTAGTATCAGACTATCCTGTAATCTGCTCAGATAACTGTATGATTGTTCGTAACACAGAATTCACATCTATTAAAATTCAGCTTAGTCACATTGTGAATGATACTGTCCTTACACAGGTGCACCTGTGAAGAATGCATTACGATGCCCACGGAGGAGCAGAATGTTTGCTGCAAAGAATTGAATGCAGTAAGTCAATAACACATATGAATACACAACCAGTAGAGTACTGGATATCTAGCACTAAGACAGCACATATCACATATGCCAACAGGTTCAGAATAGATGTGGAGAGCTGCCCGAGGAGCCGAGGTGCATGACCCTTCATCCAGGCCTTGAACCCGTGTGCCTGAACCCCTACTCCCTTCAGAATGCACTGAATGTGTACCAGGCAGACCATGGGCCTCTGGACATAAAGGAAAGAGCTGCGTAAGTTAGACAATAAAATATATTTTATTGACTTTAAATGTGTAGAAATCACATTTGCATTGATCAAATGGCAGACCTTTCAAATGCAAAGTTTTAGGACTCTAGTGCTAAGTTGCACAAGTTATGCTTTCATTAGTGATGTTGATTAATGTACTCCACTGGGAAATATAAGTATGTATATTTTATGTATATAAAATGTAAGTATGGCACTATAATAAAAATGTGGAATGAGGATCAATGTAGACTAATATAAGTTTCTGTTATATACAGACCATGTCTATTATGTGATATTACACTTAAAATAAACCAGCTCTATGATAATAATGCACAGATTGCTTTCATGTGGTGCTTTTATATATAACATCGGACAGCGATCTGGAATGTAATAAAACAGATGTTTTAATAAAGACTGGTAGAAACAGGCATGTTTCAACACTAAACCATCATACGTGAGTACACTCCTCCCATTTCTGCAAATATTTCGTTATATCTTTTCATGGGGCAACACTATAGAAATGACACTTTGATATAACTTAAAATTCATGTTTCCCTAAATGAACCGAGCTCCCCAGAGCTTTTTTTAGAGCTGTTTTAGGGAAACATGAATTCCAAGCAGAGCATGATCGCCCCTCTTTGGAAACTGAGCCGCAATGCAGTTTTCCAACATGATAATACCCCAAAACACACCTAGTAGATGACAACTGCCTTGCTGAGGAAGCTGAAGGTGAAGGTGATGGACTGGCAAGTATGTATCCAGCCCTAAAATCACCTGTGGGCCATCCTCAAGCTGAAGGTGGGGTAGCGCAAGGTGTCTTCACATCCATCTGCTCCATGATGTCATCATGGAGGAGTGGGAGAGGATTCCTGAAGCAACCTGTGAGCTCTGGGGAATTCCATGCCCAAAAGGGTTAAGGCAGTGCTAGATAATAATGGTTGGCACACAAAATATTGACACTTTAGGCACAATTTGGACATGTTCACTGTGGGGTGTACTCACTTATATTGTCAGCTGTTTAGATGTTGTTGGCTGTGTTTTGAGTAATTTTCAGAGGAAGGTAAATCTATACTACTACACAAGCTGTACACTGACTACTTTAAGTTATATCAAAGTGTCATTTCTATAGTGTTGTCCCATGAAAAAATGGGAGGGGTGTACTCACTTATGTGAGATACTGTATATGATGGTGAAAAAGATCAATAAGGAAATTTATCTGAACACAAACAATAACCTGTAATTATAGGTCAGTACTTGAGACATCCTGTTATGATGGTCCCCTCTTCTACCCATTGTTTGTACAGTGCTTTTTTATCAATGTCACCAGAAACCAATGGATGATAAGTCACTTGGACAATTACATGAAATTTTAAAGAGTAAAAAACTATCCATTTCATCACACATCCATACAGGCTACATGATGACACATGCTGCAGGTTGATGAATCAGAATGTCATCTTCTGGGATCCTGTTCTGTAAGACATTATAAAAAATGGAGAGAAAATTAAGACATGTAGAATTCTCATGTGGCTTTACTTTTTCTTTTTCATCACAGCCGTGCTAGATACCTGGCCTATCGAAGTTTTGTGTCCTGGTGCTGGGGATACCTGGGCAAAAATAACCGTGTGGTCATACCCTCCTGTGTTGTGCGCCGCATTCATGAAGAGTACCCTGATGAAGATGGGGAATACACAGGTTTCAAACCACCAATATAAATATAAAACAATAATAAATAAATATCATATTGTATTGTGTGCTTGATATTTCATGAAAGCATTGAACAATTATTTTTTTTAGTGATGATATGTTTGTAAGTGTGTCATAGCTGACTACAATTGAGGCTAGTGGGGCTGTAGTGCAGGAATGGGCTGGAGCAGGAAGAGGTTTAACAAAGCCCAAACAAGTAATTATATAATAAACAATAGGAAAGAGTCATCCTAAGAGTCATCATAACATGAACCCATGACCCACACTAACCCTAATGGGTAATGATCCGACCCTCTTCTCTATCAGTAACTGCCACATCTGCTGCACAGTCCGATGGTGGGCCACCTGGTGCTGGAGCTGCTCCCACCCCACCTGGACAGCTGATCCTGGACACATGTCTGGCAATTGCATCTGCCTTCTCAGGCCGCTCATACTGTGAGCACAGGAATCCAGGAACAGCCACTGCTCTCAGCTCAGCTGCAAAGGTCCCAGGGTCATGGATGACCTTGTTAAAGAGGAGGTCCATAAGCTCTGAGACATATTCTAAAACACAGAAGACAGCACAAAGCATTTATAGTTCGTTAATTCATGTGGGCTCAACTGTTGACAATCTATTACCAAAGTAACTGCAATTACATTTTTTTTACTTTGAATTCTTGTTTACAATTTTGACATGCTGGCAAATGTAGTCCAACACCATGTCATTCAGGTGGTGCATAAATCTCGCAAGTAGTAGTAGTATGTTTTGAATCGTTCACAGATGAAACAGACAATTGATAATTAACTAACCAGTAGCGTATTTGGTTTTCACCATGGACACAACATGTCCCCCTCTCTTGGCCTTTGGAAATTTGATTTGGAACCAGAGTTCTCCTGCTGCAGTCCTTGCTTGTGAACGCCCAGAATTTTCATTGAAATGAAACGCAGCCAGGTAAAGCCTGAAATGAGAAGCATTTGGATGGGATTATTTAATTCAAATAGTTACTAAAGGGTTGAAAACTAAAATTTTACATTGTTTGTACCATAAGTCCTATGTAAAGCAGACTTCTGAATACAAATTTCTATGTGTAATAGTACCACTCTAGAGCACAGTTAATACAAAATAAAGGAGAGACCAGGGCTGCACTCCAGTATTACATTTTTATATTGCCACAGAAACAAATACCCAGCGTCAATGGTCTAGTTGTGAGCACATGTTGAGTGTTATGTACTGCATAATATTGACAATATGAGTACATACAATTTACCTGCAGAGCATCCCTAAGTAGGAGAATGCCACATTTTTTGGTGCAAACCGCAGAATGAGACTGTGGAATCCCTCCAAAGTCGACGTCTGATACAGAGGACTCAGCTTTTTAACATCACCAAGGATGCGCTTGTTGAACAGGATTTTCTCAATCTTGTAGGTGGCCTTTGTCGCTAGAGCTGGAAAGATAATATTAAATAAATAATAGCTTAAGAGTGCATAGCAGCTGAAAGTATAATATGTAAATCTAATGAACTGCTTTAACATAGTGCCATACCCGGATTCAGCCACTTGTTTTTATCAGTGGAAGGTGGGTGGAGACACTTGGGGAACAGTGGATTTTCGTGGACATGGACATCCTGGATGTAGTTTAGAAGGGATGTCCATTTTGCCACCGTTTCCTCTCCACTGGATGAACTGGATGCTGACCAGTAGAGGTGATTTGACACACTCTTTTGCCATTGTTGGATCTTCTTGCAGTCCTTTTCTTTTGCAAGTGCATCCATTTTCTTGTTAAGTGCTGAGAACAGTTTGAAAAGATGAGATGCGATATTAACGTTGCACAGTATTAGCTTTGCTAAATTTATTTCTATAGACGATATTTTTTAAATGATCTTACCTTTACATAAATGCCAAACATCACAGAATTGCTGAATTTCTGGTTTATGCTCCCGGAGAAATTTTTGAACTTGTGTGTGTCGGTCCGTCACCAATGAGGTGACTTTGACACCAGCACTTTCAAGGAATCCAAGACTCCGGATCAGCCCCTCTTTCTCCATCCGTACACTGCCTCCAACTTCATTGCTCTGTGGATCAAAGGTCAGCGTGCACTAGAGTTGCCTCCGATAATGCCTCCGATACTGCCTAAAATGCGGCATCAGGCATCGTCGAGTACACCCTGTGACCAATCCAATACCACGTCATTACGCATACGTACGCTATCGTTTGAACATCACGATATGCGCATGTGCGATAGTCACATAGCAGGACATGCGATGTTTTCTCTTTTTTTTAGAACATGTAAACTTTTGTTTTGCTTCAGAAAAGCAGCTCTGAAGCTGCGCTCGTTGCTCCGCTCTGCTCGCCTCTCTCTGTCTCCCTGAGCACGCAGCAGCCCCTCCCCTCTCATGCACGCGCTGCAGTCACACACTGAAAATGAGCGACATGCAGGAGGGAGAAACGGTAAAGGAGGATTTATGCCTGGTTCACACTACACGACTTTTCTGCCCGTTCTGAAAGTCACTATGTCACATTACACGGTTGTGGAGTCATAAAATCGTGCCGTGACTTGGCCGACAGACATGACAAACTACACGATGGTACTCACCAATTATCCCCGGTTGTCTTTCACGACGTGTGTGATGTCATCGGGTTATTCTTGTCCTATTTTTATTACTTTTACTATTATTTGAGTCACTGTGTGTGTTCATGTGCCAGCCGACATGTTGTTGTAGTCACCTAAAAGTGTCAGCAGATGGCAGGAGCTACATTTGAAGCGCCATACGTAAACTGTCAAGTTACTGTATCTTCCACAGGAAGTTCTGACAAATGTTTCAGAATAAAAGCCTGTTTAGAAAATGGAGGAATTCTCTCAGCCAAGGTTATAAGGGGCTTTTAATCTGAAACGAGTTCAGGAAGTGTTGAGTTTGAAATAACGGCGCCATGCATTAACTTTATCAAGGCAATGGGAGTGGATAAATGGTAAATACATAAACACACAAAGGAATTAATAAATAACGTACCGTCTATAATGTAGTCTGTTTCAAATGAAGCTGGTAGCCTCTGCAGTTGTGGTGAGTTAAAGCTCCTCCACTATTTTTTAATTTTCTTACTTTAAATCTGGTGGAAATTCTTGTATTTTTTAATATCGCAATATGGATTGCAAAAAAAATATATATATATGTATTGCGATGTCAGTTTTTTTCCAATATCGTGCAGCCCTACATTCTACTGTAGCCTTTAAAATGTCTTTTTTTTTACCAAATTGTCTGGCTGCACTTTAACCTGTGTCTTGATCTGTGTCAACACTGGATAATAATAAAAATAATAAAAAGTTTTGTGGCATTCATTCTACTATTATGTATTTATTTCTTAATATTTTACATAGAGTTTTAGGAGTTGAGACATACAACAATTCATTTAACACCACTCTATATGCCAGAAGTTTCCATCCAAATTGGCTCAAAGAGAATGTACCATATGGACAGTTCCAAAGAGTAAGGAGAATTTGTGACCAAGACGAGGTTTTTGAAAGTGAATCTAAAGAAATGATATCAAGGTTTGTGGAACGGGGTATAAAAACATCACTCTCCAAAAGGCCTACACTAGAGCTAAACACACTGATAGGTCATCACTACTGAAAAGAAAGACGAATAAACAGACAAAAGACAGACCAGTATTTGTCACTATGTACAGTACAGAGGCTGAACAAATTAAGCAAATCATAAGAAAGAATTGGGGTATCATTGAGAGTGATGATCTTCTGAGCCAGGTTTTTCCTGAACCACCTTTGCTAAGTTTTAGAAGATGCCCTACCCTGCGAGACAAACTGGTCCACAGCTACCTCAAACCAGATTGCCAACAAACATGGTTATGCACTAGGCCTAGTGGTTGTTACAAATGCCACTGTGCTAATGTAATGCAAACCGAAACATTTCAGGATGTTGTATCCCAAAAACAACTCACCATTAACCAATTTGTAAACTGTAAAACCTCATTTGTCATTTATAGATTGGTATGCCCTATGTGCAAAGTTTTCTAACTAAACGACGCTTACAAGACTGACTGGCTGAACACAAATATGCAATCCGCACAGGCAACATAAACTATCCCATGGCAAGACACTATATGGAACATCATAACAGTGACCCATCCACCTTACAGGCTTGTGGGATTGATCACATTCCACTGTCCTTGAGGAAAGGGGGTAGACAGAGACAGTAAAATCAGAGGGAAACCTTTTGGATTTATAAACTACAGGCCACTAAATATCCAGGCCTGACCTTCTATATTCATGTTTGACCTTCTTGAGAAATGTATGATACTTATCTCTGACTGTGTTGTAAGGATGACATCTGCTGGATGCTTTTATGTAATGGCAATTGTCACCTGACCAGCACTCCTGCCAGGTGGAGGTTTCTGATAGGTGGACTTATGCTTTAAGAAACTCTGCTTCCTGTTGAGAACTGTTTGACTCCCTGATGAAGGCTTAATTGCAGAAACGCGTCGGAGTTTTTTTAAAGGGAAATGTTACCAAGCCATTAAAATAAAGGCTTTTTAACTTTGTTCAACTGAGAGTGCCTTGGAGTCTTCCTTGTTTTCTCAGTCTAAAGATTCCCTTCCAAAGAACACCTCAACAAAACTTGTCTTGAGTCCAGGAAGCGTTCCTAGACTGACATTTTGTGAATTCATATCCCATCCATTTTTATTTTACGCGCTGGTATCGGACAGGTACTCGGTATCAGCAGATACCTAAGGTTCAGGGATCAGAATTGGTATCGGGAAGGAAAAAGTGGTATCGGTACACCTCTAGTGTGCACAAGACATTTGGTTGCTCAGATTAATATTTTTGGTTCAAAATATGCAGTATGTGCAGTCCCACAGCAAGTTCAACAATGTGGTACAAAAATCAAATTTGTCAGAACATTTTACTTCTTGCAGTGTTTTATACTAAAAAAAAAAAAATGTTTTTGGACACAACATGGTCCCTAGTAACATACAGTAGTTGTGCTGATACAATCAAGAGAGTATTTTTTTTATAATATATTTACCTGTACAAGCTGGATATCAACTATTTTGTTTGAGCAAAGATCCACCATAGACTATGAGCCATACTTCGCACAGTGGCCTGGACTGTCAGCCCTCATATCACCACCAAGGGACACAGTGTCTCTTTCTTTCAGTCCTTCAAGCAGGTCAGTCTGATGTGATCGCCATTTATGTAGGACCGATGGCAGAATGAAGTGGCGCACATGATTTTGATGGGTCATCCTTGTGAAGGTTTTCACATGCATTGCACTGAGCACCTGAAAGTAACATTAGAGTGTTCATGTACGTAGTGTTCATGAGTGCATATTTCCCACTGCAGCACCATGGAGTACACTATGTCACAGAGTAAAATAAGATTTTACGTGGGAGCAGGTGGACAAAAAAGATGAAGCTGTTGGAGAAGGCACACTTTTTTTGGATAAAGTCATTATATCTACTAACCTTATTAGTCTGCACAAATGATGAGCCTGTGTAATAGACAGCAGCTGACAGTTGTAGATTCCCCGCAGGATAGCTGCCCAGAAGTGGCTGACTCCTCCATACTCTTCTGTAGAGGCAACTCTCATACAGGCACTTCTGAGTAACAGAGAGGAAGGTTCCTTTTTCAGCTGTGTCTATCTTGCATGCTCTTGAGCAGGTGGGGCAGTTTTTAAACAGCTCAAGCAGGCAATCTTCATACACCAGGTACTTTGTGATGTCCTGTGGTGTCTTTGTTGGTGCTCTTTTGACAAACAAAAACCACAAGAACAATTAATATTTGTTACAAAGTTATTATTTATATTTTCATATATTATTTCTCACTTTCACAGTTAATTTACAAAAAAAGAAGCAAAGTTAACTTACTGGTCACTGATGGTGTCATCCAGTGATGATATGCTGGGGAGGTAGCTGGAATCATCAGGATCTGCACTGACTGAGGTTACGTCAGATTCCTGAAGAGAGGGACATTCCAGGAGACAGCGTTTTGCTTGTGGGCCATCATCTCGACCAGCTCTGCGCTTCTGTGGTGTTGAAGAGCAGAGTGGGGGAAACTGGGATGTGTTGTTGCCCACAGCAACACTCCTTGTCGCCACTGTTGCTTGAGAGCCTGGAAAATATACACTGCATTATTTCATAAACCATCCATGACATTTTCTAGTTTTAATATTAATGATAACATGTGTAACTTGCTGCCTGTCTTCAATGACTAGGCTCTAGGTTCTTAAATCAGCATTAACAGCATGAGGTGTAGTCCATGAGTGTTTTCTTTCAACAAATATATTGTGCATACCTGTTATCTGTCCGTTAACATCATAGACATTTCAACACACCTGTAGTCTTTCTGTTGTACAGTGTTCTTTTGGACAGTTGGGTGGCCACTGTCCTTCTCCCCACATAGCAGTCTGTTTGACATCCAATTTCTCTTGTGGCCTTTTGCAGGTCATCACACTGGCATGCTGCATCTCTTGTGGTTGGCAGGGTCTGCTTTATGAAAACAGATAAAAGTTGAAAATTGTTATCTATAAACTGAAGTTACCAAATCGTGGACTGCAAGCATTCAAAATACTCTTAAGTTGTTCCAGTAAAATTATGTGACAATTAATATTTGGGACCTATTTGAGGCAAATTTAATCAATCTCAGTATCAGAACATATTTATATTAATTATAGTAAGAAGCCACATTATTAACAATTAACAACAATGATACATACAACAACAGTAAATACAAATAAAAAAGAACAACCACTAATTAATCTGGTGGCGTTTCAATGGACTGCCTGGGTTATTGCAAATAATTTAGCAGCTAATATGCAGGAATATCAACTTTTTCCTGTGCACAGTGAACACAGCCTGTCCCCCCGGACAGCCTGGACCACCAGACTGTATCCACTGACTCTGTACCCTGCCTCATCGATCGAGGTGGTCACATGTAGATTCATTTATATAAGTAACCTTGCAAACCGGTGTTACACCGAAATCTGTGACCGTCGGAATCTGTGACCGCAGGCGGAGATGTTGCACATTGTCTGCGTGTGTGTGGCCATCAACAATGGCAATGGAAAGTAGATGTTGTAAATTACTTTTATTATAACAACGTTTTGTGTGATAATGTATGCACTGTTTAATAAATGAGTAAACATCGACACAGGTGCTCTGTTATTGCCTCAATATTTGGACAGATGTATTTTCATTTCAAACTTCAACTGTAAAGAGCTAGATGCACAGCCATCAGAATATGTGACCTCACTGAATCTGCATAATAATGAGTTTAAACCTCAAAATAACTGTTTTCAATCCTTCTGTCACCCTCTCACATTAATATGGACATATACATTTGTATTTGGGATCATCACAGACATAGAAACACAGAGGTCACATATTCTGATGGCTGTACAGCGGTCACAGATTCCGACGGTCACAGATTTCGGTGCAACACCGGTAAGACAGGCGCAATATAAAACGGAATAATTTTGCCATTTTAAATTTGATTTATAGCACACGTGGCATATCCACTCTTACAGTCGGTAACGGATATTAGATATTGCCAGTGGGAAGATGTGGCCCCGTTTGAGAAGTCGGCATTACGGATAATTTGTGCACTTAGGCCTAATTATTTAGAAGTAGTGAATTTTCATTACAAGCACTATTAACATGAGGATGACGCTAAAATCAGCTTGCACGATGTAAATTCACATTAATGGGCTCACCACCTTCAACATGTCACCATTACTCTGGACTACTAATGACTAAATAAGTAACGTTATCAAAATAAAGTGCCGCTCATTGGTGTGCACATTACGTTACCGACAATATGGCGCTTGATGTTGGCGGGCCAAGCTGATGGAGTCTGGAGGTCAAGTCGGCATTATGGATAATTGACATTAGCTCTTTTGTAGATAACCGGTTTATTTTCAGTGCATGAACTAATACATGAAAACGAGTAAACGAGTTTAACTGTGTAAAGAGAGTTAGAGGCACACAAGGTAACTTACACTCATCGGTGGGATCGTGACGTTACAGCCGACTGTGGCACCTGATGTCGGCGCGACTGACGGATGAAGTCCGGGAAGGGAGACGGTGGACTCAGCCTCATTCACCAGTAAAACTGGTTTAGAAGTAAAGCCCAGTTGTTTTTGATGACAGTTGTGAAAACTATCCGTGGTGAAGTGGTTGCTGCAGAGGTGGCCGTTGGCGGTGATCTTCAGCTCTCCAACAGTGTGGCGTCTCACGAAATCAATCCATCGTTTCCTCAGCTCTTCACTTTTTGGGAATTTAAATAATGACACAGAGCCATTATTTAAATTATGGCATCCAGGGAAGATACACGAACGTGGAGCAGGCATGGCTAGCTAGCAAGCAAACAAAATACAGGCTGTGGTAGTAGCGGTGCGGTAATAACTCAAAGTGAGCGGGACATCCACTGACAACAGGGCGCGACCGGCCTTATATAGTAGGGGAGGGGCCAAGGTCACCCGGGATACGGCTGACGTCACGGCGTATCCCTTTTTTGCAGAGTCAGAAAATCGAAAAAATTGAGAGGATGACAAACAGTTTAAGGCTGTGACTCCACAAATCGGTAATACACAATCCCAAACTTTTCACGTTTTCTGTAACAATTTTCCAACATGTATAAGGTGTTTAGAAGGAAATCACTGTATTCGCTTTCCACGGACTTTCAAGTCTCCCCGCTGGTAAAGTTCACCTTGAAGGCTGAAGACTGGCCTAAATGGATTAAACGCTTCGACAGATTCCGCGTTGCTTCTGGATTGGAGACGCAAGCAGAAGAGAATGGCAGGAATGTGATCTTTGAGACAGTAAAGTTTAATCAGCGGCTTCAAGAAACGGGCGAGACGGCCGACAGTTTGATTACAGCGCTGCACTGCCTGGCGGAGCACTGCTGTTACAGGGCTCTACGTGATGAGATGGTGAGGGACAGACTTGTGCTGAGTCTGCGGGACAAACGCCTATCTGAACGGTTGCAAATGGACCCGGAATTGACGCTACAAAAGGCCGTCACCAGAGTCAAACGGAGAGAGCAGGTAAAAAAAGCAGCAAGAAATGTTAAGAACATTTTTCCATTAATATCATCCATGAGAAACAATTAATGAGCTATAACTTGTGCCAAGCTAGCGTGTTAGCTATGTAACTTGTATGCTGCTGGTGCTCTGTTGTTGTCATCCAAAAGCCAGAACCACTTGTACAGTTAATTATCACAGTGAGCATTTTTTGAACATGTTTCACTGTCAGAACAGAAGACAAAAACTCCTCATTTTTAGTCAGCTGTTGCAGCAGAATGACAGTCTCTGGGATGTTTGATCATCAGGAGCCAGCTGGTGTGAATCTCCACCTGTTTTTAATGTCACACAGTGTGCTGCCGGTGCTTAGCAACGGTTGCTAAGCTGCAGTCATTTGTTTAGGGGGAGGAGTTAAGCAGATTTGCTTGGTGATGTCATCAGCTTTTAGAATGTCTTTCTGAAATATGCCTTTGTGACATCACGTTACACTCGACTGTGACTTGGTAAATAGGGGTGCAGATCTGAATTTTATAAGACGCGCATCGCATTGCACGTGCTGTTCTAGACCGTCATTGGCGTTTTAGATAAAATGGCAGAGACATCCCAGTTTGGAGTGGACCAATTTCGTCCTTTTGTGGATAGATTTTTGCAGCAGCTGTCAGGAACTCAGCTTCTAGTGATTAGGGATGGTAGACCAGATAATGCCATCACACTTAGGCTGGCGGAGCTACTGTTAGATATGGTGGTATATCTTATAGACTCCCATTCTGCCAATTTGACAGCTAATACAAAGATATCTGAGGAACATGTTGCGTCCACGATGGGCAACGCAGTCCCAGAAGCTTTTGCTCAAGCTCTGGGAACAGACACTGCAGACCCTGACATCAGCTCACAGAGCTTGATTAAAATCATGTCCGAGGAGGTATCTAAAAGCGTCAACTCCGCCATCACGACGAGCAGAGATGCAGAGAGTCGGTTTATGTCTCACGTGACTCCCTCCCGTAGACTTAATGACATGGTTGAGTACGCTCGATCCATGATGCAGTCATTCATCAGGAAAACTACATCATTTGCTTGCCTGTGTCGAAAATCTTCACCTGGAGATCTAGAGGTTGTGGACGTAGAGGATGATGATCATGATGAGAGCTGCAGTTCATTACCTGTGCAGGTAGGAAGCTCTGAGACTGACTCAAAGCAATCGGCGGACAGCTCAGAAAGTAGAAAATCTCAGGCCCAGAAAATAGTGTCTAAGGAGCTGGGAGATATCCTAGACATTTTACTGGACGATGCCTCTGACGCTGAGCGAGATGTCTTGCTGCGTGACACCTACCAGGAGAGTGATAGTGTCGTGAGTGACATCAGCGAGTCTGCTGGTGCAGCAGTCAGGGCAGATAACCCCAAGATAACTCTTCTGTTGGCTAAACAGTATGCCAAACAGTTGATACATCGTGCTGCGAGAAATCTGAAGAAAATTTTCTCGCCAAACAGCAAAGTGAAAAGCAGAGAATCACTGCAATCCTTTGCTGACTCTGTATGTGAACTGCTCCAACCAGAGGGTGGTGAGAAACACCCAGCTGATGAAGAGAGGCAGTTAGAAAAACTGCAACATATCGCAGAGGGTAGAGACCTGGTCTTTACAGAGGCACTGAGGAGCCTCCTTTCTGAATACACCATTGACGGGATGACTCCAGAGTCATTTTGTCAGCTTGGGCCATTCAGAAATACACAGGCCATCAGGAGGGCTACTTGCAGCACAGTGTGGCGTTTCCAGGTACTGCTGAGGTGGTGGCTGACATATCAGGCTGGCATCCATTGTGACAATGTCATGACGGCTTTAAATGCCACTGAGCCAACCTCACCAGCACCCGCAGTCACAGTACCTGAGACAGGTGCTGAACCGGTGCTCCACTTACCACCAGACCAGGATTCAGAGATAAACAGACTCTCTGTCAGATTACTTGTTAACAAGCTTGTCACCAGAGTCTGTAAAAAGGCTAAGATCCACGTCAGATCTGAAGACCTCTATGTCATCGTTGACCACCTTTCCAGTAGGATATGGGCAGAGGTTGAGGAAGCTGATTTTGAAGTCTCCCCAGCAACTTTTGAAAGACTCGACAAGGCTGTTTTCAAGGATTTGTGTAAATCCTGGGGCTGTGCTGAGCTTGTTCTTCTGAGAATGAACCGAGGAGAACAAGAAATCAATCACGTAGCCAGCACCTTCAAACATCATCTGATGAAGCCACCGAAGCAACGAAGTGCCATCTGCAGACTCTTTTCCAGTCTGGGCCAAGCTATCTCTAAGCCCTTCACTTCGACCTGGGCCAGAGTCACTCCCATTTAGGTGACAGGATTCATGCTGGAGGAAAAAATTGGCGTGAGGCCTTTTTCCTCCAACATGAATGCAATGGGCGCTGTGCACCAGCATGAGTATTTCCTGTCCTATACTATGGGATTAAGTGATTAATCAGCTGTGTGCTGGGTGTACCGCACACCTGATTAATCACTTAATCCAATAATATAGGACAGGAAATACTCATGCCTACTTCCTTTCAGGAAGTAGTGGAGCTGGTGCAGAGCTCTTAGGACCACCTTGGTAGTCAGCAGCACAATCTCACAGTTGAGGGTTCGATTCCCAGTCCTGAGCCTTTGTGAGTTTGTGTGTAGTCTACCTACGTGGTACGGGTTTTCTCCGGGTGCTCCGGTTCGCCCGTTTTTTTTTTTTTTTTTTTTTTTCAAGCCATGCAGCAAAAGCTAATTGGTTTCATGTTATACAATTCAATCACAACTACACGAATTAAAAATAACAAAATTGATCTTATGTCTCTTGTCATTATCTGACATTGCTGTAAATATTCAAGTCAGGCTGAACTTCTGTTGATTCAGTTTCACTCAGGTTAAAGGTTTTGTGTAGAAAATACAGAGAAAAGACTGATCTTTTGTTTCTTTTTAATGTGAAAAGCAGTTTTTTAGCATGAAAGTTTGCTTTTGATACTTGAACTATGCTTTTCTAATATCACCCTTTTGTAGCAAGGTTCTGTTTCAAAAGAAAAACAATAGACTATTAGGGCTGTACCCAAATATTCGGATATTCAAATATTCGTTTCTATGGTAGGTATTTGTTATGAAAATTTGGTATTAGATATTCGTTTTTTTATTTACTTATTAATTTATTTATTTTTATTATTATTATTATTTTATTTATTTTTTACATATTTTTTTGGTGCTAAATGTAGTCTTTATGTTGTTGGTAAATGTAGGTTATCAATAAAAATCAAAACTTTTTAATTGCATTGTTAAAAATGTGAAAATATAGTATCGCCTACCAACTGAGCTTGTGCGCACGGCACGCTTGAGCGCATCCGTCTGAGGCTGTGGATCAATGCCAAGTTTTACCACTTTATCACTGTTCCCTCTAACTTGTCGCTGTTTTTTCGTTACACCATTGCACACCATTTTTTCCTCAGTCAGCCACAATTTTCACTGTACATACACAATTTATACCACAAAACGTAGGAAAATTTGTCCTGGTCACAGAAATGTTGACATGGAATCTCTCACACGTACACATTTTTGCTGAACATCTCCAAAGCGAAGGGAGCGCCGATTTTTTTCTCATTCACTCCCATGTAAACTGAGAGGACAAATTTCTGGAAAACAGCTGAGGTGCAACACATTTGCAACTCGCTCCTGTGACCACATTTTTGACTCTAGAAATATAAAACATGACACGTGCATTCACGAGAAGTTTATCTCTCTCACCATCACTTTATTTTCATTATTGGACCAACAGTTTGGGATCAGAAGGATTTGTTCAAGCACTTCAAACTCATTATAAACAGCCTTTGCTGATCTGCTCTCTCATGAGCTCTGTGTGTGCCCCTCAAGTGCAGGCAAGTCATTAATTACCATGACAACAGCTAAATAGGGGCACAGGTCTGAATTTTGTAAGACGCGCATCGCATTGCACATGCTGTTCTAGACCGTCATTGTCGTTTTAGATAAAATGGCAGAGACATCCCAGTTTGGAGTGGACCAATTTCGTCCTTTTGTGGATAGATTTTTGCAGCAGCTGTCAGGAACTCAGCTTCTAGTGATTAGGGATGGTAGACCAGATAATGCCATCACACTTAGGCTGGCGGAGCTACTGTTAGATATGGTGGTATATCTTATAGACTCCCATTCTACCAATTTGACAGCTAATACAAAGATATCTGAGGATCATGTTGCGTCCACGATGGGCAACGCAGTCCCAGAAGCTTTTGCTCAAGCTCTGGGAACAGACACTGCAGACCCTGACATCAGCTCACAGAGCTTGATTAAAATCATGTCCGAGGAGGTATCTAAAAGCGTCAACTCCGCCATCACGACGAGCAGAGATGCAGAGAGTCGGTTTATGTCTCACGTGACTCCCTCCCGTAGACTTAATGACATGGTTGAGTACGCTCGATCCATGATACAGTCATTCATCAGCAAAACTACATCATTTGCTTGCCTGTGTCGAAAATCTTCACCTGGAGATCTAGAGCTTGTGGACATAGAGGATGATGATCATGATGAGAGCTGCAGTTCATTACCTGTGCAGGTAGGAAGCTCTGAGACTGACTCAAAGCAATTGGCGGACAGCTCAAAAAGTAGAAAACCTCAGGCCCAGAAAATAGTGTCTAAGGAGCTGGGAGATATCCTAGACATTTTACTGGACGATGCCTCTGACGCTGAGCGAGATGTCTTGCTGCGTGACACCTACCAGGAGAGTGATAGTGTCGTGAGTGACATCAGCGAGTCTGCTGGTGCAGCAGTCAGGGCAGATAACCCCAAGATAACTCTTCTGTTGGCTAAACAGTATGCCAAACAGTTGATACATCGTGCTGCGAGAAATCTGAAGAAAATTTTCTCGCCAAACAGCAAAGTGAAAAGCAGAGAATCACTGCAATCCTTTGCTGACTCTGTATCTGAACTGCTTCGACCAGAGGGTGGTGAGAAACACCCAGCTGATGAAGAGAGGCAGTTAGAAAACCTGCAACATATCGCAGAGGGTAGAGACCTGGTCTTTACAGAGGCACTGAGGAGCCTCCTTTCTGAATACACCATTGACGGGATGACTCCAGAGTCATTTTGTCAGCTTGGGCCATTTAGAAATACACAGGCCATCAGGAGGGCTACTTGCAGCACAGTGTGGCGTTTCCAGGTACTGCTGAGGTGGTGGCTGACATATCAGGCTGGCATCCATTGTGACAATGTCATGACGGCTTTAAATGCCACTGAGCCAACCTCACCAGCACCCGCAGTCACAGTACCTGAGACAGGTGCTGAACCGGTGCTCCACTTACCACCAGACCAGGATTCAGAGATAAACAGACTCTCTGTCAGATTACTTGTTAACAAGCTTGTCACCAGAGTCTGTAAAAAGGCTAAGATCCACGTCAGATCTGAAGACCTCTATGTCATCGTTGACCACCTTTCCAGTAGGATATGGGCAGAGGTTGAGGAAGCTGATTTTGAAGTCTCCCCAGCAACTTTTGAAAGACTCGACAAGGCCGTTTTCAAGGATTTGTGTAAATCCTGGGGCTGTGCTGAGCTTGTTCTTCTGAGAATGAACCGAGGAGAACAAGAAATCGATCACGTAGCCAGCACCTTCAAACATCATCTGATGAAGCCACCGAAGCAACGAAGTGCCATCTGCAGACTCTTTTCCAGTCTGGGCCAAGCTATCTCTAAGCCCTTCACTTCGACCTGGGCCAGAGTCACTCCCATTTAGGTGACAGGATTCATGCTGGAGGAAAAAATTGGCGTGAGGCCTTTTTCCTCCAACATGAATGCAATGGGCGCTGTGCACCAGCATGAGTATTTACACATTTTTGCTGAGCGTCTCCAAAGCGAAGGGAGCACCGATTTTTTTTCTCATTCACTCCCATGTAAACTGAGAGGACAAATTTCTGGAAAACAGCTGAGGTGCAACACATTTGTAACTCGCTCCTGTGACCACATTTTTGACTCTACAAATATAAAACATGACACGTTCACGAGAAGTTTATCTCTCTCACCATCACTTTATTTTCATTATTGGACCAACGGTTTGGGTATGGGAAGAACTTGTTCAAGGAGTTAAATCTCCTCTAAAAGAGCTCTCTTCTCTGTGTTCTGTCTGTCTCTCTCTGCTCTTCTGCCAGGTGCACCTAGTTTATTACCATGGCAACCGCTATGCCACACAAACTCACAGAAACATGATGTGTGTGTGTGTCTACATCTTACATGCAGACATGACAGGGGCACAATCTCCATTTTAACCCTTTAGGTGCCAGAGTTATTTGAGGAAAATATTCATTTCAACATTTTAAAAGGCTGTCGCTTGAAAGTGGTGAGAGATAAAGGCATACTGTAAATGAGAAAACTATTCGTCATGACCCAAAGTTTGTGATGGGAGTAAATTAACTCACCCAATTTGCATATTGTGGCATCACTAGGCGGCGGCCATATTGGATTTAATAAATCTCGGTAAAATAGCATTTTTAACATATTTACACAGTAGATTTCTTTTGTTTTGTGCTGTTTTTGTCGTCTCATCCTCAAAATAAAGGACGAGGAATCTGATAGGAGTAAATTAACTCATCTAATTTGCATATTGTAGCGTCAGTAGGCGGCGGCCATATTGGATTTCGTAAATCTCAGTAAAACATTTAAATCATTCAGACTTTATTTCGTCAGCTTTTCAACAAACTTTCAAAGATTCAAATCATTCAAACTTTATTGTATTCAAGGCAGCATTGCAGCGTGGCTTCAGCTTGCAGCAGTCACACCAGCAATTTCTTCAGAAATTGCTTCTCTAGTATTCTACTATAATTCAAAAAATGAAAAGACAAATGTCAAATCAACTCATTTTATATGTTAAGTAAAAGAAACCAGTAATCTACAGAACGAAATGTGGGTATTGTTGTTTTGTTTCCATATTCTGTTCTCATAAAGAAAGATGCTGTGAAAGTGTCAGTTGCCAATGAGCATATTCATCCATGGATAAAAATAAACAACTCAATATTCTCACTGTACAAACACACTCAGTGTAACAAGGCGAGATTTATTCTTCATAGTATATCAGATTTGTTATTTACAACATTTTCAGACATTAAATGGTGTATCGTAACAGGGTTGACAAAACACACATATGCATGTTGATTGAATGTGGAAAAAAATAAAAAATGAGACAGCCTGAGATGGCACAGCACCTATTTCTGATAGGTAAGGATCTATTTAATCCAAAAAGTGTCATAAACAGTTTCAAAACAGTACTTTGAAAATCAAACATTAAGAATGGGAAATGGCACATTTTCATATAATGACCCAAAAGCACACACAGAGGCACATTTATGCCAGTGTGGGGGGGGGGGGGGTGCAACTTTCTATTCACTGGATTAAAATGTGCTGTATCGTGATATGTATCAAAATCGAAATATGAAATGACCTATATCGTGGTATGAGATTTTGGTCATATCGCCCAGCCCTACAACGAAGCCCAAAATGTGGCCTGCAACAGACGGTAAGGCTTGTTGTTTTTAGCCGAGACGATTTCTGGAAACATTTAGCCGCTACCAGTCGCTTAAGAGGAGTTAGGAGTCTACAGTTAATGACGATATAAAACAGCTAATAAAACAGGTTTTTCAACAACTGTGAATCACCACAACCAAGAGAGCTCCTTGAGCATATAGTCATAAATGTGCACACAGAATATTAGGCTGATGAGTTCTGAATGCACCACTCACATCATCTTTCTCCATCGTCTAAAACAATCCAACAGAACTGGCTGGCTAACGCAAGCTAATGTTTGTGGAGAATTGTTTTGCCTCCAGCGAAGCCCTGCCCACCAAAAAAGGTCACACTATCTACAAGACTGTTTTGACTGTGTTCTCAAACCATTTACTTATATATGAAATAAATCCCTTAACAACACACATTGGATTATTTAATTAGTATTATTATTATTCATATTATAAATATTATTATTATTGTTGTAAAATAGGTGGGGGAAACTGGAGTACCCAGAGAAAATCCACAGCACGTGGCAGATGGTAGATTGATAACTGTGAGGTCACACCTTCCAACCAATAAGCACGGGGCTGTCCTTAATTAACTGAGTAATAGTTTGACATTAAAAGATTATTTTTTGTTTGTGTAATTCCCAAAATGTCAAACTATTACTGAAATACACTGACTTAATACCTAACTTGAGTTGTTTCTGTAACGTAGTGCTGGGTTACTTTGGCCCCGGAGCACAGGGATACCGGGGCCAAATATGGAGGCAGACCTGGGGCAGCTGTTGGTAAGCGTCTGATGGCGGGGCTTTTTTTTGTTTTTTTTATATGTGGGGAAACTGGAGCCTCCCAGAGAAAACCGCACACAGCAAGAAGTTTTATCCTCTACCTTTTACCCATCCAAATTTGGCCCCGGTGCCCAGGGATACCAGGGCCAAATATGGAGGCCTCTACTTTTTACCCCAGTGCCAGGGCTTAATATTGTAAAAAAAAATTTCCAGCCTTTACGCTTCTTTTTTGGGGGCTTTTCCTGCTGCCCAGAATCATCACGTTCCCTCTCGTATTCTATTACTGCATCTTGCTAACTCGGCCATTCTGGATGTCACTAACTCGGCTTCTTCTCCGGAGCCTTTGTGCTCCACTGTCTCTCAGGTTAACCCTCTACGGTCCAGAACCGCGCCGGCGCGTCAAAATCACGTGACCGATTTAAGACGACGTAGCAGCAAGACACAGCCTCACTGAGTCTCCGTTTCAATTTGTGTGGAAAGTGCGAACTTCAAACTTTGTACCACTTTTTAAATTGTGTTGATAGGCCATATAAAACCAGACTTATGATAAATCATAAACACCATAATTTTCCTGAATATTTTTGTCACGTTTGGTGCAGGAAGTAATGGTAAAAACGGGCTTTTCGGCCTGACAGAAGTGCTGAAAGCAACAACAGCAGGGAACCCCCCCCCCCCCCCCCCCCCCACCACACCCCCGTTTGTATTGGTGGAAAAATGCGCCACATCAACCAATCAAAAAATAGTATGGCAACAGCAGCTTTGTTGCTAGGAAAGAGGGGAAGGTTTGTGGGAGTTATGGCGGCAAGAGAGAAACAGCGATAGCGATAGTGAGCGGAGAAATAGTTATAGATTTGGTGATATTTAGCGTGTTTGGAGCGTATGGTTAGTGTGTAGTGTAGTGTGTTTGGTGTATAGTGCAGTGTGTTTAGTGTGTCGTGCAGTCGTTTTTTTGTTTTGCGTGTCAAAACAATGAGGCGACTCCTGAATGTGGAGCAGGCACTGCATCTCCTCTTTGAGCGGGATGTAGCGGAGGGAAACGCGGATCCGGAGTCAGAGCCAGAGAGTGAGGACTTTGATGATGAAGGGGATGATCCATCGTTTGTGTTGGAAGAGGAGAGAGAGGAAAAGGAGCCTCCGACGAGCGCACCGAGTGGCACCCGGAGGTCCGCACAGAGGAGGGGACGGCGTAGCGCACCCACACAGTCATGGTCTCCACTGACACAGGCAGCAGAGCCAGAGCCACGCCTCCACTCTGAGCCCTGGAAGACAGAGGAGGATGCTGACACTGCCCCAGCAGTAAGCAGGTTCCAGCCAAGGAGAACACCAGGAGTCCAGGTAGAGACACTTTCTCCACACAGTCCAAAAGACCTGTTTCTGTTGTTTTTTGCCACTGACACAGTCAAGCAAATCTGCAGCAACACAAACAAAAATGCTGCAAAAAACAAGGAGTTAGGGAAAAAGTACAAATGGACTGACATAGAGACAGATGATCTGTACAAGTTTTTTGGTCTTCTTATGTACATGTCTTTGGTGTCGCTGCCAAGTCTCCAAGACTACTGGAGACAAAATCATGTTTTGTCTGTACACCTTCCAGCCAAAGTGATGACACGAGACAGGTTCAGATCCATATTTTGGAACATCCACCTCAGTGATCCTGAGGAGGATGTTCATAATGACAGACAGAAGGGAACACCAGGCCATGACAAATTGTTTAGAGTCAGGCCTCTTTATGATGATATCCTCAGTGCCTGCCAGGCTTATTACCACCCGAGGAGGAAGCTGGCAGTGGATGAAAGGATGGTGGCGACTAAGGCAAAAACTGGCATGACACAATATATGAAGGACAAGCCAACTAAATGGGGGATTAAACTTTTTGTATTGGCTGAGTCAAGCAGTGGCTACACCATCAATTTCAGCATATACACTGGCAAGGCAGTAACTGTGAGTGAACATGGGCTGTCTTATGATGTGGTCATGAAGCTTATTCAGCCATCCTGTCTTGGCACTGGATATCACATCTACATGGACAATTTTTACACTAGTCCCAAACTATTCATGGACCTGGCCAGCATGAAATTTGGAGCGTGTGGCACCTACAGGGAGAGCAGAAAAGGATGCCCCAGAGGGAGGGAAAATGCTCTCACCAAAAGATGTGAAAGAGGATCAGTGAGATGGATCAGAGAGGGCCCACTTGTCTTTGTGAAGTGGATGGACACACGGGAGGTGTCTGTGTGCTCCACCATCCATCCTGCATTTTCAGGTGACACAGTGCGGAGAAGGGTGAAGGACAGAGATGGACGCTGGGCTGTGCGAGACTTTCCCTGTCCCACACCAATCGTGGCTTATAACCAGAGTATGGGTGGGGTTGATCTGTCAGATCAGCTCATACAGTATTACTCCACCCACAGAAAAACTGGTCACTGGTACAGGACCATGTTGCTGCACTTCTTGGACATTGCAACAACAAATGCCTTCATCTTGCACCGTGAGATGAGCAATGCCAAGCAGGTGCAGCCCATGACACATAAAGATTTCATGGTGGAGCTGGTGAGTCAGCTTTGTGGCATGGACAAGGAAGGTGTTCCTCAGAGCAGGAGAGCTGATCATGTTCCTGTGCCCATTGTCACAGCCACAGATGCAAGCCAAAAAGCCACAAAAGGCAGACAGAGGTGCAAACATTGCCTCCAGGTGGACAACAGGAGGAGTGACACACTCTGGAAGTGTCAGGCCTGTGATGTGCCCCTCTGTGTTGTGGTGGACAGGAACTGCTTTTCAGAGTGGCACAAATAAGTTGTGTGGCATCTGATTGTTTTGTAAATAGTTGTAAATAGTTGTTCAAAAAACGCCTGAGGCATTGCCTGCATTTTCATGTAAATAGTTATATATAACTTTGTTGTTTGCTAAATTTGTTCATAAGTTTTTGAGTTCACAATTTATATTTCCATTCTAAGTTACAAAAATGGTTCGTTAGACATGTTTGTGGTTTTCACAGTCAAAAATCAAACTTTTTCCTATTCAGATTTTATGTTTTATGTGTGATTTTAGGTCCAGTGTGTTAATACAGTATGTCAAAATGCAAAAATAATTGTAAAGTCATACAGGTGAGGTTGTGCTGAAAAGAATGATACCAAACAAGGCAAGGTAAACAGTTTTTTAAGGTGAAATTTAAAGGTAAAATGAAAAGTAGTCAAAAACGGCCAATTATCCCCTAGACCCCAAAGGGTTTAACTCATATCGCAGCGGTGCCTGGACAGCGTGACATGTGTGGTTGTGCTGCTGCCGTGGTCCTGCCAGATGCCTCCTGCTGCTGCTGCCATCATTAGTCATAAATGTGTTGCACCTCAGCTGTTTTCCAGAAATTTGTCCTCTCAGTTTACATGGGAGTGAATGAGAAAAAAATCGGCGCTCCCTTCGCTTTGGAGCCACTCAGCAAAAATGTGTAAATACTCACGCTGGTGCACAGCGCCCATTGCATTCATGTTGGAGGAAAAAGGCCTCACGCCAATTTTTTCCTCCAGCATGAATCCTGTCACCTAAATGGGAGTGACTCTGGCCCAGGTCGAAGTGAAGGGCTTAGAGATAGCTTGGCCCAGACTGGAAAAGAGTCTGCAGATGGCACTTCGTTGCTTCGGTGGCTTCATCAGATGATGTTTGAAGGTGTTGGCTATGTGATCGATTTCTTGTTCTCCTCGGTTCATTCTCAGAAGAACAAGCTCAGCACAGCCCCAGGATTTACACAAATCCTTGAAAACGGCCTTGTCGAGTCTTTCAAAAGTTGCTGGGGAGACTTCAAAATCAGCTTCCTCAACCTCTGCCCATATCCTACTGGAAAGGTGGTCAACGATGACATAGAGGTCTTCAGATCTGACGTGGATCTTAGCCTTTTTACAGACTCTGGTGACAAGCTTGTTAACAAGTAATCTGACAGAGAGTCTGTTTATCTCTGAATCCTGGTCTGGTGGTAAGTGGAGCACCGGTTCAGCACCTGTCTCAGGTACTGTGACTGCGGGTGCTGGTGAGGTTGGCTCAGTGGCATTTAAAGCCGTCATGACATTGTCACAATGGATGCCAGCCTGATATGTCAGCCACCACCTCAGCAGTACCTGGAAACGCCACACTGTGCTGCAAGTAGCCCTCCTGATGGCCTGTGTATTTCTGAATGGCCCAAGCTGACAAAATGACTCTGGAGTCATCCCGTCAATGGTGTATTCAGAAAGGAGGCTCCTCAGTGCCTCTGTAAAGACCAGGTCTCTACCCTCTGCGATATGTTGCAGGTTTTCTAACTGCCTCTCTTCATCAGCTGGGTGTTTCTCACCACCCTCTGGTTGGAGCAGTTCAGATACAGAGTCAGCAAAGGATTGCAGTGATTCTCTGCTTTTCACTTTGCTGTTTGGCGAGAAAATTTTCTTCAGATTTCTCGCAGCTCGATGTATCAACTGTTTGGCATACTGTTTAGCCAACAGAAGAGTTATCTTGGGGTTATCTGCCCTGACTGCTGCACCAGCAGACTCGCTGATGTCACTCACGACACTATCACTCTCCTGGTAGGTGTCACGCAGCAAGACATCTCGCTCAGCGTCAGAGGCATCGTCCAGTAAAATGTCTAGGATATCTCCCAGCTCCTTAGACACTATTTTCTGGGCCTGAGGTTTTCTACTTTTTGAGCTGTCCGCCAATTGCTTTGAGTCAGTCTCAGAGCTTCCTACCTGCACAGGTAATGAACTGCAGCTCTCATCATGATCATCATCCTCTACGTCCACAAGCTCTAGATCTCCAGGTGAAGATTTTAGACACGGGCAAGCAAATGATTTAGTTTTGCTGATGAATGACTGTATGATGGATCGAGCGTACTCAACCATGTCATTAAGTCTACAGGAGGGAGTCACGTGAGACATAAACCGACTCTCTGCATCTCTGCTCGTCGTGATGGCGGAGTTGACGCTTTTAGATACCTCCTCGGACATGATTTTAATCAAGCTCTGTGAGCTGATGTCAGGGTCTGCAGTGTCTGTTCCCAGAGCTTGAGCAAAAGCTTCTGGGACTGCGTTGCCCATCGTGGACGCAACATGATCCTCAGATATCTTTGTATTAGCTGTCAAATTGGCAGAATGGGAGTCTATAAGATATATCACCATATCTAACAGTAGCTCCGCCAGCCTAAGTGTGATGGCATTATCTGGTCTACCATCCCTAATCACTAGAAGCTGAGTTCCTGACAGCTGCTGCAAAAATCTATCCACAAAAGGACGAAATTGGTCCACTCCAAACTGGGATGTCTCTGCCATTTTATCTAAAAGGACGATGACGGTCTAGAACAGCACGTGCAATGCGATGGTCCAATAATGAAAATAAAGTGATGGTGAGAGAGATAAAGTTCTCGTGAATGCACGTGTCATGTTTTAGAGTCAAAAATGTGGTCACAGGAGCGAGTTGCAAATGTGTTGCACCTCAGCTGTTTTCCAGAAATTTGTCCTCTCAGCTTAACATGGGAGTGAATGAGAAAAAAATTGCCGCTCCCTTCACTTTGGAGCCACTCAGCAAAAATGTGTACGTGTGAGAGATTCCATGTCAACATTTCTGTGACCAGGACAAATTTTCCTACGTTTTGTGGTATAAATTGTGTATGTACAGTGAAAATTGTGGTCGTATGAGCGAGTTGAAGAGAAAATTCAAGTATGAGTAGAGGGCTGTGTGTGCGTGTCTGTGTGTGCAGCCGTTGTCATGGCGATTAATGACTTGCCTGCACTTGAGGGGCACACACAGAGCGCATGAGAGAGCAGATCAGCAAAGGCTGTTTATAATGAGTTTGAAGTGCTTGAACAAATCCTTCTGATCCCAAACTGTTGGTCCAATAATGAAAATAAAGTGATGGTGAGAGAGATAAAGTTCTCGTGAACGTGTCATGTTTTATATTTCTAGAGTCAAAAATGTGGTCACAGGAGCGAGTTACAAATGTGTTGCACCTCAGCTGTTTTCCAGAAATTTGTCCTCTCAGCTTAACATGGGAGTGAATGAGAAAAAAATTGGCGCTCCCTTCGCTTTGGAGACGCTCAGCAAAAAATGTGTACGTGTGAGAGATTCCATGTCAACATTTCTGTGACCAGGACAAATTTTTCTACATTTTGTGGTATAAATTGTGTATGTACAGTGAAAATTGTGGCCGTATGAGCGAGTTGAAGAGAAAATTTCTTGATGAGTTTACAGCTGCTCTCCACTCTAGTGATGACATTACCCACTCTAGCTCACGCAATACACACCCATTCCAGCATTCACAACCAGTTATACAAGTAACAGGGTTGACACCTCAGTAACAGGGCTGACATAATGAGCTCGTCCACCTCTGTCAAACATTATATAACTCTAAGAAAAATCATGAAAAGAAGAGAACACTTATTTGTCTTTTCACCAGCATGTTCGCAAAAGGAAGCTGATTTCACTTCCAGGAAATGATGCAACTTTCGGAGCAGTCCATTATCTCAGAAGGGGTGTGTTCATTAAAAGTAACAGGAACTGCCCATTGGTCTGACATCCCATTGTTCCGACCATATTAAACCCATTGTTCCTAAGTCTGTTCTGAAATCATCATGATGCCCTGTGGTTAAGGTCTGGTTAGGTTTAGGCACAAAAACCACTTGGTTAGGAAAAGATCATGGTGTGGGTTAAAATGAAAAAGAAAGTGACAAACACATAAGCTGTGAGCCTGCTCCGCCTCAAGCCGGTCGCGGCGCTCCATACGCCCGCCGCGAGCCGTTCAGCACCGCGGACAGTCGGACTAATGGGATGTTGAACCAATGGGCTGTCGAACCAGTGACATGGACCCAAAGTAACAGGGTTGACGACTACCTGGCGACACGATTAAATTGATGTTTTTTTTACAACATTTTACATATATTAAGATTAAAACCCATTTATGAATAATGAAAGGACACTTGAGGCTTTATATATAAGTTTATGTTTTTATGATAGTTTGTCTTTTTTGGGCCTTAATAGCTAGTAAAAATAGAACAATCATATTGAGCGACAGGCCATTTTTACAGCTTTTGAATGATGCTTCATACAAAAAGGTGTTTAAAACTCTTTGAAAACAAAATAAATAAAATTTTACATTGTTTTAATGTTACAAGAGATATCATGGAAAATAAATTCTAAAATGATTATAGTGTATTTATTGTTTATTGACATTTATAGCACAGTTTTGTTTGAGAGACATAAAATGGCACGTTTTCGTATAATGACCCTTTTACGTAGCATGCAGGTGTTCTGGATTCAGAGGTGTGATGGGGATCAGACTGATCAGAGTTTTAAACTCTGCCATGAGGGAGTACAACAACGTTACTAGGACGAGGGGAGAACATTTCTTCTCGTATGATAACATTACGATGAGTCGGGCAACCGACTCATTTTAAAGATGATGAGAGAAAAAGAGTGAGAGAGAGCGAGCAACTGTGGTCAAGCAAGCTAGAGAGTGAGTGAAGAGAGGGAGTGCTAGTAGCGAGAAAGCTGGTGAATCAGATCAATGAAACGTTATTTTCTGATTGTTTCACAGCGGTTATGGTCTAAAGCACAAACACACCCACATCCCCACACACCTCCGCTCAACAATGAGGCTGTACTCCGCACCACTTGATTTGGTCTGAATATTGTCGCCGTTTCGCTGCGTCTCTGCTCTCGGTGGGGTTGAGCCAGTGTGCAGCGCAGCAGAGACAGACAGCGGAGTAAACTCGTTATGTTACTGTAAGTGCTGTAAAAGCTTTGCGAATTAAAAAGCCAAGAAGAGTAATTTATCAATGTGATCCGTGCAAAAGATGGACAGACTCCAAATGACAAAGAATATTGCCGTAAAAAGTGTAATTTGCATCACAACGATATAAACAATACAGCAAAATATGAAACGATAGACATTTTTCTCTCGTCACACGATATACAGTATATCGTCATTAGGGCTGCCACTAACGATTATTTTCATTGTCAACTAATGTGTCGATTATTTATTCAATTAGTCTACTAATCATTTCATCGAAAAATGTGTTAAAATGATGAAAAATGTTGGCCTGTCTCGCCCCAACCCCAAAATTACATCATCTAATGTCTTGTTTCATACTCACGCCAAAGGGTTTTAGTTCACCATCATGGGAGAGTGTGTAAAGCTGCCAATATTTGAACGTAAGAAGCTGCAGTAAGAGTATTTTGGGGTACTTTTACAGTACTTTTCTATGAAAAATGACTCAAACCGATTAGTTGACTACTAAAATAGTCACCGATTATTTTAATAGTCCATTAGTCATCGATTAGTCGACTAATCGTGGCAGCCCTAATCATCATATCGCGCAGCCCCACTTTGTTGTAGTCCCAATACATCCAAAGATAAGTTTGGTCTCATTTTGAAGCAGAGCATCTGCTGATGAATTCCATAGCTGATATGTTATAATCCACTAAAGTTAGGCAGGATACAGATGAATAAGTTAGTTGTTTTGGTTAGCTTTGCCTCCAGCTTACAGTTGCAAGGGAACCAGAAGGGACAATGCTACTGGGTGTCGCTGCACCATGTTCCATGCTGCCATTGCTGCAACCTGGTTTTGTTTCATCCATGACACCTAATCATACCACTCTGGTAGCGTTTTGGAGACTTGCAGATTTTGCTGATTTGATCACTTTTTGTTGATGTTTGTGCTTCCACCATAAGTCCGTAAGCAGACTACGTCGTTAAATGATTTCCTTTTTTGTCTGTTTTTATTGTGTTTATATTTGTTGTTTTTTACTTTGTTGCCAAATTTTATACCAATAAACGTCCAGTGATGAATGACATGAATCAAATCGTATCTATATGTCACACACAGTGCCTTTTAGAAGGAAAACTTGATTTTCTCTGTATAATACGTCGTTGCTCTGTGAAAAATAGATGAGGAGCATACATGATATTATTATTATTAATGATATTACATCATCATCAGTTGCACCAACATAACTTTTTTGGGAAGTCAACCTAACTTCCACATGTAAATCAGACACTATTGAGTTACTTTTGTAGGCTGATTTGTAATTTCAGAAATGTGTGTGCATCCCTCCATTTGATCCAGCCTAATCCTTCACCTACAACATTTACTAAAAATAAAAAAAGCATATGTGGTACTAAACAAACAAACACTGTATTCAGTGTAACAATATTGTACAACCATTAAACAGTATTATTGTCAGGATTAGAACATCAGCCCAAAAAAACAGCCAAAAACTCCTCAGTGTACATAAACATACACATGAAAACATTTGGATAAAGCACTGTCTAGTAAGCAGTAAGTGGCAATCTCAGAGATTTCAGTGCTGGTTGATTTGGTGACACCTGCAGCAGTTACACAGCATGTCCTGTCTTTCCCTCTTAGCGTTACAGCAAGTGTCAACATCTTCATCACATTACGACTCTGGAGACGTCAGTGTTGTCCACAAGTTTAATAATGTTCGAAGTTGTGAAACTACAGGCAAAAACATAAATATCAAATCAATAACATATACTCATTTAAATAAATAAGCTCCCTGCATGTAGTGTATTTTGTACAGCAACAGTTAGCTTGTTACAGAGCACACATGATTTTCCTTATGATGTTCTAATATATTTCAAAATGCATAAACTCAACAAATATCCAAGTATAAATAAAGGTAAGTATAAACTAAGAATATACATAGACATTCCCACCAAAGACCAAAGAATGAAGCCAGATGTCGTAGGATTGTGGTGAGGTCCATCAGCATGTCATCTTAGTGTAAACACACATACTTCCTGTTTCCTTGCCTAACTTCCTGCGACATCACAATTGAAACTTATAGCAGCATCCACCACTAGCATTAGTGCATGACTTTCATTGTGCCTAAACTCAAGACCGCGTTTTAGTTTAACACATCTTAAAATGAGCAAAACAAAGACACCAGGTGACACACTCGAGGCAGAGTATTCACATTGTGAAGTTATGTTTTACTCTGCCATGGAAAATTTAGAAAAACTAACTAGGGAGTCTTTAATGCCAACTTTAAGTAGAAAGAAGTGGAGGTTCAGACAGAGAGGTCAAACAGCCTGGATGATGCACTTAAATCATTGCATGATGCATATTATAGCATCAACAGCACTGTGACAGGGATGATTAAGGAATTTCCTGTGTTTGATAGAAAGGTTAACTTTCCATCATCATTGTGCCATGAAAAAGACCACCTGCGAGAGACAAAAGGGAAAGTCCAGGCCTTGGAGAAGGAGAGGAAGGCCTACCTCCAAGAGTTTGAAGAAAGTAGAGCTAGGGCTAAGGATATGTTTGAAAAATTTCAAGCGGAAAAAGCAGAGAAAGAGAGCATTAAAGAAAAAAATCAGGCTCTCATCAAGAAGGTTGAAGAGCTGCAGGACCTCTGCAACCAGCAGAACCTGAGGGCGTCTGAGAGGAAGAAAAGCTTGCATGGCATGAGATGGGGGCTCGCCCAAAAACCGCCACGTTCAGTGTAGAGAATGAAGACATCGTGAAGAAAGATGATCAATGCAGGGTGAAAGCTGCAGAAAAGCCCAAGGAAGCAGGGTCCATAATAGATCAGGAACCCAACCCAAAGGCTGTACCATGTAGCAAGAAAGGGGCTAGCCCAAAGACTGTCCGTTTTAACCTAGAACATGAGTATATCATTATTGAAGACTATGATTCTGGGCAGCATGAAAAGCCTCCCAAGGAGAAAAAATGCTGGAAGGACTTTGCTGAATACGCTGACGAGAGCATTATAGAAGCACAGGAGAGGAGGGCTTCTGGCAAGGGTGGGATGCTTTCACTGAATGTGGCCAACCAGATAGGGTTCTGCCCATGGACTGTCATATTTAACGCAGCAAAGGAGTTCGGCGTTATTAATGATGATGATGACTTGGGGCAGCATGAAAAGCCCGACATTGAAAACCCAGGCCAGGAAGAAGAGCTTGGATGTTATGTAGAAATTGAGGACATCATTAATCAATCAATCAATCAATCAATTTTATTTATAAAGCCCAATATCACAAATCACAATTTGCCTCACGGGGCTTTACAGGATACGACATACCTCTGTCCTTATGACCCTCCAATGGTAGAAACCTCAGGAAGAGCAACTGAGGAGGGATCCCTCTTCCAGGACGGACAGACGTGCAATAGATGTCATACAGGACAGATCAGCATAATAAATTAACAGTAATCCGTATGACACAATGAGACAGAGAGACAGACAGAGAGAGAGAGAGAGATGCAGGTAATGGCAGTAGCTTACAACATTAATGAAAGTAATAATATTATAGTTATAGTTCTGGCTACTGCGGTACAATATGTTGAAAGTATGTATTAACATCTGGCAGTATACATGTGTGACAATAGTCATATGTGTATGATAACAGTAGAAGTATGACTAATGACTAATGATGGCAGCAGCAGCAGGAGGCATCTGGCAGGACCACAGCAGCAGCACAACCACACACGTCACGCTGTCCAGGCACCGCTGTGATATGAGTTAATCTGAGAGACAGTGGAGCACAAAGGCTCCGGAGAAGAAGCCAAGTTAGTGACACCCAGAATGGCCGAGTTAGCAAGATGCAGTAATAGAATACGAGAGGGAACGTGATGATTCTGGACAGCAGGAAAAGCCCCCAAAAAAGAAGCGTAAAGGCTGGAAATTTTGTTTTTACAATATTAAGCCCTTGCACTGGGGTAAAAAGTAGAGGCCTCCATATTTGGCCCTGGTATCCCTGGGCACCGGGGCCAAATTTGGATGGGTAAAAGGTAGAGGATAAAACTTCTTGCTGTGTGCGGTTTTCTCTGGGAGGCTCCAGTTTCCCCACATATAAAAAAACAAAAAAAAGCCCCGCCATCAGACGCTTACCAACAGCTGCCCCAGGTCTGCCTCCATAATTGGCCCTGGTATCCCTGTGCTCCGGGGCCAAAGTAACCCAGCACTACGTTACAGAAACAACTCAAGTTAGGTATTAAGTCAGTGTATTTCAGTAATAGTTTGACATTTTGGGAATTACACAAACAAAAAATAATCTTTTAATGTCAAACTATTACACAGAGAAGAGACTTCTTTTAGAGGAGATTTAACTCCTTGAACAAGTTCTTCCCATACCCAAACCGTTGGTCCAATAATGAAAATAAAGTGATGGTGAGAGAGATAAACTTCTCGTGAACGTGTCATGTTTTATATTTGTAGAGTCAAAAATGTGGTCACAGGAGCGAGTTACAAATGTGTTGCACCTCAGCTGTTTTCCAGAAATTTGTCCTCTCAGTTTACATGGGAGTGAATGAGAAAAAAAATCGGTGCTCTCTTTGCTTTGGAGCCACTCAGCAAAAATGTGTAAATACTCATGCTGGTGCACAGCGCCCATTGCATTCATGCTGGAGGAAAAAGGCCTCACGCCAATTTTTTCCTCCAGCATGAATCCTGTCACCTAAATGGGAGTGACTCTGGCCCAGGTCGAAGTGAACGGCTTAGAGATAGCTTGGCCCAGACTGGAAAAGAGTCTGCAGATGGCACTTCGTTGCTTCGGTGGCTTCATCAGATGATGTTTGAAGGTGTTGGCTATGTGATCGATTTCTTGTTCTCCTCGGTTCATTCTCAGAAGAACAAGCTCAGCACAGCCCCAGGATTTACACAAATCCTTGAAAACAGCCTTGTCGAGTCTTTCAAAAGTTGCTGGGGAGATTTCAGAATCAGCTCCCTCAACCTCTGCCCATATCCTACTGGAAAGGTGGTCAACGATGACATAGAGGTCTTCAGATCTGACGTGGATCTTAGCCTTTTTACAGACTCTGGTGACAGGCTTGTTAACAAGTAATCTGACAGAGAGTCTGTTTATCTCTGAATCCTGGTCTGGTGGTAAGGGGAGCACCGGTTCAGCACCTGTCTCAGGTACTGTGACTGCGGGTGCTGGTGAGGTTGTCTCAGTGGCATTTAAAGCTGTCATGACATTGTCACAATGGATGCCAGCCTGATATGTCAGCCACCACCTCAGCAGTACCTGGAAACGCCACACTGTGCTGCAAGTAGCCCTCCTGATGGCCTGTGTATTTCTAAATGGCCCAAGCTGACAAAATGACTCTGGAGTCATCCCGTCAATGGTGTATTCAGAAAGGAGGCTCCTCAGTGCCTCTGTAAAGACCAGGTCTCTACCCTCTGCGATATGTTGCAGGTTTTCTAACTGCCTCTCTTCATCAGCTGGGTGTTTCTCACCACCCTCTGGTTGGAGCAGTTCACATACAGAGTCAGCAAAGGATTGCAGTGATTCTCTGCTTTTCACTTTGCTGTTTGGCGAGAAAATTTTCTTCAGATTTCTCGCAGCACGATGTATCAACTGTTTGGCATACTGTTTAGCCAACAGAAGAGTTATCTTGGGGTTATCTGCCCTGACTGCTGCACCAGCAGACTCGCTGATGTCACTCACGACACTATCACTCTCCTGGTAGGTGTCACGCAGCAAGACATCTCGCTCAGCGTCAGAGGCATCGTCCAGTAAAATGTCTAGGATATCTCCCAGCTCCTTAGACACTATTTTCTGGGCCTGAGATTTTCTACTTTCTGAGCTGTCCGCCGATTGCTTTGAGTCAGTCTCAGAGCTTCCTACCTGCACAGGTAATGAACTGCAGCTCTCATCATGATCATCATCCTCTATGTCCACAAGCTCTAGATCTCCAGGTGAAGATTTTCGACACAGGCAAGCAAATGATGTAGTTTTGCTGATGAATGACTGCATCATGGATCGAGCGTACTCAACCATGTCATTAAGTCTACGGGAGGGAGTCACGTGAGACATAAACCGACTCTCTGCATCTCTGCTCGTCGTGATGGCGGAGTTGACGCTTTTAGATACCTCCTCGGACATGATTTTAATCAAGCTCTGTGAGCTGATGTCAGGGTCTGCAGTGTCTGTTCCCAGAGCTTGAGCAAAAGCTTCTGGGACTGCGTTGCCCATCGTGGACGCAACATGATCCTCAGGTACCTTTGTATTAGCTGTCAAATTGGCAGAATGGGAGTCTATAAGATATACCACCATATCTAACAGTAGCTCCGCCAGCCTAAGTGTGATGGCATTATCTGGTCTACCATCCCTAATCACTAGAAGCTGAGTTCCTGACAGCTGCTGCAAAAATCTATCCACAAAAGGACGAAATTGGTCCACTCCAAACTGGGATGTCTCTGCCATTTTATCTAAAACGACAATGACGGTCTAGAACAGCATGTGCAATGCGATGCGCGTCTTACAAAATTCAGACCTGTGCCCCTATTTAGCTGTTGTCATGGTAATTAATGACTTGCCTGCACTTGAGGGGCACACACAGAGCTCATGAGAGAGCAGATCAGCAAAGGCTGTTTATAATGAGTTTGAAGTGCTTGAACAAATCCTTCTGATCCCAAACTGTTGGTCCAATAATGAAAATAAAGTGATGGTGAGAGAGATAAACTTCTCGTGAATGCACGTGTCATGTTTTATATTTCTAGAGTCAAAAATGTGGTCACAGGAGCGAGTTGCAAATGTGTTGCACCTCAGCTGTTTTCCAGAAATTTGTCCTCTCAGTTTACATGGGAGTGAATGAGAAAAAAATCGGCGCTCCCTTCGCTTTGGAGATGTTCAGCAAAAATGTGTACGTGTGAGAGATTCCATGTCAACATTTCTGTGACCAGGACAAATTTTCCTACGTTTTGTGGTATAAATTGTGTATGTACAGTGAAAATTGTGGCTGACTGAGGAAAAAATGGTGTGCAATGGTGTAACGAAAAAACAGCGACAAGTTAGAGGGAACAGTGATAAAGTGGTAAAACTTGGCATTGATCCACAGCCTCAGACGGATGCGCTCAAGCGTGCCGTGCGCACAAGCTCAGTTGGTAGGCGATACTATATTTTCACATTTTTAACAATGCAATTTAAAAGTTTTGATTTTTATTGATAACCTACATTTACAAACAACATAAAGACTACATTTAGCACCAAAAAAATATGTAAAAAATAAATAAAATAATAATAATAATAATAAAAATAAATAAATTAATAAGTAAATAAAAAAACGAATATCTAATACCAAATTTTCATAACAAATACCTACCATAGAAACGAATATTCGAATATCCGAATATTTGGGTACAGCCCTAATAGTCTATTGTTTTTCTTTTGAAACAGAACCTTGCTACAAAAGGGTGATATTAGAAAAGCATAGTTCAAGTATCAAAAGCAAACTTTCATGCTAAAAAACTGCTTTTCACATTAAAAAGAAACAAAAGATCAGTCTTTTCTCTGTATTTTCTACACAAAACCTTTAACCTGAGTGAAACTGAATCAACAGAAGTTCAGCCTGACTTGAATATTTACAGCAATGTCAGATAATGACAAGAGACATAAGATCAATTTTGTTATTTTTAATTTGTGTAGTTGTGATCGAATTGTATAACATGAAACCAATTAGCTTTTGCTGCATGGCTTGAAAAAAAAAAACAAAAAAAAACGGGCGAACCGGAGCACCCGGAGAAAACCCGTACCACGTAGGTAGACTACACACAAACTCACAAAGGCTCAGGACTGGGAATCGAACCCTCAACTGTGAGATTGTGCTGCTGACTACCAAGGTGGTCCTAAGAGCTCTGCACCAGCTCCACTACTTCCTGAAAGGAAGTAGGCATGAGTATTTCCTGTCCTATACTATTGGATTAAGTGATTAATCAGGTGTGCGGTACACCCAGCACACAGCTGATTAATCACTTAATCCAATAGTATAGGACAGGAAATACTCATGCTGGTGCACAGCACCCATTGCATTCATGCTGGAGGAAAAAGGCCTCACGCCAATTTTTTCCTCCAGCATGAATCCTGTCACCTAAATGGGAGTGACTCTGGCCCAGGTCGAAGTGAAGGGCCTAGAGATAGCTTGGCCCAGACTGGAAAAGAGTCTGCAGATGGCACTTCGTTGCTTCGGTGGCTTCATCAGATGATGTTTGAAGGTGCTGGCTACGTGATTGATTTCTTGTTCTCCTCGGTTCATTCTCAGAAGAACAAGCTCAGCACAGCCCCAGGATTTACACAAATCCTTGAAAACGGCCTTGTCGAGTCTTTCAAAAGTTGCTGGGGAGACTTCAAAATCAGCTTCCTCAACCTCTGCCCATATCCTACTGGAAAGGTGGTCAACGATGACATAGAGGTCTTCAGATCTGACGTGGATCTTAGCCTTTTTACAGACTCTGGTGACAAGCTTGTTAACAAGTAATCTGACAGAGAGTCTGTTTATCTCTGAATCCTGGTCTGGTGGTAAGTGGAGCACCGGTTCAGCACCTGTCTCAGGTACTGTGACTGCGGGTGCTGGTGAGGTTGGCTCAGTGGCATTTAAAGCCGTCATGACATTGTCACAATGGATGCCAGCCTGATATGTCAGCCACCACCTCAGCAGTACCTGGAAACGCCACACTGTGCTGCAAGTAGCCCTCCTGATGGCCTGTGTATTTCTGAATGGCCCAAGCTGACAAAATGACTCTGGAGTCATCCCGTCAATGGTGTATTCAGAAAGGAGGCTCCTCAGTGCCTCTGTAAAGACCAGGTCTCTACCCTCTGCGATATGTTGCAGTTTTTCTAACTGCCTCTCTTCATCAGCTGGGTGTTTCTCACCACCCTCTGGTTGGAGCAGTTCACATACAGAGTCAGCAAAGGATTGCAGTGATTCTCTGCTTTTCACTTTGCTGTTTGGCGAGAAAATTTTCTTCAGATTTCTCGCAGCTCGATGTATCAACTGTTTGGCATACTGTTTAGCCAACAGAAGAGTTATCTTGGGGTTATCTGCCCTGACTGCTGCACCAGCAGACTCGCTGATGTCACTCACGACACTATCACTCTCCTGGTAGGTGTCACGCAGCAAGACATCTCGCTCAGCGTCAGAGGCATCGTCCAGTAAAATGTCTAGGATATCTCCCAGCTCCTTAGACACTATTTTCTGGGCCTGAGATTTTCTACTTTCTGAGCTGTCCGCCGATTGCTTTGAGTCAGTCTCAGAGCTTCCTACCTGCACAGGTAATGAACTGCAGCTCTCATCATGATCATCATCCTCTACGTCCACAACCTCTAGATCTCCAGGTGAAGATTTTCGACACAGGCAAGCAAATGATGTAGTTTTCCTGATGAATGACTGCATCATGGATCGAGCGTACTCAACCATGTCATTAAGTCTACGGGAGGGAGTCACGTGAGACATAAACCGACTCTCTGCATCTCTGCTCGTCGTGATGGCGGAGTTGACGCTTTTAGATACCTCCTCGGACATGATTTTAATCAAGCTCTGTGAGCTGATGTCAGGGTCTGCAGTGTCTGTTCCCAGAGCTTGAGCAAAAGCTTCTGGGACTGCGTTGCCCATCGTGGACGCAACATGTTCCTCAGATATCTTTGTATTAGCTGTCAAATTGGCAGAATGGGAGTCTATAAGATATACCACCATATCTAACAGTAGCTCCGCCAGCCTAAGTGTGATGGCATTATCTGGTCTACCATCCCTAATCACTAGAAGCTGAGTTCCTGACAGCTGCTGCAAAAATCTATCCACAAAAGGACGAAATTGGTCCACTCCAAACTGGGATGTCTCTGCCATTTTATCTAAAACGACAATGACGGTCTAGAACAGCACGTGCAATGCGATGCGCGTCTTACAAAATTCAGATCTGCACCCCTATTTACCAAGTCACAGTCAAGTGTAACGTGATGTCACAAAGGCATATTTCAGAAAGACATTCTAAAAGCTGATGACATCACCAAGCAAATCTGCTTAACTCCTCCCCCTAAACAAATGACTGCAGCTTAGCAACCGTTGCTAAGCACCGGCAGCACACTGTGTGACATTAAAAACAGGTGGAGATTCACACCAGCTGGCTCCTGCTGATCAAACATCCCAGAGACTGTCATTCTGCTGCAACAGCTGACTAAAAATGAGGAGTTTTTGTCTTCTGTTCTGACAGTGAAACATGTTCAAAAAATGCTCACTGTGATAATTAACTGTACAAGTGGTTCTGGCTTTTGGATGACAACAACAGAGCACCAGCAGCATACAAGTTACATAGCTAACACGCTAGCTTGGCACAAGTTATAGCTCATTAATTGTTTCTCATGGATGATATTAATGGAAAAATGTTCTTAACATTTCTTGCTGCTTTTTTTACCTGCTCTCTCCGTTTGACTCTGGTGACGGCCTTTTGTAGCGTCAATTCCGGGTCCATTTGCAACCGTTCAGATAGGCGTTTGTCCCGCAGACTCAGCACAAGTCTGTCCCTCACCATCTCATCACGTAGAGCCCTGTAACAGCAGTGCTCCGCCAGGCAGTGCAGCGCTGTAATCAAACTGTCGGCCGTCTCGCCCGTTTCTTGAAGCCGCTGATTAAACTTTACTGTCTCAAAGATCACATTCCTGCCATTCTCTTCTGCTTGCGTCTCCAATCCAGAAGCAACGCGGAATCTGTCGAAGCGTTTAATCCATTTAGGCCAGTCTTCAGCCTTCAAGGTGAACTTTACCAGCGGGGAGACTTGAAAGTCCGTGGAAAGCGAATACAGTGATTTGCTTCTAAACACCTTATACATGTTGGAAAATTGTTACAGAAAACGTGAAAAGTTTGGGATTGTGTATTACCGATTTGTGGAGTCACAGCCTTAAACTGTTTGTCATCCTCTCAATTTTTTCGATTTTCTGACTCTGCAAAAAAGGGATACGCCGTGACGTCAGCCGTATCCCGGGTGACCTTGGCCCCTCCCCTACTATATAAGGCCGGTCGCGCCCTGTTGTCAGTGGATGTCCCGCTCACTTTGAGTTATTACCGCACCGCTACTACCACAGCCTGTATTTTGTTTGCTTGCTAGCTAGCCATGCCTGCTCCACGTTCGTGTATCTTCCCTGGATGCCATAATTTAAATAATGGCTCTGTGTCATTATTTAAATTCCCAAAAAGTGAAGAGCTGAGGAAACGATGGATTGATTTCGTGAGGCGCCACACTGTTGGAGAGCTGAAGATCACCGCCAACGGCCACCTCTGCAGCAACCACTTCACCACGGATAGTTTTCACAACTGTCATCAAAAACAACTGGGCTTTACTTCTAAACCAGTTTTACTGGTGAATGAGGCTGAGTCCACCGTCTCCCTTCCCGGACTTCATCCGTCAGTCGCGCCGACATCAGGTGCCACAGTCGGCTGTAACGTCACGATCCCACCGATGAGTGTAAGTTACCTTGTGTGCCTCTAACTCTCTTTACACAGTTAAACTCGTTTACTCGTTTTCATGTATTAGTTCATGCACTGAAAATAAACCGGTTATCTACAAAAGAGCTAATGTCAATTATCCATAATGCCGACTTGACCTCCAGACTCCATCAGCTTGGCCCGCCAACATCAAGCGCCATATTGTCGGTAACGTAATGTGCACACCAATGAGCGGCACTTTATTTTGATAACGTTACTTATTTAGTCATTAGTAGTCCAGAGTAATGGTGACATGTTGAAGGTGGTGAGCCCATTAATGTGAATTTACATCGTGCAAGCTGATTTTAGCGTCATCCTCATGTTAATAGTGCTTGTAATGAAAATTCACTACTTCTAAATAATTAGGCCTAAGTGCACAAATTATCCGTAATGCCGACTTCTCAAACGGGGCCACATCTTCCCACTGGCAATATCTAATATCCGTTACCGACTGTAAGAGTGGATATGCCACGTGTGCTATAAATAAAATTTAAAATGGCAAAATTATTCCGTTTTATATTGCGCCTGTCTTACCGGTGTTGCACCGAAATCTGTGACCGTCGGAATCTGTGACCGCTGTACAGCCATCAGAATATGTGACCTCTGTGTTTCTATGTCTGTGATGATCCCAAATACAAATGTATATGTCCATATTAATGTGAGAGGGTGACAGAAGGATTGAAAACAGTTATTTTGAGGTTTAAACTCATTATTATGCAGATTCAGTGAGGTCACATATTCTGATGGCTGTGCATCTAGCTCTTTACAGTTGAAGTTTGAAATGAAAATACATCTGTCCAAATATTGAGGCAATAACAGAGCACCTGTGTCGATGTTTACTCATTTATTAAACAGTGCATACATTATCACACAAAACGTTGTTATAATAAAAGTAATTTACAACATCTATCTACTTTCCATTGCCATTGTTGATGGCCACACACGCAGACAATGTGCAACATCTCCGCCTGCGGTCACAGATTCCGACGGTCACAGATTTCGGTGTAACACTGGTTTGCAAGGTTACTTATATAAATGAATCTACATGTGACCACCTCGATCGATGAGGCAGGGTACAGAGTCAGTGGATACAGTCTGGTTGTCCAGGCTGTCTGGGGGGGCAGGCTGTGTTCACTGTGCACAGGAAAAAGTTGATATTCCTGCATATTAGCTGCTAAATTATTTGCAATAACCCAGGCAGTCCATTGAAACGCCACCAGATTAATTAGTGGTTGTTCTTTTTTATTTGTATTTACTGTTGTTGTATGTATCATTGTTGTTAATTGTTAATAATGTGGCTTCTTACTATAATTAATATAAATATGTTCTGATACTGAGATTGATTAAATTTGCCTCAAATAGGTCCCAAATATTAATTGTCACATAATTTTACTGGAACAACTTAAGAGTATTTTGAATGCTTGCAGTCCACGATTTGGTAACTTCAGTTTATAGATAACAATTTTCAACTTTTACCTGTTTTCATAAAGCAGACCCTGCCAACCACAAGAGATACAGCATGCCAGTGTGATGACCTGCAAAAGGCCACAAGAGAAATTGGATGTCAAACAGACTGCTATGTGGGGAGAAGGACAGTGGCCACCCAACTGTCCAAAAGAACACTGTACAACAGAAAGACTACAGGTGTGTTGAAATGTCTATGATGTTAACGGACAGATAACAGGTATGCACAATATATTTGTTGAAAGAAAACACTCATGGACTACACCTCATGCTGTTAATGCTGATTTAAGAACCTAGAGCCTAGTCATTGAAGACAGGCAGCAAGTTACACATGTTATCATTAATATTAAAACTAGAAAATGTCATGGATGGTTTATGAAATAATGCAGTGTATATTTTCCAGGCTCTCAAGCCACAGTGGCAACAAGGAGTGTTGCTGTGGGCAACAACACATCCCAGTTTCCCCCACTCTGCTCTTCAACACCACAGAAGCGCAGAGCTGGTCGAGATGATGGCCCACAAGCAAAACGCTGTCTCCTGGAATGTCCCTCTCTTCAGGAATCTGACGTAACCTCAGTCAGTGCAGATCCTGATGATTCCAGCTATCTCCCCAGCATATCATCACTGGATGACACCATCAGTGACCAGTAAGTTAACTTTGCTTCTTTTTTTGTAAATTAACTGTGAAAGTGAGAAATAATATATGAAAATATAAATAATAACTTTGTAACAAATATTAATTGTTCTTGTGGTTTTTGTTTGTCAAAAGAGCACCAACAAAGACACCACAGGACATCACAAAGTACCTGGTGTATGAAGATTGCCTGCTTGAGCTGTTTAAAAACTGTCCCACCTGCTCAAGAGCATGCAAGATAGACACAGCTGAAAAAGGAACCTTCCTCTCTGTTACTCAGAAGTGCCTGTATGAGAGTTGCCTCTACAGAAGAGTATGGAGGAGTCAGCCACTTCTGGGCAGCTATCCTGCGGGGAATCTACAATTGTCAGCTGCTGTCTATTACACAGGCTCATCATTTGTGCAGACTAATAAGGTTAGTAGATATAATGACTTTATCTAAAAAAGTGTGCCTTCTCCAACAGCTTCATCTTTTTTGTCCACCTGCTCCCACGTAAAATCTTATTTTACTCTGTGACATAGTGTACTCCATGGTGCTGCAGTGGGAAATATGCACTCATGAACACTACGTACATGAACACTCTAATGTTACTTTCAGGTGCTCAGTGCAATGCATGTGAAAACCTTCACAAGGATGACCCATCAAAATCATGTGCGCCACTTCATTCTGCCATCCGTCCTACATAAATGGCGATCACATCAGACTGACCTGCTTGAAGGACTGAAAGAAAGAGACACTGTGTCCCTTGGTGGTGATATGAGGGCTGACAGTCCAGGCCACTGTGCGAAGTATGGCTCATAGTCTATGGTGGATCTTTGCTCAAACAAAATAGTTGATATCCAGCTTGTACAGGTAAATATATTATAAAAAAATACTCTCTTGATTGTATCAGCACAACTACTGTATGTTACTAGGGACCATGTTGTGTCCAAAAACTTTTTTTTTTTAGTATAAAACACTGCAAGAAGTAAAATGTTCTGACAAATTTGATTTTTGTACCACATTGTTGAACTTGCTGTGGGACTGCACATACTACATATTTTGAACCAAAAATATTAATCTGAGCAACCAAATGTCTTGTGCACACTAGAGGTGTACCGATACCACTTTTTCCTTCCCGATACCAATTCTGATCCCTGAACCTTAGGTATCTGCTGATACCGAGTACCTGTCCGATACCTGTGCGTAAAATAAAAATGGATGGGATATGAATTCACAAAATGTCAGTCTAGGAACGCTTCCTGGACTCAAGACAAGTTTTGTTGAGGTGTTCTTTGGAAGGGAATCTTTAGACTGAGAAAACAAGGAAGACTCCAAGGCACTCTCAGTTGAACAAAGTTAAAAAGCCTTTATTTTAATGGCTTGGTAACATTTCCCTTTAAAAAAACTCTGACGCGTTTCTGCAATTAAGCCTTCATCAGGGAGTCAAACAGTTCTCAACAGGAAGCAGAGTTTCTTAAAGCATAAGTCCACCTATCAGAAACCTCCACCTGGCAGGAGTGCTGGTCAGGTGACAATTGCCATTACATAAAAGCATCCAGCAGATGTCATCCTTACAACACAGTCAGAGATAAGTATCATACATTTCTCAAGAAGGTCAAACATGAATATAGAAGGTCAACAAGCAAAACACATTACAGTCAGGTTAAAAAATAAACCATGCAGAGAGTAAACTCAAACAACATAAAGCAGACAATCAAATAAACACACTAAAGTCAAGATCCTCATTCAGGCCTGGATATTTAGTGGCCTGTAGTTTATAAATCCAAAAGGTTTCCCTCTGATTTAACTGTCTCAGTCTACCCCCTTTCCTCAAGGACAGTGGAATGTGATCAATCCCACAAGCCTGTAAGGTGGATGGGTCACTGTTATGATGTTCCATATAGTGTCTTGCCATGGGATAGTTTATGTTGCCTGTGCGGATTGCATATTTGTGTTCAGCCAGTCAGTCTTGTAAGCGTCGTTTAGTTAGAAAACTTTGCACATAGGGCATACCAATCTATAAATGACAAATGAGGTTTTACAGTTTACAAATTGGTTAATGGTGAGTTGTTTTTGGGATACAACATCCTGAAATGTTTTGGTTTGCATTACATTAGCACAGTGATTACAGTGGTGGCATTTGTAACAACCACTAGATCTGGTTTGAGGTAGCTGTGGACCAGTTTGTCTCGCAGGGTAGGGCATCTTCTAAAACTTAGCAAAGGTGGTTCAGGAAAAACCTGGCTCAGAAGATCATCACTCTCAATGATACCCCAATTCTTTCTTATGATTTGCTTAATTTGTTCAGCCTCTGTACTGTACATAGTGACAAATACTGGTCTGTCTTTTGTCTGTTTATTAGTCTTTCTTTTCAGTAGTGATGACCTATCAGTGTGTTTAGCTCTAGTGTAGGCCTTTTGGAGAGTGATGTTTTTATACCCCGTTCCACAAACCTTGATATCATTTCTTTAGATTCACTTTCAAAAACCTCGTCTTGGTCACAAATTCTCCTTACTCTTTGGAACTGTCCATATGGTACATTCTCTTTGAGCCAATTTGGATGGAAACTTCTGGCATGTAGAGTGGTGTTAAATGAATTGTTGTATGTCTCAACTCCTAAAACTCTATGTAAAATATTAAGAAATAAATACATAATAGTAGAATGAATGCCACAAAACTTTTTATTATTTTTATTATTATCCAGTGTTGACACAGATCAAGACACAGGTTAAAGTGCAGCCACACAATTTGGTAAAAAAAGACATTTTAAAGGCTACAGTAGAATGTAGGGCTGCACGATATTGGAAAAAAACTGACATCGCAATATATATATATTTCTTTTTTTGCAATCCATATTGCGATATTAAAAAATACAAGAATTTCCACCAGATGACTTAAAGTAAGAAAATTAAAAAATAGTGGAGGGGCTTTAACTCACCACAACTGCAGAGGCTACCAGCTTCATTTGAAACAGACTACATTATAGACGGTACGTTATTTATTAATTCCTTTGTGTGTTTATGTATTTACTATTTATCCACTCCCATTGCCTTGATAAAGTTAATGCATGACGCCGTTATTTCAAACTCAACACTTCCTGAACTCGTTTCAGATTAAAAGCCCCTTATAACCTTGGCTGAGAGAATCCCTCCATTTTCTAAACAGGCTTTTATTCTGAAACATTTGTCAGAACTTCCTGTGGAAGATACAGTAACTTGACAGTTTACGTATGGCGCTTCAAATGTAGCTCCTGCCATCTGCTGACACTTTTAGGTGACTACAACAACATGTCGGCTGGCACATGAACACACACAGTGACTCAAATAATAGTAAAAGTAATAAAAATAGGACAAGAATAACCCGATGACATCACACATGTCGTGAAAGACAACCGGGGATAATTGGTGAGTACCATCGTGTAGTTTGTCATGTCTGTCGGCCAAGTCACGGCACGATTTTATGACTCCACAACCGTGTAATGTGACATAGTGACTTTCAGAACGGGCAGAAAAGTCGTGTAGTGTGAACCAGGCATAAATCCTCCTTTACCGTTTCTCCCTCCTGCATGTCGCTCATTTTCAGTGTGTGACTGCAGCGCGTGCATGAGAGGGGAGGGGCTGCTGCGTGCTCAGGGAGACAGAGAGAGGCGAGCAGAGCGGAGCAACGAGCGCAGCTTCAGAGCTGCTTTTCTGAAGCAAAACAAAAGTTTACATGTTCTAAAAAAAAGAGAAAACATCGCATGTCCTGCTATGTGACTATCGCACATGCGCATATCGTGATGTTCAAACGATAGCGTACGTATGCGTAATGACGTGGTATTGGATTGGTCACAGGGTGTACTCGACGATGCCTGATGCCGCATTTTAGGCAGTATCGGAGGCATTATCGGAGGCAACTCTAGTGCACGCTGACCTTTGATCCACAGAGCAATGAAGTTGGAGGCAGTGTACGGATGGAGAAAGAGGGGCTGATCCGGAGTCTTGGATTCCTTGAAAGTGCTGGTGTCAAAGTCACCTCATTGGTGACGGACCGACACACACAAGTTCAAAAATTTCTCCGGGAGCATAAACCAGAAATTCAGCAATTCTGTGATGTTTGGCATTTATGTAAAGGTAAGATCATTTAAAAAATATCGTCTATAGAAATAAATTTAGCAAAGCTAATACTGTGCAACGTTAATATCGCATCTCATCTTTTCAAACTGTTCTCAGCACTTAACAAGAAAATGGATGCACTTGCAAAAGAAAAGGACTGCAAGAAGATCCAACAATGGCAAAAGAGTGTGTCAAATCACCTCTACTGGTCAGCATCCAGTTCATCCAGTGGAGAGGAAACGGTGGCAAAATGGACATCCCTTCTAAACTACATCCAGGATGTCCATGTCCACGAAAATCCACTGTTCCCCAAGTGTCTCCACCCACCTTCCACTGATAAAAACAAGTGGCTGAATCCGGGTATGGCACTATGTTAAAGCAGTTCATTAGATTTACATATTATACTTTCAGCTGCTATGCACTCTTAAGCTATTATTTATTTAATATTATCTTTCCAGCTCTAGCGACAAAGGCCACCTACAAGATTGAGAAAATCCTGTTCAACAAGCGCATCCTTGGTGATGTTAAAAAGCTGAGTCCTCTGTATCAGACGTCGACTTTGGAGGGATTCCACAGTCTCATTCTGCGGTTTGCACCAAAAAATGTGGCATTCTCCTACTTAGGGATGCTCTGCAGGTAAATTGTATATACTCATATTGTCAATATTATGCAGTACATAACACTCAACATGTGCTCACAACTAGACCATTGACGCTGGGTATTTGTTTCTGTGGCAATATAAAAATGTAATACTGGAGTGCAGCCCTGGTCTCTCCTTTATTTTGTATTAACTGTGCTCTAGAGTGGTACTATTACACATAGAAATTTGTATTCAGAAGTCTGCTTTACATAGGACTTATGGTACAAACATTGTAAAATTTTAGTTTTCAACCCTTTAGTAACTATTTGAATTAAATAATCCCATCCAAATGCTTCTCATTTCAGGCTTTACCTGGCTGCGTTTCATTTCAATGAAAATTCTGGGCGTTCACAAGCAAGGACTGCAGCAGGAGAACTCTGGTTCCAAATCAAATTTCCAAAGGCCAAGAGAGGGGGACATGTTGTGTCCATGGTGAAAACCAAATACGCTACTGGTTAGTTAATTATCAATTGTCTGTTTCATCTGTGAACGATTCAAAACATACTACTACTACTACGAGATTTATGCACCACCTGAATGACATGGTGTTGGACTACATTTGCCAGCATGTCAAAATTGTAAACAAGAATTCAAAGTAAAAAAAATGTAATTGCAGTTACTTTGGTAATAGATTGTCAACAGTTGAGCCCACATGAATTAACGAACTATAAATGCTTTGTGCTGTCTTCTGTGTTTTAGAATATGTCTCAGAGCTTATGGACCTCCTCTTTAACAAGGTCATCCATGAACCTGGGACCTTTGCAGCTGAGCTGAGAGCAGTGGCTGTTCCTGGATTCCTGTGCTCACAGTATGAGCGGCCTGAGAAGGCAGATGCAATTGCCAGACATGTGTCCAGGATCAGCTGTCCAGGTGGGGTGGGAGCAGCTCCAGCACCAGGTGGCCCACCATCGGACTGTGCAGCAGATGTGGCAGTTACTGATAGAGAAGAGGGTCGGATCATTACCCATTAGGGTTAGTGTGGGTCATGGGTTCATGTTATGATGACTCTTATGATGACTCTTTCCTATTGTTTATTATATAATTACTTGTTTGGGCTTTGTTAAACCTCTTCCTGCTCCAGCCCATTCCTGCACTACAGCCCCACTAGCCTCAATTGTAGTCAGCTATGACACACTTACAAACATATCATTACTAAAAAAAATAATTGTTCAATGCTTTCATGAAATATCAAGCACACAATACAATATGATATTTATTTATTATTGTTTTATATTTATATTGGTGGTTTGAAACCTGTGTATTCCCCATCTTCATCAGGGTACTCTTCATGAATGCGGCGCACAACACAGGAGGGTATGACCACACGGTTATTTTTGCCCAGGTATCCCCAGCACCAGGACACAAAACTTCGATAGGCCAGGTATCTAGCACGGCTGTGATGAAAAAGAAAAAGTAAAGCCACATGAGAATTCTACATGTCTTAATTTTCTCTCCATTTTTTATAATGTCTTACAGAACAGGATCCCAGAAGATGACATTCTGATTCATCAACCTGCAGCATGTGTCATCATGTAGCCTGTATGGATGTGTGATGAAATGGATAGTTTTTTACTCTTTAAAATTTCATGTAATTGTCCAAGTGACTTATCATCCATTGGTTTCTGGTGACATTGATAAAAAAGCACTGTACAAACAATGGGTAGAAGAGGGGACCATCATAACAGGATGTCTCAAGTACTGACCTATAATTACAGGTTATTGTTTGTGTTCAGATAAATTTCCTTATTGATCTTTTTCACCATCATATACAGTATCTCACATAAGTGAGTACACCCCTCCCATTTTTTCATGGGACAACACTATAGAAATGACACTTTGATATAACTTAAAGTAGTCAGTGTACAGCTTGTGTAGTAGTATAGATTTACCTTCCTCTGAAAATTACTCAAAACACAGCCAACAACATCTAAACAGCTGACAATATAAGTGAGTACACCCCACAGTGAACATGTCCAAATTGTGCCTAAAGTGTCAATATTTTGTGTGCCAACCATTATTATCTAGCACTGCCTTAACCCTTTTGGGCATGGAATTCCCCAGAGCTCACAGGTTGCTTCAGGAATCCTCTCCCACTCCTCCATGATGACATCATGGAGCAGATGGATGTGAAGACACCTTGCGCTACCCCACCTTCAGCTTGAGGATGGCCCACAGGTGATTTTAGGGCTGGATACATACTTGCCAGTCCATCACCTTCACCTTCAGCTTCCTCAGCAAGGCAGTTGTCATCTACTAGGTGTGTTTTGGGGTATTATCATGTTGGAAAACTGCATTGCGGCTCAGTTTCCAAAGAGGGGCGATCATGCTCTGCTTGGAATTCATGTTTCCCTAAAACAGCTCTAAAAAAAGCTCTGGGGAGCTCGGTTCATTTAGGGAAACATGAATTTTAAGTTATATCAAAGTGTCATTACTATAGTGTTGTCCCATGAAAAGATATAACGAAATATTTGCAGAAATGGGAGGAGTGTACTCACGTATGATGGTTTAGTGTTGAAACATGCCTGTTTCTACCAGTCTTTATTAAAACATCTGTTTTATTACATTCCAGATCGCTGTCCGATGTTATATATAAAAGCACCACATGAAAGCAATCTGTGCATTATTATCATAGAGCTGGTTTATTTTAAGTGTAATATCACATAATAGACATGGTCTGTATATAACAGAAACTTATATTAGTCTACATTGATCCTCATTCCACATTTTTATTATAGTGCCATACTTACATTTTATATACATAAAATATACATACTTATATTTCCCAGTGGAGTACATTAATCAACATCACTAATGAAAGCATAACTTGTGCAACTTAGCACTAGAGTCCTAAAACTTTGCATTTGAAAGGTCTGCCATTTGATCAATGCAAATGTGATTTCTACACATTTAAAGTCAATAAAATATATTTTATTGTCTAACTTACGCAGCTCTTTCCTTTATGTCCAGAGGCCCATGGTCTGCCTGGTACACATTCAGTGCATTCTGAAGGGAGTAGGGGTTCAGGCACACGGGTTCAAGGCCTGGATGAAGGGTCATGCACCTCGGCTCCTCGGGCAGCTCTCCACATCTATTCTGAACCTGTTGGCATATGTGATATGTGCTGTCTTAGTGCTAGATATCCAGTACTCTACTGGTTGTGTATTCATATGTGTTATTGACTTACTGCATTCAATTCTTTGCAGCAAACATTCTGCTCCTCCGTGGGCATCGTAATGCATTCTTCACAGGTGCACCTGTGTAAGGACAGTATCATTCACAATGTGACTAAGCTGAATTTTAATAGATGTGAATTCTGTGTTACGAACAATCATACAGTTATCTGAGCAGATTACAGGATAGTCTGATACTAAGGTTGTGTGTTGCCATGACAGTAAGCAATCCTCATAAAAAGTTTAAAGACCTGCAGGTATGTGTAGGCCTAATAATACATGAGCTAAATTTTTACTTTAGTCTAATATTGATGATGGTGGGGCCTCATATTCATTAACATGCCAAAAATGATGATGCCTGCTAGATTGATGCTTGGCTGTAGAGGCTAGGCTAAGCTAAGCTAAGCACAGTGTGCTAAAGTGACAGAAGACGTTTTATTCCGTCTTTACATTAACGACCTGTCTGAAAGCTGTCTGGGAGCTGGTTGTCAGCTGGTTGTCAGCTTTATGCAGACGACACAGTCATATACGCGTCAGCTAAGACATCAGGTGAGGCAGCGGAGATATTATCTTCATTTTTGAGCAGGGTATGTCATTGGCTTTATGATAACAAGCTCACCCTAAATAAGAAAAAGACAGTTTCCATGTGCTTCTCCATCAAAAACATACCACAATCAGAAAAAGTTTGCATAACATTGCAGGGAGAGGAAATTGAGATGGTAAAGGATTTTAAATATTTGGGTGTAGTTCTGGATTCCAGACTCAGATTTGACAAACATGTCAAAAAGATATCAAAAACAATAAAAAACAATTTAAATTGCTTCAAACTAATTAGACATCATATACCAATCAAAGCGGCACAGCTTTATATGCATGCCATGATTTTTTCTCATATCTCGTATTGTGTTACAGTGTGGAGTCAGGCCTCTCCAACTACAATTAAGTTAATTGCATCTCTGTATAATCAAACCTTAAAAATAATGGCCAAGAAACCTATAAGGTGGCATCACTGTCACATTTTGAAGCAGTACAATTTGCTTAGTTTTGGTAATTTCCTAAAATGTTCCTCTGTTAAACTGGTTTTTAAGTGTTTGCAGAACTCGGCACCAGATGTTCTGTGCAGTCTTTTTAGCAGACAAAATAGTGATAGGATCACCAGGGGTACAGCAAGTGGTAACTGTAAAATCTTGCGCCGTAAGACCTCCTTTGGGCAATCAGCCTTCTCTATAAAGGGCCCCCAGATGTGGAACTCACTACCGACCGCAATAAAACTAACCCGAGACATCAGGATTTTTAATAAAAATGTTAAAGTCTGGCTGAAACAAAATCAGAGCTGCATGCACTTTTAATGGGTCATGACTTGGTATGATTTCAGACGTACTGTACATTTTATTGTATTGGTATGTAATTTTGATGTCTTTTTTCTTATCTTTTTTCTTTTACTAAAAGCCTAACTAGGGACGGGAGTTGGAAACTAGCATTAGCTATAATCTCTGTATGCAGAACATCAGTCACATTGACTTGTTTGTAACGAGTGGAAGTGTTACTATGTTAACCAGCATTGTCCCTATCAAATAAACTAAATTAAATTAAATTCCATAGCCTAGCTTAATTAAGCTATCGTTGGGTTATAATAGACAGTTACACACATTGCTAATTATAATGGGGAGAAATAAAATTACCACTCTGTTGCAGACTGAGAGGACCGAGGTCCACTCTCAAGGGGGTTAGTGTCCTCTGGCTCAGAGCTGCATTCTGGCTCTGGTGGCTCAAACATGTAAGGCTGCGGTTGGAGAAGAAAGTTCGGAGATGCATCCATTTTCCTGGTAGTGGTGGTGACTTTGATTGACAGGTGACACGTGGTAGGGGGCGGGGTTTCCGCGCATTCGGCAGACACGCCCACAGCGTTTGAGAGCAGAGACAGAGGCTGATTTTTACACAACTTTGAAGCCTAATTTCATACATTTGGCGATTTTTTTAATCGTTCAAATTTGACAGGGTAGCTTACAACAACTTTTTCTGTGGTATGTCAAACTCAGATGACATATTTATTCTCACTTTACACGGACTTTAAACTTCCCGTCATGACTGGGCTGCATTTCTGTCAGCGGAGTCATTTTTTTCCGAACAGCTGATTGGCCAGTGGGTGGTGCTTTTTATAGGATCAGATTCAACCCTGAATTTACCCTGCTCCGGAGCAGGATAGCCGTTCAGAGTAAGGCCCAATTCCAATCCGGCCCCTAAAGACTCAAGCCCTGAACCCTCACTGACTTAACTGACGTCAGCTGTAAGTGATTGAGTGTGAGAGTCTGAAAGGGCTCCGGATGCTACAAATAGGAATGGGACAGCACTTATCCCCCTCTCTACAAAATGTTGTTAACATTGGCGGCTCTGGGCGTGATCATTCATTGGTTATTGTCAGCATATATTCCACACACAAAGAATATCTCTCTCTCTCTCTCTCTCTCTCTATATATATATATATATATATATATATGTATATATATATATAGATAGATAGATAGATAGATATGACTTCATGTGTGTTTATGTACCATCCTAAATCCTTGTTAATGTAATGTTTCATTGTTTATCTAGGCTATCTGTTTTTTTCGCTCTCCTTCCATAACGTTACCATTTGCATATCTGCCAACCGTGTTTTCGTTTGTTTTTATAACACTTCCGGTGTTCCGAGGGCAACTCCTGCCCTGCGTTCCAATACCCATACTACCATACTATTTAGTATGCCAGAAAAAGAATTAGTGTGTCCCAATACATAGTATGTCAGATGCAGTATGCCAAAAGTACCAGGATGTTCTACTACATCCGGTCACATTTCGCAGTATGCATGTCAGCATGCTTCTTTGGCCATTCTGACCCACAATCCTTTGCGCAGCGGAAGTTACGTCACACTGAGCTGCGCGTACAACCAACGCCCACACTTCCTTTCATACATGGTTTATTTAATTTGAGATACTAAGACACTACATATTAGGACTGCAATGATCTGATTATATACTGTCACATATCATACAGTTTTGCAAGAACACGGTTACAACATTCAACTTTACTGTGATTATAGTATAATCAGTGTTAGGGTTCAACTATGACTACAATATAGAAGATTCTACCAGTATAGGCAGTGGGGTAAGTGTGGTATAAATAATGAATGCATATGACTAAATATGAATACACTATGGGCCAGGTATGAGCAGTATAGACTAGTAAATATATGAATAGTAAAAGTCAAACACATATTAAGTAATGTAGTAAGAATGTGCAGGTATGTTAAACTACAAATAAAAGTAATGTGAATGTAAGGCTGCTTCACGTGCAGACAGAATATAGTGCCAGCAGCTGCATAGCTGTAAATATATTTAACAACAAACATCTGCCAGCAACAGAGAGCTGTGTGTGAAGGGGGTTAATGTGCCTACTGGTGACTAGTTCAATAGACCGGTCACTAATAATAGGCTTGGGACTGTTTATTAGAAACAACAACATACATGACAACATAACAGCAACAGAGCTCTCTGGCACCTCCAACGGTATGCACAGCTCTGGCGAGCTTGACGAGAAGAGATTTGCTGCATCTCCGAAGTACAACAACATAAAATATTCAAATGTGGCGCTACGGACGGCGGCGGAAGTGAGCAAGAGGGTCGGAGTTCAGGGAGCGATGTGATGGCGGATGTAGTGTGTCCCAATAGTATGCATACTGCATACTACACTACATACTTTTTAAGGGCAGCTGCAGTACATACTAAAAGTATATAGTAGAAGTATGCGATTTGGAACGCAGGGCTGTATTTGACATCACAACACTATGAACTGTGGGTAATTTCCTTACCGTAAGTCCGCATCGATGCTGACCTACGGTAAGGGGGCATAAAGGGCTCACTCACTGAGTCACTGACTTGATGATTTGACAGTGGGACAGCCCTCACACACTCACGCACTTCACATGAACGCGCCTCTAAGTCAGTGAGGCTGTAAGGGATCGGATTGGAATTGGGCCTCAGTTACCATGGTGATCTACCCCGATAAGAACTGAACCGGCTTCGTGAGACCGAAAACCCAGGGTTAACCCTGAAGTTACCTCGCTGAGACATTAATCCTGCTTTGTGATACAGGCCCCAGGTTAGCCTGCTGCTAAACAAACATTAGCGAGACAACAACACCGCCCACGGATGCTCCAGCAGCTTCGGAAGACGTGGGTCAACTGTAGTGACAGGTCCCAGCCATAGACTGTATAAAGGTCCCAGCCTGTCAGGCTAAAGTTCGCAGTACCGGAAGACTATCTACGGAGCTACCTAGCCTAGCCACAGTTAGCGAAACAAAGCGGCGACATGGCCGGGTTTCAAGTCTCCCCGCTGGTAAAGTTCACCTTGAAGGCTGAAGACTGGCCTAAATGGATTAAACGCTTCGACAGATTCCGCGTTGCTTCTGGATTGGAGACGCAAGCAGAAGAGAATGGCAGGAATGTGATCTTTGAGACAGTAAAGTTTAATCAGCGGCTTCAAGAAACGGGCGAGACGGCCGACAGTTTGATTACAGCGCTGCACTGCCTGGCGGAGCACTGCTGTTACAGGGCTCTACGTGATGAGATGGTGAGGGACAGACTTGTGCTGAGTCTGCGGGACAAACGCCTATCTGAACGGTTGCAAATGGACCCGGAATTGACGCTACAAAAGGCCGTCACCAGAGTCAAACGGAGAGAGCAGGTAAAAAAAGCAGCAAGAAATGTTAAGAACATTTTTCCATTAATATCATCCATGAGAAACAATTAATGAGCTATAACTTGTGCCAAGCTAGCGTGTTAGCTATGTAACTTGTATGCTGCTGGTGCTCTGTTGTTGTCATCCAAAAGCCAGAACCACTTGTACAGTTAATTATCACAGTGAGCATTTTTTGAACATGTTTCACTGTCAGAACAGAAGACAAAAACTCCTCATTTTTAGTCAGCTGTTGCAGCAGAATGACAGTCTCTGGGATGTTTGATCATCAGGAGCCAGCTGGTGTGAATCTCCACCTGTTTTTAATGTCACACAGTGTGCTGCCGGTGCTTAGCAACGGTTGCTAAGCTGCAGTCATTTGTTTAGGGGGAGGAGTTAAGCAGATTTGCTTGGTGATGTCATCAGCTTTTAGAATGTCTTTCTGAAATATGCCTTTGTGACATCACGTTACACTCGACTGTGACTTGGTAAATAGGGGTGCAGATCTGAATTTTATAAGACGTGCATCGCATTGCACGTGCTGTTCTAGACCGTCATTGGCGTTTTAGATAAAATGGCAGAGACATCCCAGTTTGGAGTGGACCAATTTCGTCCTTTTGTGGATAGATTTTTGCAGCAGCTGTCAGGAACTCAGCTTCTAGTGATTAGGGATGGTAGACCAGATAATGCCATCACACTTAGGCTGGCGGAGCTACTGTTAGATATGGTGGTATATCTTATAGACTCCCATTCTGCCAATTTGACAGCTAATACAAAGATATCTGAGGAACATGTTGCGTCCACGATGGGCAACGCAGTCCCAGAAGCTTTTGCTCAAGCTCTGGGAACAGACACTGCAGACCCTGACATCAGCTCACAGAGCTTGATTAAAATCATGTCCGAGGAGGTATCTAAAAGCGTCAACTCCGCCATCACGACGAGCAGAGATGCAGAGAGTCGGTTTATGTCTCACGTGACTCCCTCCCGTAGACTTAATGACATGGTTGAGTACGCTCGATCCATGATGCAGTCATTCATCAGGAAAACTACATCATTTGCTTGCCTGTGTCGAAAATCTTCACCTGGAGATCTAGAGGTTGTGGACGTAGAGGATGATGATCATGATGAGAGCTGCAGTTCATTACCTGTGCAGGTAGGAAGCTCTGAGACTGACTCAAAGCAATCGGCGGACAGCTCAGAAAGTAGAAAATCTCAGGCCCAGAAAATAGTGTCTAAGGAGCTGGGAGATATCCTAGACATTTTACTGGACGATGCCTCTGACGCTGAGCGAGATGTCTTGCTGCGTGACACCTACCAGGAGAGTGATAGTGTCGTGAGTGACATCAGCGAGTCTGCTGGTGCAGCAGTCAGGGCAGATAACCCCAAGATAACTCTTCTGTTGGCTAAACAGTATGCCAAACAGTTGATACATCGAGCTGCGAGAAATCTGAAGAAAATTTTCTCGCCAAACAGCAAAGTGAAAAGCAGAGAATCACTGCAATCCTTTGCTGACTCTGTATGTGAACTGCTCCAACCAGAGGGTGGTGAGAAACACCCAGCTGATGAAGAGAGGCAGTTAGAAAAACTGCAACATATCGCAGAGGGTAGAGACCTGGTCTTTACAGAGGCACTGAGGAGCCTCCTTTCTGAATACACCATTGACGGGATGACTCCAGAGTCATTTTGTCAGCTTGGGCCATTCAGAAATACACAGGCCATCAGGAGGGCTACTTGCAGCACAGTGTGGCGTTTCCAGGTACTGCTGAGGTGGTGGCTGACATATCAGGCTGGCATCCATTGTGACAATGTCATGACGGCTTTAAATGCCACTGAGCCAACCTCACCAGCACCCGCAGTCACAGTACCTGAGACAGGTGCTGAACCGGTGCTCCACTTACCACCAGACCAGGATTCAGAGATAAACAGACTCTCTGTCAGATTACTTGTTAACAAGCTTGTCACCAGAGTCTGTAAAAAGGCTAAGATCCACGTCAGATCTGAAGACCTCTATGTCATCGTTGACCACCTTTCCAGTAGGATATGGGCAGAGGTTGAGGAAGCTGATTTTGAAGTCTCCCCAGCAACTTTTGAAAGACTCGACAAGGCTGTTTTCAAGGATTTGTGTAAATCCTGGGGCTGTGCTGAGCTTGTTCTTCTGAGAATGAACCGAGGAGAACAAGAAATCAATCACGTAGCCAGCACCTTCAAACATCATCTGATGAAGCCACCGAAGCAACGAAGTGCCATCTGCAGACTCTTTTCCAGTCTGGGCCAAGCTATCTCTAGGCCCTTCACTTCGACCTGGGCCAGAGTCACTCCCATTTAGGTGACAGGATTCATGCTGGAGGAAAAAATTGGCGTGAGGCCTTTTTCCTCCAGCATGAATGCAATGGGTGCTGTGCACCAGCATGAGTATTTCCTGTCCTATACTATTGGATTAAGTGATTAATCAGCTGTGTGCTGGGTGTACCGCACACCTGATTAATCACTTAATCCAATAGTATAGGACAGGAAATACTCATGCCTACTTCCTTTCAGGAAGTAGTGGAGCTGGTGCAGAGCTCTTAGGACCACCTTGGTAGTCAGCAGCACAATCTCACAGTTGAGGGTTCGATTCCCAGTCCTGAGCCTTTGTGAGTTTGTGTGTAGTCTACCTACGTGGTACGGGTTTTCTCCGGGTGCTCCGGTTCGCCCGTTTTTTTTTGTTTTTTTTTTTCAAGCCATGCAGCAAAAGCTAATTGGTTTCATGTTATACAATTCGATCACAACTACACAAATTAAAAATAACAAAATTGATCTTATGTCTCTTGTCATTATCTGACATAGCTGTAAATATTCAAGTCAGGCTGAACTTCTGTTGATTCAGTTTCACTCAGGTTAAAGGTTTTGTGTAGAAAATACAGAGAAAAGACTGATCTTTTGTTTCTTTTTAATGTGAAAAGCAGTTTTTTAGCATGAAAGTTTGCTTTTGATACTTGAACTATGCTTTTTTAATATCACCCTTTGTAGCAAGGTTCTGTTTCAAAAGAAAAACAATAGACTATTAGGGCTGTACCCAAATATTCGGATATTCGAATATTCGTTTCTATGGTAGGTATTCGTTATGAAAATTTGGTATTAGATATTCGTTTTTTTATTTACTTATTAATGTATTTATTTTTATTATTATTATTTTATTTATTTTTTTACATATTTTTTGGTGCTAAATGTAGTCTTTATGTTGTTGGTAAATGTAGGTTATCAATAAAAATCAAAACTTTTAAATTGCATTGTTAAAAATGTGAAAATATAGTATCGCCTACCAACTGAGCTTGTGCGCACGGCACGCTTGAGCGCATCCGTCTGAGGCTGTGGATCAATGCCAAGTTTTACCACTTTATCACTGTTCCCTCTAACTTGTAGCTGTTTTTTCGTTATTATTATGGAATTCAGCTATTCATGTCTGCACACATGTGAATGTGCGCATCTGAGACATATCTAGCCCACAACAGACAAATATGAAATATTCCCCATGTAGCTCCTTTTCTGATTCCGTATACGAGGAAGTGTTAAAAGACAGAGCTCAATAATAGTCCACCTTGATGCAGGCAAAGAAAAACATAAATAAGCAAATTGAAATAGTCAGATGCATGTGTCATCTGGTAAGGTTAGTTTAGGTGAACAGGGGAGCTGATGAACTTTCTTGACCTGGGAAAATAGTGTGCCAAATAATAATAATGAACACTAATATAACAATTGATTACATTTGAATAGATTGCGAAGTATTTAATTTGAGGATTTGTAACACATTTAGAAGAGAGAACAATTTAAAAAGCCTAAAATGAGCTGATTTAAAACTAGAAAAGCACTCAGAGAGTGCAGACCTCCTCCAAGTAGGTGATATTCCCTCCCCCCCTGCATCAGATTTTGCAGCCTGCATCACAATTAAGGTTATTTGCATCACTATCATTATTAGGTTATATATGCTTTCACTATGGAGACACTGTGGTGTGTTTATTTTGTTTTTATTTTGTACTAGGGCTGGGCGATATGGCTGAAAAATGTATCACAATGTAAGTGTTTCATATCAGTCGATGTCGATAATTATTGAATTTTAGGACCAGGAGACAAAAATGTTAAATTTAAACACTTTTATTTTAAATGTAACCTTTCCTCAGTAATGAACAAATGAACATGGGGAAAAAGAGGTCAACATAACCATGAAAAACAGTCAAATAAATAAATGTACTGGTTAATGTGCAAATGTAAACATTAAATAAATACTTAAACTTCTTTAAAAAAAGAAATGTGCAAAGTACTTTGGAAAAAAAGAAATTAACAGAGATTAACATAATTGACCTGTAACAAACAGTCAGAACCAGCATAAAAATATAAAAAATAACTCAAAAACAACTCAAGCATGGTTTCACTCCAGTTTTTGGCCAGGTAAACTGTTTCACCTTCTCAGGCTTTAAGGCCATACAAGTACATGTAACAATATACACAAATAAATTCTAACAAATTATCTTGTGCACAGTGCAAAGTATTTTGTAAACATAGAAATTAGAATAAACTTGAGGTAGTCACTGTCTGAACATCTGACATGACACAAACCTGTTAACCAGTCCAGTTATTATGGCAATATCAAACCAGCATGTACATGAAAAAAATAACTCAAGCAAGCACCGTTCAACCTTGGCTTCACTGCAGATTTTGAGCAAGGAAAACTGCATGTTCACCTTCTCAGGCTTTAAGGCTGCCCTGGTACAGGTGACAATATTATCCCCAGTGTTAAAAATTCTTTCAGAAGGGGTGCTGGTGGCTTGGATGCACAAGTATTTTTGGCAAGTTGGGACACTCTTGGAAAGTTGCGCTTGTGTAACCTCCACCACTCCAGGGGGTCAGACTCACTGTCTGCATCAAGGCACATCATGTAGCTTTCCAGCTCACTTTCAACGTTTTACCCACCAGTGAGAGGTGAGGCATCATCTTCATCTTCTTGACTTTGTTTTTTGAAGAAACTGCCTAACGATTTCCGCTGCTTCTTCACACCCAGTGGCAGAGGTGATTCAGCGGCAGCTCCTCCTTCTGCACCCTGGTCTGCTGTTCCCTCTGGAGCCCCTGCCTGTGATTGGCCTGGGTCTTCATCCATCATCTCAGACACTGCTCTTTCTTTAATGTCCACTACCCTCTCTGGTCTGATGTATTGTGCCTTGAACCTAGGGTCCACCAAGGCAGCCATGTCAAGGAGATCATCTGTTGCAGAGTCGGCATATTTCTTATCAAGATAGGTCATTATCTTGGTCTTCAGGTCTTTGATGAGTTGGGTGTCCTGTTCATTTATTTTTAGCAAATTTGTTCGGAACAGGTGGAGCACTGGCTTCACGAAGGAGACCGTCACATATGACTCCCCAGAAAGGGGGTCTGTAAACTCCAGAAGAGGAGTTAAGTGACTCGAGAACGTCAATGTCCTGCCACATTGGGATCAGGTGCCTGCTGTTTTTGTCTGCAGACAAAACTTCAGCGATTGCCTTTTGTTGTTCCAGGACCCTTGACACCACCTTCTGTCTTGAGCCCCACCTGGTTAATGACTCTGTGACCAGCTGGTGTTTTGGGAGATGGAGGCGTTCCTGAGCTTTAGAGAGCTCCCTCTTTTTCTTCCACGAGTAGGAGAAGGCAGAGACCACTTTCTTGCACACACCAACAGCTCTTTCCACTCTTTTATCCTTCCCTGCAGCACCTGCAGAAATACAACAACACCAGTGTAAGTAAAAAGTAAAGTTGTTTGGCTAATAAAGTTAAACATTAACATGAAATCATAGTCATTAATTTTCAAAAGATAATACTAGTTACCACCAATTCCAAAAGTTAGGAAATAAACAGTGATACAGAAAGAAAGATTTTTAACATGTTTTTATTCATCGTGAAGCACTTGGTGCATGTAACTCTGTTGTTAAGTGCTTTCAGTTGCATTTCTTGTATGAAAGGTGCTATACATTATTGTTATTAACATAGTACTCACCGATTGCTGCGTGCAAACGATGGCCGAAGCACTGCAGCCGTGTCCAGTTGTTAAGTGAAGTAGCCTTCACTACACTTGCACCGCTGTCTGTGGTGATGCACACCATTTTTTCCTCAGTCAGACTCCAGGACAACAGAGCCTCCTTCAAGCCATCTGCTATTATCTCCCCTGTGTGGTCTTCGGGAAAATATGTGTTTTCAAAACCCAGTCATGGTTGATGACATGAGTAGTCAAGCTAAGGTATGGTTCACAAGTACGGCTTGACCACATGTCCGACAAAATACTTTGCTGTCATCATCTCCTTTTCTACAGATTCCCTGCACATCAGGTAAAGGTGAGGAACAGCCGTATTGGAAAAGTGCTTTCAGCCTGGTAGAATATATCGGCGGTCAAGAACTTGGATAAGATTCTTGTACCCAGGCTTCTCAACCGTGCTTTGCAGTAGCATGTCCTTAGCTAAGTGATAAGCAACTGCCTCCGTTATTTCTTTGTAACGTTTGGAGGTTTTGTCATAAGGCACTGCTGCCGAGTACCTCTCCATGGTAGTCTGCTGCCGCTTCTGTGGTGTTTCACTTGTACCAGCAGTTGATGGTGGTTTGATACTGCTGTACTCCAACGGGTGAGAGCAGCTGAGGTGATAAAAAAGGTTCGTTGTATTCCCAGTCTTGGCAGGGACGGCGACCATGCACAGTTTGCAAACAACATTGGTCTGACTTTTGTCGGATTTATAAAATCCGAAGTTCTGCCAAACTGGAAAACTGACCATTCCTCATTTCCTCATGCTCTGACACACTCATTTTCTCCTTTCACTGCTTTATTATGAGTTGTAGACACGAGTCACGAAGGCACAACCAAACATGAAACTGCTAGTCTGTGTCTCACTCAACCGGTTATTGGAACGTTACATACGTTACCAGCAGGGAGTGAGTGAGTTTGTTCATGCAACTAAACTTGCTTAGCTGGGGCGGGAGCGCCAGGAGAGGCTGAAGCCCTTGCTGGAACTGCATCCCCCAGAATGTCTTGCGGTTCAGGACCGGGATTTTCTTCCTGTTTTGTCAGACGTTTTATCGAACGTATTTTCTGTTGATACTGATCACGTGTCTATCGCGATAGATATCGCTATTGTTTTACCTATTTTGTACCAACACAGAATATAATATGTTTTTTGTATTTTTCACATAGAACATTTATTTCAACTTTAGAATTACAACAATATTTAGCAAGTAGAACAAGTTGTGCTGTCCGGCCACCAGATGGCGCTATTTTCACCGTCTTTAGAAATTGGAATTGCTGCTGAGGCTGTCAGACGATAGAAAATTTCATCAAAATCTGTTCATAACTATTTTGCAGACAAACAAACAGACAAACAGACCAACGCTGGCAAAAACTTTATTCTTTATTATTTATTATTCCCTCCTACCTGACTGACGATTCTAACCGCTGACTTTCTCACATTTACGATCCACTGTTAGCATTGTTAGCTTCTTTAGCATATTATACGAGTGTCACGGTCACACTGATCAAACTCTGAAATTCTGTGTGGGGGGAATGTTGGAGTTGTATATTTTAGTGTCTTGTAAAATCAGCAAAAGGCTTCTCTTCTCAAGAGCTGACATCAAACTGACCCCACTTTGGATTTGTGCCACTATTATGTCCCTGTGAGGACGTGTCCACACCAACACATGAGCTCAGCCTGGGTCAAGAAGTGAAAGTGGGGCGCAGATGAAAGCTGGAGTCATGGACAGGTCATAAAGATGAGAGGTGAGACAGCTCTAACAGCCTCCCTCTTAGCCGGGCCACGCTCCTCTCTGAAAGGCAGTAAAGATAAAGTGCAGGGGCAGTTCAGTTAATTAAAGAGCATAAACAGAACGGGCTGCGTTAGCTAACGTTATTAGGATCATTAAGTGCTGCGGTGTCCAAGATCCACACCAGTGTCCCATAGCTTCTCCTAATGTGTGACGAATTCTCCCAGGATTCAACGTATTCACGCACGCTTGTGTTAAATCCGATCAAGATGTCGTGCACGTGTGTTCTGCAGTGCAAAGACAGGCGATGCAGTGATTTAATGGGCTCAGTGTTGTTGAGTTCGCTGCTGTGTGGAATTTCAGGGAGTATTGTTAAGTTTCCAGTCCAGTGCCAGACTTGAATCACAACCTGGCATCATCCATCACCTCCTCTCTCCTCTCCACTTATTTTCTCTGCCTGCTCTGACACCTCTCTCCTCTGTATTTTTCCCCACTGTCTCACCCAGCACTAATTAATATGTCCTCTCGTCCCTCAAGCTTTCTCTTCTGTTTCTGCGTCTCTTCTTTATTGTCCCCTGAGAGACCCAGGCTACTGTACCGCTCAGTGCAACAACAACACCTGCTGTACTCAGTGTCCCTGCCTCTACCCTCAGCACAAAGTCGAGCTGGTCTTAGTTCTGTCCAACTCTGTACATGTTAAACATGGATGTGGCCGACATTCGCAACCTAATGCGTAAAACCCAAGTCTCTATTTTAGAGCACGGCTTCCTGGACAAATGTGTCGATGGGCTCAGAGATATAAGTGTTGCAATTTAACTTCTGCCTCTAAATATGTGCTGTATATTTTCAGATATGTGCATCGTGGGTGGGGCACTTCGGTTTAAGTGATAAATTTCCCCCACATCTGGTTTGGCTCAGCGTTTAGAGGTGGTTAGATAACTTTGAGCTGTTTTAAAGAAAACTTAAATTTCTTCTTTTTTTAGTCGTATGTGTTTGAATGAATGTGTAGTCTGTGACTGACTTGTAGTCTTCAAACTGTGCCTCTTGGCATTAGTCTGAATGTGCTCCATTGTAGGGTTAAAAGCTGTTGGGACTTTCTGTGAGTCCTGAAAGGTGTGAGAACTTATGAGACAGGAAGGACTTAATGATGTGCAAACTCATAGTTACACCGGCACACATTTGGTTCCAGGATGCAGCTTATTTTTGGAAGATGATGACAGCTGATAATTTGGCCTCACATTTAGATCTGAAACCATCAGTCACCTGGCAGAAAAGTGATCGGCAACTTTTTTTTTCAAGCTAAAACATTTGTTCTCATGTTCCACTTTCTGAGGATTTGCCGTTCTTTGTTTTGTATCAGTGTAAACTAAATATATTTGGGTTTTCAACTGCTGGTCAGACAAACAAGACATCTGAAGACATCTGAAGACTTCACCTTCGACCCGAAGGAAATGTTTTGGGTCTTCGAACTAGGAACCCTCTTGCTGTGAGGCGACAATACTAACCACTGCACTGCTGTGTATCTACTGCTAGCTCTTCTAGCACCACTAAGCTAGAAAACATTACAGCTCAGCCGAGGAGGAGGCCATTAATGTTTGCATTTGCACTCTTATGAGCAAGAGTCTTTCGTCCATGAGTAGATGCACGCTTCCTTCTGCGCAGGGATATGGTTAGCAGGTGTAGTTTGGTAGAAAGAAAATGGTTCCGACATGATTTCTACAAAGAGACATTGATGTTGAGTTTTTTTCAAATGTATGATTTTGGCGCTTTGAGCAACACAAGCTAAGAGAAGGCAGACATCTCTAAGGCCGATATCTCCAACGCTCTGCAACTCCAAAACAATCTTAATCAGTAGCACCACAGGTAAAATGGAAAATATATATTTTTTTATTCTGGGGTGAAGTGTCCCTTTAATATCTTCTGAGTTTATTTCAAGGCCCTGCAGCTTCAGTTCTCCATCTGTATCTCCTCAGGATGCCTTCAGGCTCAGTATTGACTGTAGGTCAGTGGGTTTTGGCAGCACTCAGAGCGAATTACGTAATCACTGCAGTTATGCGCAGAAAATAGACTTGAATCATAAAGATAATGTTCGGGTCACATTTACACAAGTAGAGCTTGAGGAAAATGCAAGATGCTGTGCAGCCTGTGCAGAGAGCTGGGCTGGTTAGAATAGAAGCAAACCTGTCCTGTCAGACGTGAGTGAGACGGACAACTCAGGCACATTTTCCCTGCATCTACCTGTTATGTTTCTGTGTACCTGCCTCTTTCATTGGTGGAGTGTTAAAGAAGGGGAAACACAGCCTTCAATGTTTTTTACCCGTCATTTGTCTCGTATTCGATGCAGCACTGATTTATGATTTTAATTTCTGGTCTCTCCTTGTTGTCTCACTCCTTCCTCCCTAATAAGGATGGATTATGTGTGTGTAATGTGTAACCTTTACTCATCATTGGTGCCTCCCTTCTTCATCTCTCTAATTCCTCCTCACATGTGACGAGCATTCTGACTGATGAAGTGTTATGTACTCTAGGTTATGTTGTTCAGTCACTAACCCCGCCCACTCTCTGCCTGTCCTCCTCCAGGTGGTGGCTAGTGACGGGGTGCGGGCTATGATGGAGTCGGCCCTGACAGCCAGAGACCGGGTGGGCGTGCAGGACTTTGTCCTGCTGGAGAACTACACCAGCGAGGCGGCCTTCATAGAGAACCTGCGCAAACGCTTCAAAGAGAACCTCATCTATGTGAGTGGGTGTGGCAAGGAGGGCGGGGCTTTAACTGTCTGGCTCCACTAATGATGGATTTATCTGGTTGATATTGATGTTTTTTTTCTCCAGCAGTATCTTTATTGATTTCAACAACAATAAACAAAGACATACACATCCAGTATGATTACATATGTTTGTCCACAAACATGCCAGAACAAAATCTCGGTACAAGTATTTAACACACATTTAATCCACCCCCACACTAAAAGTATGAATTTAAAGATGAATAAATTAGTTAATAAATTAATATATAATCATAATAATTGTACATTAATAAATCAGAAAAATCAATAGCAAATTAATAAAAACGGGGAAAGAAAATTATAAATTACAGGTTGAGGGTCGTGTCAGTGCAACACAATACACTTCAATCTAAGTACACGTTATATTAATGTACAAATTCCTTGTACCGTTTTGTCCATAATTGATAAGTAATAAAAAGGCTATTGAAAGACACAAAAATGTTAACAAGAAAAATGATATTGATATTTGAGAGAAAAACATCGGCTGATAATAATTTTTACAACATAAATATTTTATTTTTATTTTTTTTTCTTGATGTTTTCTATTGAAGGATAAGTGCAAAACATACAGAACTACAATTTAAATATTTTTCCTTTTCATTTTTCTTCTAACATAAAAATTACCTTAAATTTGATTATTAAGGATTTTTGGTCAAAATATTTTTAAAAATCAACGTGTCACTGCTCTTTGATGCCACATGTAGTGGAGACTCTGCTTCTAAATAACCGTAAACATATCTTTTGTATTTCTCTACTGCGATTTCTTGTTATTTATTGGCTGACATATGAACCAGTGTTTCCTCCTGTCAAGATAAAGTGGTTAGCTTAAACAAGACAGATTAATTCAGAGAAACAGTAATAATTTGTCACAAAATCACACCTACAGTTTGTTTCCTTTGTCCAGAGTTACAGTGACAAATCTGCCTTTTATGCCGACTTGGTTCATTTAAATACACACTGTAACATTTAAAGTGGACCAAAGCTTTAAAACCAGAACACACACACACACAGAAAGGGAAATATATATGCTCATAAATGCTGTTTGTCTTGGTGAGAGATTTGTCTGAAAGTGACGTCTGTGTCGTCCATTAGCAGTTAAACACAACAGACTGACATATAAGCTTCTCTTTAATCCATTGTAACCTCTGATTTTTAAATGGTTTACTGCATTTGATCAGGATTATTTCTATTTTTACGACAATAAGCAGTTTTATGTTTCACTTAGAGGAGTAGATGATGCAGACAGATGTTTGGTCTCATCTGAATGTGAACGTACTCACTGCAAAGTTACTCAACAAAAGCACAGGCGGTGAAGTTTGAAAGAAACACTCACATGATACTGATGAACACAAACACACACTGGACCAGTAAAAAGGTGATAGAGCCAGTAAGGTATGGAGTAAAGATGATAATCTGTAGAATCTGTATCAGAGGCCTCGGTCCTGTCTAACAGTGATTACACCACGACAGCAGAGTCTTGGTCAGGTGATGTGACTGTGTGTTCCCTCTCTGTCAGACGTAGATCGGCTCAGTGCTGGTGTCAGTCAACCCGTACAGAGAGCTGGAGATCTACACCAAGAACCACATGGAGCGATACCGTGGAGTCAACTTTTACGAGGTCTCACCACACATGTGAGTACACGACCTCTGCACACCTCACACCTGTCCTTCTCAAACCTTTTTCAGTAATGTACCCCCTTCGTCCTCTGCACCGGAGATAGCTGTGGCCAGAGTCAATATTTCTGTTCCCTTCTTGTGAGTGCGACACCTTGAAGCAATTTCTTCACATCTGGTGCTGAGCGTCCACTTGTACTCATGATGAACTGATAAGATTTTGGAGGTCAAAGGTCAAGGCCACTGTGACATCATAATGTTCGGCAGAAACCCTTTTCTGGCCATTACTCAACTTCATATCTCAGGAATAAAAGGGGAGACATTTGGTCAGATGCTGTGCATTACAAGTACAACTGGACTGGTGCGGGATTACGGGGTACTGTGGTCGTTGAGACAAGCCATGAGGTCCCTGTGGGTGTTGGCCTCTACCAGGGTTGTCCCTTTTCACAGATCCTGTTTGTGTTATTCATGGACAAGATCTCGAGGCGCAGCCGTGGGAGGAAGGGGTCCGGTCTGGGGACCTTGGAATTGTGGTTCTGTTGGCTTCATCACACCGTGTCCTCCAGCATGCACTGGGGCGGTTAGCAGTGGAGTGAGAAGTGGCTGAGACGAGAGTCAGCACCTCCAAATCTGAGGCCATGGATTGCCCCCTGTGGGTTGGGAGAAAGTTACTGCCTCAAGCGAGGGAGTTCAAGTATCTCAGGGTCTTGTTCACGAGGGTAGAATGGAGCGTGAGATGGATTTGTGGTTTGGCACTTCGTCTGCAGTGATGCAGGTGCCGGCCGTTGATTTACTGGTCCATCTACGTCCCACCCCTCACCTGTGGTCATGAGCTCTGGGTAGTGACTGAAAGAATGAGATTGCGAATACAACCGGCCAAAATGAGTTTCCTCTGTGGGGTGGCCAGGGTCAGCCTTAGAGATAGGGTGAGGAGCTCGGACATCCGGAGGGAGCTCGGAGTAGAGCGGCTGCTCCTTCACGTCAAAAGGGGTCATCTGAGGCACCCAGGGATGATTAGGATGCCTCCCATTAGAGGTGTTATGGGAACACGTCAGGGTCCCCAAAAGGAGCTGGAAAGTGTTGCTGGGGAGAGAGACGTCTGGGGTGCTTTGCTTGGCCTGCTGCCCCCAGGACCCGGCCCTGTTTAAGCAGATGAAAATGGATGCATGGATAGAAGGAAGCTGGTTTCGGCAGATCACCCATCTCCAGAACATACAGTCATTAAAAACAACCTGCCGTGTCGTTCTTTTTGTGCCTGACCATGAATGCATCACTATACAGATGAGTCAAAGCTGGGAGAAATGATTCATTGCACCGCTGTGCTGTTACAGGTGAAACAGGTTTTCCTGATTGGCCCAAACATTACCTGCATCATTCATGGTGACCACATGTTTACTGTTGCCTTGTTTTTGCTCCAGCGCTCTAAAAGAAGGAGTCTGTTGATGCTTCATGAAGCGTTTTACACGAGGATGACATAACATTTGTTGCACCTGCCCTCTAAATGCTGTAGGGCTGTCAAAAGCACCATGAAATTGAGTTTGAATATTTTGGAATTAATTTAGTAGAGTTTGAATAATATTCGAATTTACTATAACTTTTTTTATTAATTGCTATTATTATTATTATTATTATAATTATATATTTTTTTTTTATTAAAAAAAAACACAAATATAAATAAGATGCATATTTCTAGTGCAATATGAACGTGACACTCGGATGAAAACACCTGTTCTGACCACAATGTTTGGATACTTACGTGCACCTGTAGTTTTCCACCACAAGAGTGGATCCTGGTCGTCTCGTAGTGGTGTCTCATTCTGGAAACGTTTCATCTCTTCTTCAAAAAGGGTAGGCAGGGAGGCAGCAGGTGCACCACTCTCTCTGTATGTCTCCCTGAACAGGTTACACATCGCGGACAGCGCAGTGGGTGGTGTTGGCGCAGTGGGTCCTCCGTCCGTGCCTCTCCCTCCGTCTCTCGCAGGAATGCCACTGGATATGGGTCCGTTGCGGAACGGCTGCGCTAGTTATCCACTGCGTGCACAGACGCAACCAACACGCATCTGGTGGAATTTGGGGGTCTGCGTCCCTCTCTGGCCCGGCTTGTGTGCGAGCCATTTCTGCCCGAACGGGATTTGCCGTGATATACGACGTTATTAATAGTATGAATTATTAATGATATTCGAATTATCAAATGTAGGTTCTAACTTATAAAAACTATATATATTCGAATAGATTTAGAACTTCAAATTTTTTTTGACAGCCCTAAAATGCTGTCACAGTCTGTATGTTTAAAGCACATGGGAATATTTGCTCTGAACGCTGCTCTCACAGTCAGCCGGCTACGTAATGCTCTCATGCTCTGACCGTCCTTTTCTCTGTCAGTCAGACTGTTTGCGAGACGTCATGGCTCGAGGCAGACTGTTTGTTTGAAAGGTTGCCACAGGTATGGTCAGAGAATTCCCAGTTAAATCCCCCCAGACCCCACAGGACAGCTCCAACACAATCAGGAGCATTATGTAGAAGTGAAGTGGCGTCATCGAAGCATTTCAGATCCTCTCACTAGCTCTTTCTCTCCGCTCTCTAACCACTGGTGGGTTTTTTTTCTCTCTTTACTTCAACACTTGAGCGAAGGGCCAAATGTTTCTCTCCCTCCGAGTGGAAAGAAAGATGTATATTGGCACGTCGAGGCGGAGGGTTGGAGAGAGAAACAGGAGGGAGAGGTGGAGAGAAATGTAAGCAAATGATGGTACCAGGCGAGAGGTTTCCTTGTTTCCTCCCATGAGAGGGAATTCCTCTGACCTGAGTGTGGACCCCCCCCCTCCCTTTATGCCTCTGCATCGGTGATAGCTGTGGCATGTTTTCAAGGTGTCCGTCTACCAGTCCGTTCCATTTCTCGTCAAATATTTCAATGTCACCTTGAGGAAATTTCCTCAAATTTGGCACAAATGTCCTCTTGGACTTAAGAATAAACTGATTAGAGTTTGGTGGTTAAAGGTCCATCTCATCCCATGAATGTGATATCTCATGAAGGCCTTGTGTCAATTTCCTCAAATTTGGCACAAACGTTCACTTGTATTTTAAGGCCAGTTCAGAGCAAAGATTCAGAATGAGATGAAACTGTTTTATAACGTTGAAGAGAAAAGTTGCAGCAGTGTGAAATGACTGTCTGAGCTCGGCTCAAGCCGGGTGATGGTGTCACCTTCAACTCAGCTGGTCAAATCGCCGGCAGCTGATTTTAACTCACGTCACCTGTTTCAACAGCCAATCAGCTCGTAGTGAAGTCAGATGGTCAAGTCAAAATGACCACAGACGGCGTGTTTGTTCATCGTGAATCGTTGGTCTGAACAGGGCCTTAGAATGAACTTATCAGATTTTGGTGGTTGAAGGTCAAAGGTCATTGCGACCTCACAAAACATGTGTTTGCCTATAACTCAAGAATTCATTATGCTAATCATTATATTGATCATTGATCATTATATCATTATATAGATTATATTTCACACTAATGTCTAACTAAAATGATGATGTGATGACATTTTATACCAAAAGGTCAAAGGTCAAATTCACTGTGACATCATAATGTTCTGCAGCCTTGAGGAAATTTCTTCACATTTGGCAAAAACGTCCACTTGGACTCAACAATAAACTGATCAGATTTTGGTGGTCAAAGGTCCTTAAATCCGTCTCATTCTCATGAACGCGATATCTCAAGAACACCTCAAGGGAATTTCTTTAAATTTAACACAAACCAGGGACCAGATTAGAATTTGATGGTCAAAGGTCAAAGGTCAAAGGTCAAGGTCGTGATGACCTCACAAAACACGTCCCGTTTCAATAACCATTGCTTCCATTAGTCTTTCAAACTGTTCTAATATTGGGAAAGACCTCTCTAGCCAGTAGCAGCCTAATAGACTGTACTGAACCACTCGAGGCAGCCCATCAATTTACGTCCATTAAAGTTGCTCGTTTTTGACACTGACAAGCTCAGATTGTTATTATGAGTGTGTTACAGCATTACAAAAATGGACCCTACAGAGAAATGAAATGTTTTCCTTACCTTTTACTTTTCTGGTCTGTTTTGTGTCCAAGTCTCACTAAAGGAGTCGTCTCATTCTGAAATGTCGCCAGCCGTGATGTTAAAAATAATTTAGATAAATATGCTTTCTATACTCACAACACAACACACAATTACCAGCACTCCTCTCTCCAATTCTCACTAATGTTTCCACTGTATTCTTTCTGCAACAAGTCACCTGAGATACTAGAATGAGACCTGTGCTTTAGAAAGACTTGGACACAAAACAGACCAGAACAAGCTCCCTGTTGTAAGACACTCATAATGATAAACCTGAACTGTTTGGTGGCAAAAACAAGCACTTTTTAGTGGACGTAAATTGACACAGTTTGACCCGTTTTGTCTGTGACCCTCTCTCTCAATACTGGACCAATTTAAAAACTCGTTCCCACGAGTCATTCAGACACACAAACGTGGGAAAATAGGGTCCAGGTTAAAAAAAAAATCAGTTTCCCTTTAATTTGTTTTCCGATCTGCAGTCCGAGGCCTGTTTCAGTGACACGTTTGTTGTTCAGTTTTCCAAACTCTTCTTCTTGCTGCTGAACATCTGCCTGACCACGTGTCTCCTTCCACTCCTCCAGCTACGCAGTGGCGGACAACTCGTACCGCTCCATGAGGACAGAGAGAAAGGACCAGTGCATCCTGATCTCTGGGGAGAGCGGCGCCGGGAAGACAGAGGCGTCCAAGAAGATCCTGCAGTACTACGCCGTCACCTGTCCGGCCAGCGAGCACGTGCAGACTGTCAAAGACCGACTGCTGCAGTCCAATCCCGTGCTGGAGGTGAGATGCCACGGCACTTCATTAATCTGTGTGAAGCTCGGTCTGTTGACCACACAGAGAGACAGAGAGTGTTTCAGCATATTGCATTTGAGTGATGGGCTGCTGAGGCAAATATTTTAAATGTCTTCACCATGAATAATGCAGAACAGAAATCTATCATCCTATCAATCCTGTCTTCATGGTCTCAGATATCAGTATAACCAGCAGCTACTCAAAAGTAGCCAGTTTGTTAAAGAGGCATTGTTTTACTTTGATTTCACTTACAGTCAGAATGAGTGCCCACAGGCCTTAAAAACAGATTAATAACTAGTGTTTTTAGTTACATTCATTGATTATGATGCTGGATTTTATAAAAGCGTATGAATGTCCTGCAGTAGGGATGTCACGATTATTATGCATTAATTAATTTCACACAATAAATGTATAAAATCACATGAACACTTCTTACAGATCTTTAAGTTTCATTTATTGCCAACATAACAAAAATAATTTAACAACAAAGAAAAGTAACCAAAAAGTACAAGATTTAGTTTCCCACTGGAATTAAACAAAAATCACCTCTGTGTTAAACATCCACAGCACGATTTCCCTTTTGGGAAAAAAGGTTTCAAATGCTACATGTATTTCTTTACAGACTTTCTGTTAACTATATTACAAAAATGTTTCTGAACATTTCTTTTGGACCTGAGAAGAGAATTTTTAAACAGGAAAACAACCCATCTAGCTAGCTTTTGACTTATAGCTGCCCTTTGAGACATAAATAATCCATACTTCATCACTCGGAGACGCCTATTCAACTGTACTGCTTGTGTAACTTTGTTTTCGTTCCGTGAGAGTTGCGCTGATCTGCCTACTGTATATGGTTCCGTGTCCCGGCATAATCTTTGGAGAGTGACAGTGTTGAGGAATCTTTACGAATAATTAACCATGGCGTTTAAAATCACGGTTAATAGTGAAATCAAGTAATCGTGACATCCCTATCCTGCAGTCTGAATCAGTCTGACGTAAGAAGAGTCAGCAAAGACAGAACTAAACAGGGTTCCCACTGTCATGGAAAACCCGGAAAGCTCATGGAATTAGTAGAAATCATTAAAAGTTTTCAAAATATATCGTGAGAGAGGGGGGATGACAGATGCAGAAAAAGGCCAGGGTTGGAATCGAAACCCACTCCACATCGAGTCCACAACGATAGGTGGAGATATGCCCCCTTTCAGCTTGTTAGTATTGGACCTTTTCCAGTTGACCAATTACATCACAGACCAAACAGTCAAGCATCATCCTGCTGTCCGTCCAAAAAGTGCACAGCTCTGGATGTAGATTTCTCCATGTTGTTACCGTCTTCTTCTTCTGTTACACATTCAATGCTACTCAACTTCGGGGTCAAAGCCTGAGGTGGAAACTGTGGAGCATGCTCAGAGCGCCTCGGCCAGTTTGGGTCTGATTGACTGTATGACATGCAGGAGTCACATTATCTGGGTGTGTTGGTCCAACCTTGAGAAATTAGATGTAGAACTATTTCAGTCGGACTACTGAGGGTCAAGTGCATGAAAACTTTATTATGGGTGCTGAAAGGTCATGGAAAAGTTTTGAAATGTTGTCCATGAAGATGTGCGAACCCTGAGTCAGATAGTGGAGCTTGCGGTCAGTATTTGTCACCTCTACTGTCAGATACAGTGTAGTTATTTTGATGATGCTGGAGTTCATTAAAGCGTATGAATGTCCCACAGTCTGAATCCTCCCGCCACAACGACAGCCACACAAAAACAGCACTAAAACTTTTGTATCTTTTTGGTATACGTGGCTCAGTTTACATGGGAATGCTTTCCATATTCGTACTGTTATGGCTCTCAAAAACCAACTTTGATTTAACACATGCAGACAGATGTATTTTGATACTCACATAGGAACATTTGAGCATCATGAGCATCATGAGCATCATGAGCACTCCTCGCTCACACATACAGTTGAAATATTTTTGGGACATTAGCGCAAAACTGTAAAGCAGAGAGTGATGAATGTCTCTGTGGTTAAAGGCCAGCATGTTTGGAGAGTGAAGGTGATACAGAGGTGCAGAAGCGCCTGTTTAGAAGTCTGGCATGTCTCTGCCAGATGTGTTCCAGATGTGTGTAGGTGTGTGTGTGTGTGTACACTGTGCCCTGTAATCTGTGCTACTGTCCCAGACACACACTGCAGGGACTCTAACGCCTGTGGCTTCCTCTTTGCTGCTCCCTCTTCATCTGCCCTCCTGTCTTTATCACACTCTTCCTCTCTGTCCTGTTATCTGTCCACCTCCTAATCCGTCAATCATCACTCCTCTCTGCTCTCTATCCTCTCTGCAGGCCTTCGGCAATGCCAAGACGTTGCGTAACGATAACTCGAGCCGCTTTGGCAAGTACATGGACATTCAGTTTGACTTCAAGGTGAGTGGGACAGTCTGATTCACAGTGGCAGCTACTTTACAGTAGGGTTAACACTGTCTAATAAGTCTCCTGTCAGCAGGAGGTTGTTGCAATAACCAAAAATATTGTCACCTCAACATAGTGAAAACAAAACTGTAAGAAGCTCTCTGCTCTGTTGTGCTGCATGGAGATATTAATTGAGTGTATTTAATCACTCCTCCCTCCTGTATCCCTTTTCTGTGGATACACAAATTATGTTATGGACCACCAAATCCCTGCATGCGATATCAAACCTACGTCACACTTCAGTACCCCAGCCTTACCCTCTCCTCCTCCTCCTCCCCCCCTCCCTTCCCTCCCTGGCCTTTATCCCGTCGACAGGGCGCCCCAGTTGGAGGCCACATCATCAACTACCTGCTGGAGAAGTCCCGCGTGGTGCACCAGAACCACGGGGAGCGGAACTTCCACATTTTCTATCAGCTGATCGAGGGAGGAGAGGAGGACCTGCTGAGACACCTGGGCCTGGAGAGGAACCCTCAGCAGTACCAGTACCTGGTCAAAGTAAGCGTCTGCTACTTTAAAGAGTCAGTGTGTAGAGTTTAGGGGCATATAATGTTTTCTTTAGTGTATAATCACTGGAAAATAAGAACTGATGTCTTTTAGTTACCTTAGAATGAGCTGCTTTTATCTACATACCAAGCACTATGTTGTTTTGAACGCACAAACCAAACTAGCTCTAGATCAGACCATTAGCATCTCTGCCACCGTAGTTGCTTGGCACATTAAAGAAGTTTCAGTATTGCAACCTCACCACTAGATGCCACTGAATCCTGCACACCAGACCTTTAATAGAGTTCATAATGACCGGAGCTGTTTTGGAAGTCTTTGGTTCCAGAAATGAGACGCTAGAGATGCGGATGCTTCAAAGACGCTTGAAACGCACTGGAAGCACTGATGTAGGTGATAAACATATTATGTGTGTGTGTGTGTGTGTGTGTGTGTGTGTGTGTTTTCCACAGGGTAACTTCAGCGAGGAAGAGGTGGAGGTGAGGACCAAGTGTGAGCTGCGTAAATCACGCCTGACATGTTTGTTTGTCACTCAGAGTAGCACAGATCTCCAGGCACCTCACGGTTTGATTCAATTACGATTCGGGGTTCAATTATAAAACAATTATCGATGCATAAACTTGAGAAACTTGGAGCACGAGTCTCTTTCTCCCTGAAGAAGACAGAGGAGGTGGAAGCTTTGAAACCTTTCCACCAGGGCCGGGTGATATAAAGACCATGTACGATGTATCGCTATATTTTCAAGCAAGATATAAATTTATACACCAGTTATATCGATATAGGGTCGAGTTGCGTTACATGACACATGCCAGTGTGCATCTCTCACTCACAAGTTCTCCTGCAACACCTCTCAGAGCCGTATCCTGATGTGCACCTCCCCAGAAATGTAACTACACGCCGCAGTGACGCAGACCTCCTGTCTGTTTCTGTGAGCTGAAACCATTTCCCTCAGTGGAAACAAAACTGATTTACTTTAATTTCACAGATAAGAAACAATAAATTGTGAAGACAATAAAGCCTCCACTAAAATAGCATTTTAAGTCTTGTGTGTGATTTATGCTGGCTTCATATGAGCAGAGGAAATCTCTGCTAGCTGCTAGGCTAATTAATACAATGTAAAATGCCATAGGCTTGTGCTAATAATGTTAGCATGTTGTATCCTCGTGTTTTAGAGGTGCAGCTGCATATTTTCAAACAGGTGAATAAAATCTCTCTTTGCATTTTATTTTGATTTTGATCTGTTTTTATAAAAGTGCTTGTGACGTCTCAAATGAGGCTTTGACTTGCAGCTGAAAACATGTAGTCCATTGCACAGGAAATACCAAGATATACATTTTTGTCCGTATCGCCCAGCCCTACTTTCAGCTACATTTTATGAAGCTTATATATGAAATATGTTGCATTTACACTCATCTGACGACTACTACATTCTTTTAAAAAGTTGAAGTTTACCTCAGATAAACTTGAACAAACATTCCAGCTCTCCCAGTATGTGTGTAAGTGTCCCAACACCACAGGTTGCACCATGAACAGTGAAGTACTCCATGTGCCTGAGGGGGCCGAGCTGTTTCTGCTTCAGACTGACACTGTGGATGTTTGTGTTTGAAAGTGTTTGTTGGACAGAGCTCAGTGTGTGTGTGTGTGTGTGTTATTATATGGTGAGAACTTATTTGTGCTCAGCGTGGGAGTCTTCCTACACGCTCATGAGTCTGGGCTTGCATCCAGAGCCTTGTAGATCTCACACTGCTCATAAAGTGCGGAGCAGGTGTGAGAGTGTTGCGGCCCTGCTCTGATCGTCGGTGCACATTCGTGTCCTGCTCCAGTCTTAACTTTATTTTAATCAGAGCCACCTTTATCTGCCCAGAAGTCGGTCACAGTCGTAAAGATAGGCAGCAACTACAGACCTGTGTAATCTTATCGTGCTGCGGCCTCTCATCTCTTCACCTTTGTTCTCTCTCTCTCTCCGCCTCTTTGTCACACTTTATCTTTCATTTTCCTTCCCTTATCCTTATTTCTTCCACCCCTCCCTCCTTCCCTCCATCTTCTCTCCCTGCAGGAGCTGTTGAACATAATTGCCAGCGTGCTCCACCTGGGGAATGTGCAGTACGGCGGAGAGGAAGGCACCGTCTGCATCACCTCTGACACACAGATAAAGTACCTGACCAGGGTAAGATGCAGTCCCGAGCAGGCTCATGAACACCCCTAACAGGCCTGGAGGGAGATGGGATATTTGTTTTATATATAAAGCCCAGGCTGGTATTTATCAAGCATCTCACAGTTCCTCTCACACTAGCACTGAAAGCTGAGTTATTTATGAAGCTTCCTTCACTTACTTTAAGCGAGAGGAGGGATCACTTTTAGCATTAACAACATTTAACATTCTCAGCAGTAAAGTAGAAATTATGATGGTGTGTTGGAGTTCCTCTGACAGTTGCTGCACCACCATTTGAGCTGTTAACCCATTATCTTTAGCTGCAGTTTATCTATTACTCATAGCTAAAAATTTTAACCATTTATCCACTACTTTTACAGTACTATTTTAATAATTTATTGATTATTTTGATCTGTCTCAGACAATTATCCATCATTTTCAGTTAATATTTCAGCTGTTATCTTTAGCCAACTGTTCAGCCATTTATCCATTGTGTAACACTGTTATTGTCCGTCTGTCTGTCTCGACTCCTCCTGACTCTGTGTGTGTGTGTGTGTGTGTGTGTCCTCATCAGCTGGTGAGCCCACTGAACCTGGAACAGGCGTCATCGGCTTGGGATGCTTTGTCCAAGGCGGTGTACGGACACACCTTCACGTGGCTGGTTAACAAGATCAACAGTTCACTGGCATACATGGTACTCACACACACACACACACACACACACACACACACACACACACACATAGCAGGGACCCTGAAAAACTTCTATTGAAGGATGTAAAGTCTGAAACATTTCCACTTACTGTATTTTTTCTGATGTTAAATCACTCACTACATTTTTCAAACTAGATCCAGACACTATCCAACACTGTAGTTCAGAGCATGTTGACGTCTCCTCTTTATTCTGTTACAGTACAGCTCCACCTTGTGGACGCTTACAAATCCACATCATGAACATAACTCAACATTAAACGTCCAGTTTGCAGGATTTAGGGGGAAATATTGTCAGAAAGGGAATGTAATATAATCAGTGTGTTTCCTTTAGTGTTTAAAATAAGAACTGTTGTGTGTTGTTGTCACCTTAGAATGAGCTGTTTATATCTACATAGCGAGCAGGTCTCTGTTTATGAAGATCACCATGTTGCACCTACATGTTTCTACAGTAGCCCAGAACAGACAAACAAATACTGGCCTTTTAGGGCCACCATAGTAAGAAGTCTCTCCGCAGCGAGCAGCGTCAGTGTTCTGTCTTCTCTCGGCAGCCAGGTCTGCCTGTGTCTGTCAGTCTCTGTGGCCAGGCTGTGATCACTGTTCAGTGTTTTTACCAGTTTAAATCACCTGGTCTGTTTCATTCTGAGAGGAAGAGGCCTAATTCGGCTCCTGCTAAAAAGTGATCTCACATTAACAGGTGGTGGACAAGCTGCCAACACCGACCTGCCAAACACCTTCAGAGATGCACTGATGTGTATCGTGAAACTGCTTTATTCAGTGTTTAACGCTGTTTAAAGCACAGGTTCCATTTGTTTTGGAGAAGAAGAGACCTCTGTGGATAATTTGCCTCACGGTAAAAACCTCCCAAATGTCTGGATCAGAAAAAGGTGATGATACATTAAGTTGTCAGAGAAAAAAGGGGTGAGCAGACAAGCATGTGGTGGGCGAGCCGCTCGTCTCCAAGATGCCAAAAAGTGTAAAAGAAACATTGATTGCTCTGTTTATTTTTGCGAGGAGACCTCTGTGGATCATTCAGCTCCTGATACAAACCTCCTGAACAATGAACAGTGAAGGAATTCTAACCAGAAGAAGTTTTAGCTGGCTGCGAAGCACCAAATCCCCCTAAATTGTACACACTTCACTTTCAAACAGTATAATTACTGTGTCAGTTATTACATGCCAGGTTAGACCAATATACAGGCTGTATACTAATGTTATTGTCAATGTCAATTTGCAAAAGTTGGAGTGAAATTTAATTTTGTTTTAATGCACATTTTATTTAATCCTGATTAAAATTTGTGAGCATAGATCTGAAGTTTTGTTGTGCTTCTCTAACAGGATGACTCCTACAAGAACTGCTCAGTCATCGGCCTGCTGGACATCTACGGCTTTGAGGTCTTCCAGAACAACAGGTACAGTGTTCAGGATTTATGTTAATGCTGCATTTAAACCTTCGCTTATTTAAATGTAACCAAAAGTTAAAATGTCCCTCTAAATCTGTAGGTAATGAAATAAAACACAATTTGATTTGAAAAAAAAAAATCTGCACAAGGTCGACTTTCTGGAATTTTCTGGAGCTTTCAGCTGCATCTCATGGCCTTCATCGCCTGCTGAAGTTTCCTCAGTTGGTTATTGAGCAACCTAAAAGCCCCGACACCACAATTAGTGGTGATGAACGCCCCCCGCTGCGTCGCCTTAATCGCCATGTCTCGGCCAAAAAGTTGCACATTAACACACTGCAAAGACTTCAGCTGGCGGCCAACCAGCACGTTTGTTCTGGCATATGCTGAGATGTAGCTTAAAGCTCCAGAAAATAACCAGTAAGTGGAGCTTGGTTAATAGTTAACCTCCAGTCTGAACCTACACAGTGTTTATGTAACCTGTATTCATACATGCTATGAATTATGGGTAGTTATTTACTCACCACCAGCGTAATGTGAGTTAGTAAGAACACCAATAACATGTTGATGGCTTTTTTCACTCAGTGGTTGTGTGTGTTGTTGTGTGTGTCGTTGTTTGTTGCAGCTTTGAACAGTTCTGCATCAACTACTGTAACGAGAAGCTGCAGCAGCTCTTCATCGAGCTCACCCTCAAGTCAGAGCAGGAGGAGTACGAGGCCGAAGGCATCACGGTCAGACACCAGTTTCTTCTCTCCCTCAGCGTCCACACTCTCACCCCCACCTGCCTCCATTGTTTAGTCCAGAATTTAAAGGGACAGTTCACCCTAAAATCAAATCTACACCTTTTTCCCTCTTATCTGTAGACCTGTTTATCAACTAGATTGTTTTGGTGTCGTGTTTAAATCACACCGACTCCGCTCTGCGTTCAGCGTTTGGATTGAACTACATTTCTGTTTCCAGTGGCTGTGTGAAGGATGAATAGCGATGAGGTAATGAATCTAATTGTGGCTAAACAATATCATATGACGATGTTGAAAATAAGAAACGTTTAACTTTGGTTTTGTACCGTATTCCCCCACCGCCCCCCTCACCCGACTCGTCAGTCCGCGCTGACGAGTTTAGAGCCTTGAAACAGATAAATAAAACGTTATGTTGGATAATTTCACAGTAAACACACGTACAGATCTCGGGAGGAAGGTGCCGCATTGCCTGAATATCAACCCTGCACAATTTGCACGAATATACAGTTCAGTCTCTCAGGGAAAGTACTACTGTTCATTCTAAACAGTTTCTTCACATTGTATTGTTTCCTCTACTGTTATAATTCTGTTATTAGGATTCTATATGGAGAATTATACATACATTTATTACTAAAATTACTCCATGCGAGTCTGTTATTGTCACTGTCATTTTTGAATTACTAAAAGCCAAGATGAATTCCTGTATGTCCTTGGCAATAAAGTTCAATATGATTCTGATGCTTATTGAACATCAAATTTTTTTTACATTTGTAACGTAACATTTCTGTCTGTTGTTTTATCAGGAATTTGCTGTCCCGGACACTACCTCCACCTCTTCTGAGTTTGAGCCCCCACACACTAGTGCTGGCAGAGGCAGGGGCAGAGGGGGGAGGGGAGTAGGTGCAGGCAGAGGGAGAGGGAGGGGAAGAAGTAGGACACCAGAGGACTTGAACCCCGAGACCCAGCAGAGGGTTCAGGATCTGCACGAACGCAGAAACGCAGAGATGCAGGCCAGAATACAAGCATTGGACCATAATCAAAGGGATGAGCTCCTACAAATGGTCCTTACAAGACTACCTGGCCTGATGTTTGACATTTTGGACCTGCTGGAGGACCCTGATCGTCAGAGAGTCCCAGGTGGAGGGGACCTACATTGGTGCTCCTGCACAAACTGTAAGGAAATGAACACTGACCTGGAGAGACTCTGCTGTGGGCAAACCCCTGAGAACTGTGTCAGCAACATGGCCCACATGGAGCTATACATACTGGATGAAGGGGTGTTGCGAATGGCAAGGGCTGCCTGGAATGACATCTTTGCAATAGAAGATGAACAAGAGCCTGGAGCGGAGCAAAGACAAAACAGGCATACAGTAGTGATGTGACTTGCTGTGCCGAGGCTTCGAAGCGTGTGTCAAGTAATTCAGGAAGTGTTTCCGCGATGCGCGCGTCGAGGCTTGTGTCGTTTCAGACGAGTGACGTCATTGGTGACGTCCGAAGCCTCGCTGGCCGGCTCTACCATGTGACTGGTTCGGGAAGTGGTTCAGATCTTGGCGCGAGTATTTGACAGCTATATAAACCCCATAGATTTCATTCAAAATTTGTGGTTGTGATAGAGGAGAGCTTTTGATAGTTTGGATAGTTTGGAGAGTTAGGAGAGTAGGACAGCTTGGAGAGTTTGGTAGGATGGAGCCAGCGAGGAAGAGGAGGATTTCCCCTGTTTGGGAACACTTCGATTTGGTCACTCCCAATAAGGTAAGCTAATTCTAACATTACTACAGATGCATTAAGTTTGCTTATCAATAACTGTAGGCCTATTTGTCACTATTTCTTCTTTTATTCAAAGGTGAAGTGTTTGCTATGTTCCAAGGAGTTGGGATATAGTAACAACACCTCATCTATGCTGAGGCATTACCGAGCCCTGCATGAGAACAAGGACAACGGATGTGGACCAAGCTCGGGTGAGCCATTTGAAAATGCAATGATAACATAGCATAAAATAATAGAATTAAATTGTTATGATAATGGTATTATCGACATTGAACATTTTATTGTGTGGTTAATGATACAAGTGTCATTCAATACTAATGTGTCATTTTTCAGGAGACAAGAATGAAATCGATGAGCACTTGGTTAACATGATCCTCCAGGACACTCAGCCCTTCAGCATTGTGGAGGACCAAGGCTTTCAGAAGTTTGTCAAGGCACTGAACCCTAACTATGTTCTCCCCACAAGGAAGGTGTGTATGTAAGCATATGAAGCTTTTTTTTGTTTTGTTTTTTTGTTCCCCCCATAACTGTGTTTTCTTTCCATTAGACTTTGAAAGCCATGGTGGAGGCCAAGTATAAGGAAACAAAGGAGAAGGCCAAAGCCAGCTTGCAGAAGGCATCCGCAGTCAGCCTCACATCTGATATGTGGACCTCCATAAACACGGATGTGTACCTTGCTGTCACCTGCCATTTTGTGGATGGTAGCTCCCTAAATGCAGTTGTTTTGGGGGTACTGCATTTCCCTCAGGCCCATACAGCAGAAAATTTGGCGAGGGTAAAAACTTCCCTCATGGTAAGATAAGATGTACTTTATTAATCCTCAGATGAGGAAATTCAAGTGTAACCAGCAGCATCACCCATTAAGAAAAATTCAATTGTTACAGGTAGAGTGGGGGATCAACGACAAGGTAACATGCCTTGTCACAGATGGTGCAGCAAACATGGGTGCATGTGCCAGGGAGATGCATCTGCGTCACACCATTTGTGTAGCCCATACCATGAATTTGATGGTGAAAAAGGCCCTTGACCACGACCCAGTGGTGTGTGACATCCGGGCCAAATTGCGGAAAATGGTGGGCTATTTCAGGAGCAGCACCACTGCAAAGGTATGTTCCTTGACTTCATTACAGTTTCTTTAATTATGCTGCTTTGTTTGAGCTGCTGCTGCTGCTGCGGCAGTTCAGTTAATTGTTTTTGTTGTTGTTTTTAAAGGAGAGGCTCACACAGGTACAGGAGCAAATGGGGAGGCCAAAACTCAAACTCACACAAGAGGTGGAGACTCGGTGGAACAGCACCTACCACATGTTACAAAGAGTCTTTGAACTAAGAGAACCCGTGGGAGCAGCTTTGGCCAACCTAAGCACCGACATCACCCCACTCTCATCAGAGGAGTATGGCATTATTGCTGGGTGTCTGCGGGTGCTTGCTCCATTTAACGATGCCACTGTGGAGCTCTCCGAGGAGAAGAGGGTTTCTGGCTCCAAGGTGATTCCACTTCTTTCGATGTTGGACCACTCACTGGAAGAAGAAGTGGGAAATGCTCAAACTCCACACAGCACTTCAATTGTGAACCATCTGAGGAGGCAGTTAAGAGAAAGGCTTTATCAGCTACAATCAATGAGCATCATGTCACTGTCCACACTGCTTGACCCTCGGTTCAAAAGCATTGGCTTTTTCAGCCCCAGCAAAGCAGCTGAGGCAGTGAATAGGCTCACAACCGAATGTGCTGCTGTCATTCGAAACAGCAGCTCATCCTCCTCATCATCACCACCACCACCACAACCATCCACATCAGAAGTTTCTCAGCCTGTGACCCAAGGTAATGTGTGTGTGTGTATATATATATATATTTTTTTTGTACTGCACATATATATATAATGACATTTAAATTAACAACTGTAACTTACAGCCTCTGTTTCTGTTTTAGGCAACAAACTGTGGCGTCATCTTGATGACACAGTGATGCAAGCCAGAGGACAAAATGTCACAGCTGATGCCACAGTCGAGGTACAGCGGTACATGATGGAACCAAATATTGGAAGACGAGAAGACCCTCTGGAGTACTGGGACAGACAAAAACACCTGTACCCACACTTGCACAAGCTTGCACTGGCCTTCTTGAGCACCCCTGCATCCTCTGTGCCTTGTGAAAGGGTGTTCTCAAAAGCAGGCGAAATAATTTCTAAAAAAAGAAATCACCTAAGTCCTACAACTGTAGAAAAATTATTTCTCAACAAAAATGAATAAAAGTGTTTCCCCAACCCCAAGTTACAAAAGCACATCCACTGTCCTCACCCCCTATTTTATGATTTCTACTTTCCCTTGTGACCATTGTAATATCAAAAACGTTAAGGTGTAAATCTACAAAATACAATAATACAAATATAATATAGTGTGTAAAAAACACACACTATATTAATATAGGTGCATCATATATGTACTGTTACTATAATGGAGAGTAGATTTATACAATATACTCTCCATTATAGTAACAGTACATATAATGGAGAGTATATTGTATAAATCTACTCTCCATTATAGTAACAGTACATATAATATAATGGAGAGTAGATTTATACAATTCAGTTAAAGTATATATACAAACCACTCATTGTAATAGCTTTTTTTGTCCAGTAGATGGCCTAGTAGAGCAAATGAAGCATCAAGAAGCTTTGCCCTTGACTGAACCAATTGGATGAAAAGCTTCAATGCTTCATGAAGCTTCATCTGCCCATCACTAGCATACAGCCTATCGCCAGTTTGTGCTCTGGCAGCATGGCCGCCTGGGCGTAGGAAATAGGGTAGTAATACCGAGTTGTTGTGTCTGGAAAATAAGGGACACTTTTCCAGACCCAAGGGGACAGTACACCGGTTTCCAGGTCCGCAGACTAATGTAGCATGTCATTGTTTGAGTGTACTGTAAATAGTTTTGACAGTTTGTTATTTTGTTCAGAATTTACCTTTCACTTGTTCACTTGTTTGTGTGTGTTTGAAAATAAATACATTTGTGCAAAACAAGACAAACTTTTATTTATACACCCTCTTTCACAGTTTTCAAAATTCAAGTACTTTGTCACATTCAGCACATTCAAATTGTTATTTTGCCACTTGTCCCTTCACAGTAAAGCAAGTAACGAATAAAACATAGGACCTAGAGAAAAAAGAAAAACATTTCCAGGCACATGCAGTGTTACGCAAGAAATATCATGAAAAAAAAGAGTGGCATAAATGCAATGTGTATTATTGCAATGACGGGATATGTGTATGATTTGAATAAATAAATAGCACAACAACACTGTATTACAGTAGTAGTAAATGAACGACAATGACAGTTGAAAAAAATTACTGTGAATAAAAAACAAAACAAAAGGAGTGTGATGCATGTACATGGATAAATAGAGCAGGATAAAAATAAACTATGACAGTTAAAATAAGAAACACTGAATAATCTGTGTGACAATGTTAGACGTTACTGAGAATAATTACAATGAGTGCAGTAGCAGCAGACAGTGTGGGTGGGGGTCCAGGTAAAGCTGTGATTATGTGTCTGTAGTTAGCCAGTCAGAGTGATATGATGTATGCATGTGCATTTATGTAAACAGACAAGGCAGGATCCTCAGCGTTCACTTTGGGGAACACCTTCACCACGTTTCACATGCGTCCTAACTAGCTCAGCTGTTGGGGGCGGCTGTACTGAAGCCAGAACCCCTAAATTCCGGGGGTCATCTGGCCTAAGGGTCTGTTTCTTGGGAAGGCCACCTCCACTTTGCAGCCTCTTCCTAAGAATGCCTCTCTGCAGGTCTGGAACGTAGGAGTAATCCTTCTTTTCCTTCACTGTGTAGACACTCCAGGATTTGGACTTCTTATTGTAGTATCGCCTGTAACTGAAAGGAAGCACAAATACTGCAACACTCTTGTTTTACAACTATCAGGCAAACACTATGAGATTCCATTCAGGAGTTGTCCTTAGATATGCTAACAACTTACATCTTGTGTCCATCTTGGTTTCGTGCTGGGGCGCGGCCATTGTGACAGCTGTAGTCTATCGCAGCAAGCAGAGTCCGCGTGCGATACACTGCTGGAGTGTAGGAGAACCGCTTCCCTGCATACATGAGTATGTGATTCTGGAAGTTTTCCAGATCCGATGTCGTCCTGTAGAGTATGAGAACAAACATATACAAATCATTGTATACAGACCAGAGTACAATTTATTAGATAGATATTGACATTTGATATAAAAGCAAAAGTTATACCAGCTTTAGCATTTTCATTATAATGTTTTTAGTCAAACACACTGACATTAGTGTTGATAAAAGGAAAAGTGCATACCTGAAGTTGATGAACTTCCTCACATTCTTCAACCATCGACCTGAACTTGCAAAGACAATCCCTGATCATGGGCCTTCTGATGTTGATGTTGAAAAACGGATAAAAAGAAATCCTTCCTCAATGTTCCTCACTGCTGTGGATGAAAGAGAAATTGAAGATACTGTGAAAAAATGTAAGAATAAAAGGTCTGCAGACTATAATGATATTGATATGACGGTGATCAAGAAGGTCATTGGGGGAATTTCAAAACCATTCACACATATCTGTAACTTATCATTTCAAACCGGTACATTTCCAAACAAAATGAAAATAGCCAAAGTCATACCTGTGTACAAATCTGGCAGCAGTCACCACTTCACAAACTACAGACCTGTTTCGCTACTCCCTCAACTTTCCAAAATACTCGAAAAACTCTTCAATGATCGTGTGGAAAAATTCATAGACAAGCATAACTTACTCAGTGACAGTCAATATGGATTCAGGGCAAATAGATCTACATCACTAGCATTAACTGATTCAATAGAGGACATCACAAACTCCATAGACAATAAACAGTATGCAGTTGGGTTATTCATAGATTTAAAAAAAGCATTTGACACCATACACCATGGCATATTAATCAAAAAGTTGGAAAGGTACGGCATCAGGGGGGTTGTGCTAAACTGGCTTAAAAGTTATTTGTCTAGCAGGCAGCAGTTTGTGAAGGTGGGTGATTGTTGCTCCTCATGTTTGGACATTACCTGTGGTGTCCCCCAGGGGTCAGTTTTGGGCCCTAAATTGTTTATTCTATATATTAATGATTTATGCAGTGTGTCTGAAACACTTAAACTTGTTTTATTTGCTGATGACACAAACATTTTTTGTTCCGGAGATGATGTTTGTCAGTTACAAAAACATATTACTTCAGAAATGTGCAAATTAAAAACATGGTTTGATAAAAACAAGCTATCATTAAACTTAACCAAAACAAAATGCATGTTATTGGGGAACTTGGGAAAAGGTACCCAAATAAATATTGTGGTAGATGGGATTAAGATTGAGCAAGTTTCTGTATATAAGTTTCTTGGTGTTACAATAGATGAAAAACTCAGCTGGAAATCACACATCAAACATATCCACTCCAAAATATCAAGAAGCATTGCAGTATTAAACAAAGCAAAACAGGTTTTAGATCACAAATCACTCCACATTCTGTACTGTTCACTGGTTTTACCATATCTAAGTTACTGTGCAGAGGTCTGGGGCAGCACTTACAAAACTACACTACAGCCATTAATCATTCTTCAAAAAAGAGCAATACGCTGCATTCACAAAGCTGGATATCAGGATCATACAAACCCATTATTCTTACAGGCACATATATTAAAACTGGAAGACCTGATCAATTATCAAATAGCACAAATAATGTTTAGGGCAAAAAATCATTTACTAGCAGCAAATATTCAAAACATGTTTACACAAAAAGAGGGAATTTATAATTTAAGAGGGCTATTCAATTTTAAAACCCCAAGTTTTTGTACTACCAGGAAAAGTTTTTGTATTTCTGTTTGGGGAGTAAAGTTATGGAACAGTCTTGATGGGGAGCTCGAGAAATGTCCAAACATGAAGCAATTTAAAAAAAGATATAAAGAAATGATTTTCAAAGGGTACAGTCACGACAATCCTTAGCAGTATATTTGTATATTGTTTGCCTTATTTATTTATGGTGCTAGTTATTTTCTTAGATTACCTCACATTTCTTTTGTAAAATTGTATTTTAGTATATGTTGACTGTGAATTTATGTTTTTGAAATATTTTGTAAAACTTTGTTAATTGAAGGGAAAAGTTTATGTTGTTAATTATTGTAATGGGAAGGTATTTAATTAACAAAAAATGGATTTATGGATAGGGGGTGGGATTAAATAAGTATGTACTTCCTCCCACTCCTTTTCGGAAATGTAAACCGAATTGCGAAATTGTGTTGAGAATCTTTTGTTTGCATTTTTTTCTGATGACATTTCTGTTTACACGTTCGAAATAAATAAGAAATCAAATCAAATCAAATCACTTGTCGACGACGATGGCTACAAGAGCCTGGTGAGCTGCTGAACCTGTAATCACACATCTAATTGTGAGATGGATAAAATTGCATGCAAAGCAACATAAACACCCCCTGAAAATAGATTAGAATTACCTTGTTTTATCCATGGTTTTTCCTGGGTATCATCACCCAGTGGCTCATGCTCACAAGATCTCACCTGGCCTCTAATACACCAACTTCTTCTGCCCCAGCGCCTTCTTCCAGCATTTGGACCCCCTCTATCGGTTCTCCCCTGAGTCAAAACAGAAAATAGGACATGTTGAAAAATACTAAACGCTGCCCAAAACAAACAAATGCAGGCCCTGGGAAACACAAAGTACCTAACATGGTCCGACTCTTCTGTAAAGCTGGAAACTATAGGCTGTAGCGGTTGGAGGTGTTGCTTGTGGGGAGTAGAAGTTACTTGCTTCTTTTGATAGCTGTAGAGAAATAACATGTAAGAAATTTATATGGATCAAGAGTAATGCAAGAGAAACACAAAAGTATACACACTGGAAATAAAGGCACCATATAAACATCACACAATGTAATAAAATGCATCTTCTATGTTATACTAGAGAATTATAAGATAAGAATAACAATAATTAGCAATACAACATCAAATATAAAAAGACAATAACATGAAAAAAATAAATATGGAACAACAGCGTACACAACACAATGTCCAATAGACACACATAACAGTAACAAAAATATCTTGTTATCAGACTGACTTGAAGATGTCAAGTTTACTGGCTAACTGAGATTGTAACCTTCAAAGTTAGGTGCTTGGTGCTACTGAAGTGAGCTACACACAGACCCTTCAGGACTGACTAAATAAACGTTACATGTAGAATTTTAAACATGCAACAACCCCTGTAATTTTAGCTACACTCAGCGCAAGGTGCTATTGATAAGCAGGACTATGAAAAGTCATGACTCAATGCACACTGCACACACGGGTTTTGTTTTACTGATTATTTAGAGCAAGCAATGCGGTTTGACTTCTTTTGCAATCACTGTAGTCAACTCAACAAAAACACGACAAGAATCACGTTTTCTCTGAAACTATTACATAACAATCATCAGAAACTGCTGTCACGTACATACAAACTGACACGATAATACCACAATGATTCAGTGTGACTGATCTTTCCACAGTAGGAACCTACATATTTTCAGTCAGTCATCGCATTGTTTTTTCTTTAAACAGTACTTTTGAGTTTGTTGCTTTTTCTTTTTTTTTGTCTCCTCAGACAAAACTTTTCGTTTCTTTGGTTGTTTTGCAGCTTCTGCCATGATAGCAGTAATTGCGCGTAGGCGTTCGCATCGACTTCCGTCTTTGTAACGAATGGGGAAAGGGGGAAGTGACGTATGCCGTAAAGCAGTCAGCACATTTGTAGTTTTTTGTGTGGCAGGGTTACAGCCACCCTCCTCGAAGTTGCTTAGTGCCAGTGAAAGCGATACAGACCCCTCAGGCCATGACAGAGGTGTCTTTCAACTAGTTGTAAGTCGATGTATCATCACAAAAGTTATGAAAATATTTTATGAAGGTTGAAAAGTTACTTAGTGCTGGTTTAACTTGATTGGATTATTTTAATCTCATGCCACGTTCTATTTCTACTCCACCAAACTTCAGAAGGAAATATTGTACTTTTTACTTCACTGCAATTATTTAATAACTTTAGCTACTAGTGACATTAGTGATTTCTAATAATATTAATTTTGATTATCATTTAACTCATTTTTCATGCAACACGTTTGGTTCCAGCTTCATAAATATGAGCACTTATTGCTTTTCCTTTTAATTAGTTCAGTTTTTTTTTTTTTTTAATTAAATTGATTACAGTTTTTCTAATACCTCAGTGCATTTCCCTGATTGTACTCACATACTTTACTAAAGTAACATTTTCAATGCAGAGCTTTCACCAGTAACAGAGTATTTTAAGTGTGGTATTAGTTCTTTTACTTACGACAAGGATCGTAATACGTCCTCCCCCACTGGAAGAGAGTTATGGATTAAACCTTATATTTTGTTTTGGTATATTCACTATTATATTTTACTTTTATATTGCAAATAAAATTTCTTCTTTTATATTTTGGAGACTGGGCAAAATATTTTGAGGACTGCAGGATATCATAATTTAGTATAAAAATATTCCATTAATATTATGACCATATTACTATAGATTATTTGAAATCTGATTAATATGTCACATTTCTTTTCAAATATTATCTATATATATATATATATATATATATATATATATACAGATACTATAATTCTAAAACGTTAATGTCGTTGTTTTTCACACCTGACACGGTTGCACCCCACTTTTGGACCATGATCAGCCAGTTGGGAACCACTGTCATAGACTGCATTTAAAAACTGTGCAACATGTTTCCACTTCCTCCCACTGAACAAAAATGAGGCAAAAATATCCTGGATACAGCTGCTGCCGTCTTGTGCTATTGACGTCGTTTAGAGCCAGAGTCTGTGCAGTCCATGGTGTCGACATCCGGCCCAAACGCCCATTCGACCAATCTCGAGCGCACAGATTAGCACACACAGCTGTCAATCATGACGTCAAACCTCTTTTTATAGCATCGAATAACTAATGAAAACCAAACTATCAGATGAACAAATGAACAGCAGCGTGATGAGAAGTACCTACAAACAAAAAAAGGGTTTGTAGTTTGGCTCATGTCCTGTCTGCTTACATGGAGGGGAAGGGGTTTATGATCTATACTGCAGCCCGCCACCAGGGGGCAACAGAGATGTTTGGCTTCATTTTTGGGCAGCTGTCATTAGTCTATAGCAGATAAACCTGCTACAGTGGCTACTCACATATCCTGTATGTATTAATAACTCCACGTACTGTGTGTGTGACTAGAAACAGATTTTTGTTTCTGCAGCAGAGCTTTAGTGAAAACACTCTGTCTGTGTCTTTAGGCGTCAGACCATCTGCGTAAGCTGTGCATGCAGAACATGGTGTGGAGCTACTGCAAGAAGATCAGTCCTGAGTGGAAACACCAGGTGAGTGTTGTCCCATTGTTCCGTCACCTGTCAACACACACTCTCTGTACGCTGGCTGTCTCTTGTTTGCTTCACTGACATCTAACCTGTTTGAGCAGATGGAGCAGAAGATGATCGCCAGCGAGATCTTCAAGGACAAGAAGGACAACTACCCACAGAGCGTGCCCAAACTGTTCGTCAGCACCAGACTCAGTAAGACTTTTTTCCCTCTGCAACAAATGAGTTGTGAAACTTGTCCCGGCTTCATGTTGCTCACTGTGTGAAAGATTACAGCAGCGTGTCTCCTCTCGTTCAGATGGCGAGGACATCAACCCCAAAGTGGTGCAGGCTCTGGGCACTGAGAAGATGAAGGTTAGTGGAGCAGCGTCACAACACAAAGAGTGTTTTAAAAGCCGTGTGTGAGCGTGTGTGTTCATGGACTGTTCTGACCGTCATCCTTGTGCTCCCAGTACGCAGTGCCAGTCACCAAGTACGACAGGAAAGGCTACAAGGCTCGGCCCCGCCAGCTGCTGCTCACCGGCAACAGCGCCGTCATCGTAGAGGAGGGAAAACTCAAACAGCGCATCGACTACGGCGCTCTGAAAGGTCAGAGGTCAACAGCTGGTCATCATCTGCGAAGGGGGGGTGTGTCTGTTTAATGTGGACGGTGTTGGTGCTCATTAAAACTGTCTGTCGTCTGCAGGTATCTCCGTCAGCTCCCTCAGCGACGGCCTGTTTGTTCTGCACGTGCCCAGTGACGACAACAAACAGAAGGTGAGACCAAAGACATGTTATAAACGTCATACATGAACCAGATCTCATGTCGCTCTGTGGTTTGTTCTGCTGAGAGCACGCAGCAGGTCTTTGCCGTGACGCCCGGCGCTTGTGCCTTTCTCTTTGACTAATTTATTCATGAGTTGAGCTGAATATTGATGTATGAAAACCATGACACTCAGTGCGAGAATGAGTCGAGTTAAGTGTAGATAGAAATCCTCTGACTGAATATTGTTCCAGCAGCAGCTGCCTGTACTGCAGCCTTGACTTTCTCTTTCTCCTGTTCATAGTCTTTATGCTAAGCTAAGCTAATCGTGTCCTGACTGTAGTTTCGTATTTTTCATACAGATATGAAAGTCGTGTTAATTTCTAATATAACTCTCAGCAAAGAAAGGTGCATTCGTGCACTTCCCCAAAACGTTGAACTGTTCCTTTATTGCCAGGAACTATAACCATCTGGAGACTTTTCAGGGTAGGAAACTTCTGAAATAGCACCTCAATTGTGATTCAACTTAAACGGTCAAATATTTCTGCATCCTTATAAAACATCACACCAGTTCAGGTTCAGGCCTCCCGTACATCAGTTCTACAGATGATGTTTCTGTAACTCTGACCAAAGACTGATCCTGAAAAAGTTGTGTCATTGAAAACCTTCGAGAGGAGCTCCAAAATGTTTCCAAGTTTTTTTCTTCTTGTTTCTTTTTCCCGGCTCAATGACACAACTCTTTCCCTGCATGGCTCTGGGTGGCGAGGCGGGTGCACTGCGCCCAGACAGGACTGTGCTACTGCACCTCACATAAACTAGCCAAAGACCCTGTTGATTTCTAGCGATTCTGTTTGTATGATTTATGATGTTATTATGAATGTTATGTTGTTTTGTCAGGAGGGACGTCCGTGTGTACAGCCTGTGTTCTGTGTTATAAATGAGCGATTCAAGCCAAGTCAGGTTTGATGATGTGAAACATTTGGGGAGAAAAAGCTTCTAGTATTTGTTTGTTCACGTGCCTTGTTGGAGAGCAATACAGCAGATTCATGTGGAGTTATTAGAGAAATGCCTCCTTTGCCAGAGTCCTCGGCGGACGGCGGTCGTCGGGCCGTTTCTAAAAGTTTCCCAGCAGCACCCAAAGGTCTCCTCCCTCTGTGTGTATAAGCTTTACTCAAACCTGGGGGGTATTCCAGAAAGCGGGTTATGTGAAAACTCAGAGTAAGTTAACCCTGAGATGAGGGAAACTCTGAGTTATCCGTTCTAGAAAGAGAGGTAACTGAAACTCTGAGTCAGTCACCATGGTAACAGACTCTGTGAACATAACCTGCTCGCTGACAATAAACCCTGAGTTTCTCTGTCTCCTCCCTCTTACACGCTGTTTCATTTCCTCATTCATTCAGTCCGTGTCAAAGCTTGTATCAAAGCGCGTTAATTAGCGGAGATTTACCGTCCGTCACAGTCTAAATCCTGCTGCATATTAGTTTGTTACTCAGGACTGTCTGAAGTTACTGAATTTATGCAAATCAATCATTTCTTTGGACATCGGTTTTTGTCTTTACATTCAAATATTACACAGCGAGAATTCATCCTCAGCTCAGAATCAAACCTTGTTATTTTTTTTATAACACTGTGCACAAGGATCAGACTGTCAGTCTGTTAGAGCAGTTTCCAAATGTTTATTGCACATAATGTGTAGGTCTAATTATTTAAATTTTAAAAATCGGTATAGACACGTAGTATCAGTGACTAATGATCTCTATCACTGATGTCATTGGTCGCACTGATGGAACATAATTCCTAAAGCCTAATATTGGGGATTATATGTTCATATTTCTGAGTGAGCAATGGTGCAGCATCTCACTGTCTTTACATTTACTACATTTGTAGCTGAAATAAAGTCACTGAATGCTGTTGAGTCAAGATACAAATAGATGTGCAACATTTTAAAATCTACTGTATTTTAACCTCAACGCCTTTTCAAGTACAAATCACCAAACATATTATTACTGGGTCAGACTGTGAGTTTACAGTCATGTCTTTATGTCTCTGATCTATAGCCTAGCCTATATGTTTTAGATCTTCCTATTTTTCAGTTGCTGCTTCCTGTGTTTTTCCCCATCAGATTAAATCTGAACAAATATATTATTGTGTATAATTAATATAATGTAGCCTAATGTATCTACAGCCTGATACACAGTCAGATTCCATCACTTTATCTTCATTAAGAATTATGTAAGTCTGATAAATGATGAATAAACGGACAACTCTGAATAAAACTTTTTTATTAACTTTATGGTTAACTTATTGACACTTTCCTCGCTCTGACTCAGGCTCTTCTTTTAAAGATAAACGTGCACCGTCTGCTGCACATGCATTAATATCTCTACATCCACTGAATTAAAATGGAGGCGCTGTCTTTTATTTACCTGTTGCCATGGTGAATCGTGGAGTCGGAGCTCCATTGATGATGGCTTTTTATTGTCGGTTTAACTCAGAGTGAACATACTCAGCATTGACTGAACTAACTCAGATCAGCTGTTCTGGAACCGGTAACTCAGAGTTTCCCATCTCAGGGTAAATCAACTCAGAGTTCAGGGTTAGACTCAGAGTTTGTTGAACCTCCTACCTGGAATACTCCTCTGATCCTTAGTTTGTCCTTTGATTTACAGATGCACTCCTGTTATCAGTCCTGACTTACTGTATGCACCCAACCAATGTATAATTATACCAAACACACTAAAAGATAAGATACTAAAGATTTAAAAATAAATTTGAAAAGTAAATATAAACTGATGAATTGCTGTTTGTGGTTTGTTTTGTTATGTTTGTGCGTGTGAACTGGTGTCTGGTCAAACCTTTGTATTCTGTGTTTCAGTGTTAAAGGAATAATTCACCCCAAAAAATGGTTGTCCGTATATCGGTTACTCAAATGTATCGATTACAAACGATTTTTCTGGTGTGCCAAATTCAAAAACTGAGAAAATTCTTGATAACACTACATGTAATATTTATCTTTAACGGGATTTTGTCCCATCCGTCCATCCATTTCTATCTGCTAATCTGGGGCCAGGTCACGGGGGCAGCAGGCCGAGCAAAGCACCCCAGACGTCCCTCTCCCCAGCAACGCTTCCCAGCTCCTCCTGGAGGACCCCAAGGTGTTCCCAGGCCAGACGAGATATATAACCCCTCAAACATGTTCTGGGTCTGCCCCGGTGCCTCCTACCAGTGGGACGTGCCTGGAACACCTCTAACAGGAGGCGCCTGGGAGGATCCTGATCTGATGCCCGAACCACCTCAACTGACCCCTTTCAACACAAAGGAGCAGCGGCTCTACTCCGAGCTCCTCACCCTATCTCTAAGGCTGAGCCCAGACACCCCACAGAGGAAACTCATTTTGGTTGCTTGTATCTGCGATCTCATTCTTTCAGTCACTACCCAGAGCTCATGACCGCAGGTGAGGGTTGGGACGTAGATGGACCAGTAAATCGAAAGCTTTGTCTTTGCCACCACGACGGTCCGGCGCTGCTCCAAACCGCCGATCCATCTCACACTCCATTCTACCCTCACTCATGAACAAGGCCCTGAGAAACTTGAACTCCCTCGCTTGTCTGTCCGTATTGTTTTTAAATGGTTTAGCTCCATCTTTTGTTGCTGACATGCTCATCATGTTCACACCAGAGAGATCCCTTAGGTCAGGGGTGTCAAACGTACGACCCGGCCTCGTCACATATCGTGTTTGGTCATGGACTTTCCACATCCACATACGTCATAAAAAGGTACCCTGGGTGTGTTGGTTGTTGACGTTCCTGAACACATTTTTATACGTGATGTGATTTTTGCTATAATACAATATGTTCTGACCTGTTTTACATTCTGTATTTTACTGTTGCTTTTAATTTTTCCAGGATGCCTTTTTATAGCCGGTGAAGGGACTGCCGATGAAAACGAGCCTTTCATCTAGTTTGGGTGGATTTACATGTGTTAACATGTTGGTTAATGCACACTGTCCCTTTTCGTAAATAAAAAGATAAAATAAAAAATAGATGTAAGTCATAGGGGACTGAGTTATACAACAAAAACTACAAAATTTTATCAAAAGATCTGTTCACATACTCTCACACAACCCAAGCAATACAATGCAAGTCTTATTTATCCAGTCGTATGCTCAGTATAGACATATATAGTTCCCAAGGTCATGGAAAACCTGGAAAAGCCATGGAATTCCACAATTAAATTTTTGCCTAGATTCATCTGGTCATGCAAATTGGATTGGTCAAATTCAGACACCAAAATTCAACATACAAACTTCTTGAGTTTCCTGGTGACGAACGATAATCAGCCAAGTCCGAATGAAATCAGACCTCTGTGCTATCAGGTGTTTGCTTGAAGATTTTGTTGACTTGATGTTCAACTGGTATTTCACCGACCCACTTTATGACTTGACCTGAAGCACTTGATCACAACTTGACTTACTTACTGATAGGGTTCCCACGATACCTCCCCGTCATTGAAATATCTGGAGGCTGCAAGTTACCGAACAACGGTGTGAAAACAGCTTAAGGCGCCAGAGTGGATTGAAAAGCATCAAAAATAGAGCTAGTTTAAAAATAAAATGTGCCGGGGAGGATCCTCTGACAAAGGTCCGGGCTGAGCCCCAAATGTGTACATGTGCTTCTAGAAATCCATCTTGTTTAATTTCAGTGGTGTGAGAAACTTGTGGAAGCTACTTTTCTGTCTGTGATTGATTACAGTGACCTTTTGTGTACGCATGCAATCTCCTCTATTTTACAAAGCCTTGATTCAGTTTACCGTCTCTCTGCTTTATTACAAACACAAAGTCACTGACTCATCACTGCACTCTTTATTATCTGATGGGATGGACGTCATTGACCACTCACAGACAGCACTGCTATATTTTTATCTATAAAGCAATACTGAGCAAACTTCCAGTCGACCTCTGCCCCCGTCTGTGCGTCAGCTCTGGTAGCTTCCTGCTACACTTCTTCAACTGGTTGCTTTTTAACGTACTCCAGGTTTTAACAGATCTACTTTTCTTCTTGTGCAATTTGTTCCCATATCATGCAGCAGTTGGGATGAGGGTCAGCACCTCCAAATCTGAGGCCATAGTTCGCTGTTTGGAAACTGGTGGATTGCCCCGTCCAGGGGGAGAGTCACTGCTCCAAGAGAAGGAGTTCAAGTATCTCCGGGTCTTATTCATGAGTGACGATATAATGGAGTGTGAGGGCTCAGCCTTAGAGATAGGGTGAGGAACATGGACATCGGCTCCATCATGTCGAAAGACGTCAGTTGAGGTGGTTCGGGCATCTGATCAGGATGCCTCCTGTTAGAGATGTTTCCGGCACGTCCCACCGATAGGAGGGACCCAGACCCAGAACATGCTGAAGGGATTATATATCTTGTCTGGCATGGGAACGCCTTGAGGTCCCCCAGGAGGAGCTGGAAAGGGTTGTTGGGGAGAGGGACGTCTGGGGTACTTTGCTTGGCCTGCTGCCCCTGTGACCTGGCCTCGGATAAATGGATGAAAATGGATGGACGGAATATCATGATCATCTATTTTCTCAATCATGTGTAATACCATCTGTAGTTGTTATATCATTAGGGTCCAGGCAGCTAAACTATTGTAATCTAGGTATTCTTCTTCTTCTTCTTCTTCTTCTTCTATCATACTTCCCATGGGTGAAAATTCACCAAACTTTGCACAAAGGTCCAGTCTCATGCCAGATATCCTCAGCTGTAAACTCAAGCCAATAGTCCTGATGGTGGCGCTACAGCAACCGTCTAAAGTTCAAAACTTTGAAAATTCATAACAAATCAACCATACGTGCTACAACTTCACAACTTCCATCAAACTGTAGCCCCAATACTGAAGAAACTGTTGTACATTTAAACCTATTAAAAATTCTGAAGTTCATCACTCTGTTTTTTTTTTCAAAAACTGTAAAACCTCTTAAACCTATCTCCTCCCACAATTTTTGCTCAATTGACACCAAACTTGCTACAGAGCACCTTCAGACTGTCCTACACAAACTATGTTTCTCAGATTTTTGATTTATCAAAAATTGAGCCTACAGTGCATCAAAATGTTTGACTGTAAACGGTACTGTAAACATATACATGCAAATTCTTGCTAAATAAATCTTCAATGTTCATGAAAAAATGACAAAATTCATTCATGGTAGATGATGTGTGGCAAATTTCAGAATTTTATCTCAAAAACTGAATTTTTGACAGCATTTTGAATTTTGCTCTAATGTGAACAATTGGAGTCAGTGTAAAAATGGCAATTGTAAACATTAGTTTTTCACTTATGAAGCAAATCAGTCATTGTTACAAACAAATTACCAACATCTCCATGCTGTCTAGATGCAATATGTGTATTTTCAGATTTTTGTCTTAATAACAGAATTTTTTACAGTGGTTTCAAATCTGCTTTTCCATGCATGGACGGCTGCTAAACCTGCACGTCTGGCTTAGTCAATTTGTGAAGCTACGCATGAATTGTCACTGACTAATTAGCTCAGTGAGCTAGAAATTGATTCTTAGTCTCAGAGGTTGTGAGTTCAAGCCTCAGCTGATGCAAAAGGCAGATTGTGTTGCTAAATTCCTAAATGTCTTCCAATTCTTCTGCTTGTTGCTCAGAATTGCGCAGCAGCTATAATTCAATATGACATTATCAGACACAGTCTTTTTCCACCATTTTAGTTCCTTCTCAGTAACTCATGTACTGATCTTACTCCTGTTGTTCTTCTATTAGACACTGGTTTTCATGTTGCTCCTTGAAAACACTTATAACTTGTATATTTGTGCAGATATTTAACACTCTATTGTTCTAAAACTGGACCCAGTGAATGACCCTGATTCAGGAACCCACTGGCTGTTGTTTAATTTGTGTTATGAAGCATTCTCTGGCACAAGATTTTCCTTTGGGATACATGTGATATTAAGTTGAGTTGAAAGCAGCCACTAGGTGTCGCCCTCTGTGTGAATATCTCTCCCGGTGTTTTTTGTTTTCAGCTCCCGTTTCCTCCGGACTGTGTGAACCCCCTCTCTACTGTATTTCTAGGAATTGCACTTTTGGCATCAAGTAAACAGTGAGTCACCTCTCACAGGCTGATGGAGGCTGTATGAGCTGCTTATAGGAGCACTGTGAACATCTGTGTGCAGAAAACAAGGGGTGGGGATGCAGTGGGGAGCAGCTCATGTTGAAGTTAGAGCAAACAGGTAGGACTCAGAGCCGAGCTGAGGGTGGAAACATGTCAGCACATATTTGTGTTCAGCTTTGTCCTTGTTCTCAGCTCTTGTGTCAAATCCCTTGTTTGTGTGCACGTACTTGGACATTAAAGCTGGTTCCTGCACCCAGAATGGGTTTTACAAGCCTGGATGACCTTTTTTAATTATTTCTAACATTCATAATCCTCCTCGCGCCAAAGTGTTGGTGGGTTTACAGGCTTATAGCTCAGTTTTATCATTGATTCATAATTAAATGACGTCATATTTCACTGTTTCTGTGTCCCATTGTGATCAGATGTCGCTTCTGTGTCCCAACACATCTCACTCAACTGTTTCCCCCAACAATATTTCAGTATTGAGAAACAACACATGTATTAATGCGGCTCTGTGATTGGCTGCCACCGGTCTCTAGCTCAGCAGCGGGCCAATCAGGAGCCGCTGTTGTTTGTGCATCGCTGCTGCGCTGCTATAAAGCGGCAGCAATGAGGGATGAGAGGAGAAACACAGATCCAAAGACACTGAAGACACATCCTGAGTGTGTGTTTCCCCTCCGCTGCTCTGTGTGTGTGTGTGTGTGTGTCGTCGAGGGGCCGTTTGGACGCGCAGAGGCCGAGCTGAGTGAAGACAGAGCCGGTCCATTGTCCCTGAATCCAACAGGCTCAGGTAGGTCCGCACCGGAGGATGCTCCACACACACACACACACACACACACACTCACACACACTCACATACACACTGCACTCCACTGGAGGAGAGGCTGAGTCATATTCATAAGCAGGATCAGAGTCAGTGACACAGTGTTTCATGAAGGCTTCATCATCATCCTGCAGCAGAGTCTTCATCACTTTGAGTCTCTCCCTGTGTGTCTTTGTCTCCTGGCTGCAGAGAGGAAGCTGCAACAGCCTCACACACACTCTCATCAACTTTAGGTCTGACACTGTTTTGTGTCCCCTCTCATCTGTGGAGACACTGCACACACACACACACACACACACACACACACACACACAGCTGATGAGATTAATCTGACTGCAACAGTTGTTTCTGTCAGTCGTCATCAACACCATCACTTCCCTTTATTTTGCTCTGTCGACATCAAAGTTATGATTTAATCTCTAAATTAAAAACATCTGGATGTCAGAGAAACAGCTGTGCGGCGGCAGCGCGACAGCACAGACTGCAGAATGAGGAGTCTTTGTGTTGCCGGTTGTTTCTCTCGTTAACTGTCTTTGTTTCGGAGGCTTGATAGTGATTTCCCGGACTGTTGTTGATACTGAACAGCTGAGCGCCTCCTGCCTTCATGTGCGTCAAGTTACTGAGGAATAAGCAGAGTTATTCCGGAAATGTGCAGCTGTAGCCTTCACAATAAAAGCATAGACACACAATAAGTTTCAGTTCTTTCTCATTTTAGACCAATTTCCAAACTCCCCTTTTTATCTAAAGTATTGGAGAGAATTGTTTTTAATCAATTTCAAACTTCTTTAGGGGATTTTAGTATTTAGGAAAAGTTGCAATCTGGTTTTAAGCCCCGCCACGATCTTCTTTTAATTGTTGATTCAGGTGCTTTTAGACTTGACCGCTGCCTTCGATACAGTCAATCACTCGATTCTTTTATCTGGTCTCGAAGAGTGTGTGTGTGTTAAGGGTGCGGCCCTTGAATGGTTCAAGTATCATCTGTGAAAAAGGAGTTTCTCTGTCCGACTTAGTAAATTTTCTTCTTCTGTGGGGTACCCCAGGGGTCCATTTTGGGCCCCTTACTGTTTTCCCTATTTATGCTGCCCCTGGGTTCCATTTTCAAAAAATCTGATATCTCCTTCCATTGTTTTACAGACAATGTACAGATTTATTTCCTGCTTAAACCTAATAATCCAGACTCACTGCAGCCCCTGTTAAACTGTGTGAGAGATCTAAAAACTTGGCTGGAGTTGAACTTTGAAATAAGACTGAAGTTATTGTGTTTGGTTGTTCTGATCAGCCGGATGGAAGTGGATCTCAGGTCATGACTTGGAGCGTGTGTCATCAGAAGCTCAGCTGTATCACTGGGGGTTAAACCATGTCGAGCTTTAAAAGATATTGAAAGAATCTTAAAATTAGTTCTGAAGTTAACTGGCAACCAGTGAAGGGAGGCAAGAATTGGGGTGATATGTGACCTACGATTTGTCCCGGCTAAAATATCAGCTGCAGCATTCTGCACTAGTTGAAGCTGAGCTACTGAAGATTCACTGAGGCATGTAAACAGATTGGTTTTTAAGTTGTTTAGGAGACCAGGCATCCTTTAAGAGATCTATTAATTTGTCAGTTCCAGAAAATGTAGCCGTGACTGTCACTCGTAGGCTAACAGTCAGAAAACAGCTAGTGTCTTGTGATGGCTTTCTTACCAGTGGAAATCAAAATACAAAATAAGTATTCAGTAAAATGTCCAGGTTGAAAGTCAGCTTCTCTGAAAACCAACAGTATTAGGAAAGGTTTTTAATGTTAAAAGTTTGTGCATCTTATTACAGGACAATCTTAACATATATGCCAGTGGTTTGCATCCTGGCTCCCACACTGTCTCCAGGAGCTTCTCCTCTTCCATTTGGAACCAACGTTTCAGAGTCTGACTGAAACAAGAAGCCTCTAACTGTTGATATGTCTCCGAGGTGATAAAAGGCAGTCACAGAAATATTTGAGCTGTGTGTCTATAAGTTAAGATCAGCATCTAATATGATATCATACCAAAGTTTCTGACATGCTCACATGTTAAAGATTGAATTTCATTCCTCAAAGTTTTCAGTCCTATGAACAGAATGTTTGTCACGATTAAGCTGTAAAAATTATCACCATCCTTTATTGACACTAGTTTTATTTTGATTTTACCCCAATAACGAGTAAAACAAAGCAGGACTCAGGTTTGTCTTCATCTGCAACATTCATTAGAGGCTTTTATTTTGACACTACTCACCGGAACAGCTGTGTTTCTGTGCTGGCTGACTTGCCTCTGTGCAGGGAGGGGGCTGGAGATGCAGATTGGGGCTGGTGGAGGAGGAGGAGGTAGAGGAGGAGGGGAGGGGGTGTATTGTGCAGATGATTTCAGTCCAGTTCAGACCAGTTTCAGCGCTGCTCTTCATTCACTGCAATAGCCTACTTTGTCTTATTGTTCTTAGTGTGTGTGTTTAACCATCTAACAGATAACAATACACACACACACACACACAAAATACAGATACAGTCTGGAGTGTGTGTCATGTCATATTTATTGTGCATGCTCCTCAGTGTCTCAAGTTTGTCTCAAGACAAAAACAGGACATTATTAAGTTGTTTTAATGCACCAAAATATGAAAAAAAATACGATTAATTTCTATTATATTATTCTATTAAGTCAGGTCCCACTGTTATACAGTATATTAATTATTCACCCGTTTTTAATAACTTATTTAGTTGCTTGTTTTGGAGCAGCCTAACTCTGCTGTGTCTAATTATTCAAATTAAATCTCATTTTTATTTCAACTACATTATTATTATTTATTCTAACGTCTGTTTCTGTATGTACATAAGAAAATATGGTCACGTGAGCTGTTATTATTTGTGTTGTTCTCCCCTGTGTACATCTGATATTGTGTCTCGCGCGCTGACAGCCAAACGACACCGTGAATCTCGCGCCGCGCTGGTTCGAACCGGCTGGAGCTCGCGGTGCGTTCACGTGCAGCCGAGTTGTCTGTAAACACACACTTGTTTTCACCAGAGTGGCTTTGTCACGCTCCACAGACACACACTTACACACGGAGACATTTACGTTTATGTTTATATATAAGCAAAGGAAACTAACAGAGGTGCTCGAGGTGTTTTTAACCTGCAGACTCAGGTGTGACGCAGTTATTTATTTATTTTAATTTGTTATTTGTTTACATGGAAATAAAGAAAGCTGGATTTCATGGCTGTGTGAATGTGGCTCCAGTGTCAACCTAAACACCTCTGTGTTTAAATCTAAATGCAGTTCTCATCTGCAGCTTCACTCTCTGTCACACAGACCCTTCATCAGTCCTCCCCCCAACACGGGCTGAATCTAACACCAACCTCACGTGTAGCTGCTGCACGAGCTGTGCCACTGGCAGCCAATAGGAGACGAGCTCATAAACCATCCAGCCAGTCAGATCAGTCAGGGGGCGGGTGTTATTCATATTTATAGGAGGGGTTTATGCACCTCAAAGGCCTCAGTTGTTTTCTGTTTGTGGGGGAGTCTTCATCAAGACCACCACCACCACCATCATCATCATCATCATGAGGCAAGAACAAAGACATGTGTATGATACAGGCCCAGAGTGTCGTCCACAACATGATGTGAATCAGGATCAGCTTTATTGGCTGAGCATATGTTCACACACAGCCTACAGGAATATGACTCTAGTTTAAGTTGCTCCTGATGCACACACACACAGTTCCAAGGACAACAAAGGTAAACAAAGACAGGTAAACATAAATAATAAATATAACGCACAGACAGTGGAGTGAAAAAAGTAGACGCATGTATGAACATGTATCAACATCACACATTTGATGAACGTCACATTCTTGTGGCTAAAAATGATGTTTAAATCATTTCTGCTTGATGATGTGTTCAAAGACGTCTTTTAAACTGCTTTCTTTTTCCTTCTTATTGTGTTTTGTTTGTTTGTTGTTTGTTTTTTGAGCTTTGTTAGTATTTAATAATTTGCACTGTCCCTTTAAATAAACTAAACAACATTCAGCGCCTTGTTTACAAGTCAGTCATCTCTATAAATTGTAAAACACCAACACAGCAGTGTGCTGGAAAATGTTTGTTTAAAGTCTGCAATCATATCTGTAATAGTTAAACTTCCCAGTGTGCACCAGTATAACCAGTTCAGCATCACATCTTCTCATTACTTTGCCCTCCGTCTTGTCTTCCAGGCTCCAGCAGCCTCCCTCACCTCCAGTCAGGCCAGTGAAGTGCGACCTTCGACCTGACCGAGATGGCTCCCACCCTGGCCACTGCTTTCTCCCGCCGCTGGTGGATGGCGGTGACGGCGGTCATCGAGAACCTGCTGTTCTCCGCCGTGCTGCTGGGCTGGGGTTCCCTGCTCATCATGCTCAAGTCTGAAGGCTTCTACTCGTACCTGTGCAAGGGGCCAAGTGAGTCGGCTTCATGTAGTCATTGACAGACGGGACGGGACGGGACGGGGGGGGGGGGGTATCTGGACCCCGTTAGTGATGGAAAGTAACTCAGTACATTTACTCGAGTACTTCGTATTAGCTCATGACCCCTCACAGTAAAACGGGACATAACAAAATCAAAAAAAGATTTGCAGCTTGACTTGGACTTTAACGCCAAAGACTTGTGACTTCACTCGGACTTGAGCTTTTTGACTTGAAACTGAGTTCATTATGACTTGTGTAGGACTTGAAACTCTTAGGACTCCCCTAGGACTTGGGACTTGTCGGTCTTGGCCGGTTCTTGACTTGGGACTTATTGGTCTTTGCTTGGGACTTGCCTTAGGTCTTGTCCATCTTGACTGGGGACTTGTCGGTCTTTGCTTGGGACTTGACCTGAGACTTGTCAGTCTTGACTGGGACTTGATTAGGACCTGTCGGCCTTGGCTGGGGCTTGACTTGAGACTTGTTGTTCACAGCTTGGCACGTGACTGGGGACTTGTCAGCCTCTGCTGGGACCTGACACGGGACTTGTCCATCTTGACTTGGGACTTGGCTGGGACTTTGGACTTGACGGTCTTTGCTTGGGACTTGACTTTGGACCTATCCATCTTGACTTGAGAGTTGACTTGAAACTTGTTGGTCTTGGCTAGTGCTTGACTTGAGACTTGTCCATCTTGACATGGGACTTGTGGGTCTTGGCTGGCACTTGACTCAGGACTTGTCTATCTTAACTTGGGACTGTCAGTCTTTGCTTGGGACATGACATGTGACTTATCCATCTCAACTTGAGACTTGACTTGGAACTTGCTGGTCTTTACTTGGGACTTGACATGGGACTTGTGGGTCTTGGCTGGCACTTGACTCGGGACCTGTCCATTTTGACTCGGGACTTGAATTAATTAAAATAAATTTAAAGAAATAAAGAAAGAACACAAACTTGTAGGAGAGGAAAAGATAAGAAACAAAACAAACACAAAATAAGCACAATTAAAATAAATAAATAAGAATAAAATAAATAAATAAAATAATAATAAAGAGTATTAAATTTAATAATAATAAATACAAATAAATTAATTAAAATAAATTAATTAAAATAAAGAAAAAAAGAACAAAAACTTTTGGAAGAAGAAAAGATTCAATTGAATCAATTTATTTTCCCTGTAAATTAAAACATGTTTCTTGGGGCCACCCTTTGCTTTATCAGGGGCCACATTTGGTCCTCAGACTGAGTTGAGAGTCACTGGACTCTGTGATTAAATGACTCATAGTTTGTTTCATCACATCAGAAACTGTCACCACTACTTTCACTGTTAATCCTGTTGCTACGACAACAGCTGCTACAGGTCTGAGTTACTTCCAGTAAATTTCTAAAACCACCTCAGTCTGGATTTTTTGGATTAAATTACAGTTTGTATGTGACTCAGTGACATGACGAGGCTGTCACGTGACGCCGCAGTGATTCTCACGGAGCTGCTGAGGAATCAGAATCTTTCATCAGACTGGTTTCGACACTCTGGAGTTCTTTCTGCTGAGTGGGTGTGGGGGGAGTTCAGAGACTTGAGGACACACAAACATCCCAGAGTCTTTTCAGGAAGTGTTTAAAAGCAGCCTCTCAGTATTCATGTTAGTGACGTGTGATTTCCTCGGCGAGGACGACGACCTTTGAGCGACGCAGCAACACACGACACACGTATTGATCCAACAGTTGGGATTTCCTCATGGAAACAAGTCGATAAGTCAGGCAGCTTCAAACGCAGCTGTGAAGTGCTCTGGAACAACAAACCGTCAGACAGAGCACATCTTAGCATTATCATTGGTCGTCTATGATCAAAGGTGGCGTGCGGCGCTGCTGCTCTCAGCCGGTCGTCATTAGTCTGAGTCGTCAGGACACTAAATTACCTCAACTCTGAAGATCACATCAGACCACACTGTGCCGGGTCACCACTCAGATCAAACATCACAACAATACAACACTTCATCATCTTCATCATCAGTGTTCTGAGTGGTCTCCCCCGCAGATGGACGTGTGAATGAGTCCATTCATCCCTTCATCCTCCTCAGTGATTATCACACAGGCTGTTTTTGTCTTTGATCTTCTGATGGTGTCTCTGTCTCTTTGTCTCTTTGTCTCCAGTGATGAGAGGCTCGAGGGGTTAATCTGTGCATATGAACCCTTTAATGGTTTTAATGCTCTCACACATTCACTCATTCACACATTCACTCATTCATATGGCCTCATCTGAGCTGGCATTGTCACTGTGTGTCTGTGGGCAGATGCAGCTTGTGTAATCTATCATCAGTGAAATCTGATTATCTATCAATGTTTATTATAGCCTGTTAATCTGATTGGATTACAGCTCAGTACCTGATGTCAGGAGTGGAATCTAACTAAGTACATTTACTCAAGTACTCAAGTACAAACTTAAGGTAATTGAACTTTACTTGAGTCTTTTTTTTTTTCGTGTTACTTTGTACTTCTACTCTACATCTCAGAGAGGAAAAGATAAGACACAAAACAAACACAAAAGAAGCACGATTAAAATAAAAAGATTATAATAAAAAATGAAATAAGATAAAAATAGAATTAAATAAAATTAATTAATTCCAATAAAAAATTAACAGTAATACATTAAATAATAATAAATAAATAATTGAAATAAATAAGTAAAGAAAAAAGAACTAAAACTTGTGGGAGAGGAAAAGATAAGACACAAAACAAACTCAAAAGACACACAATTAAAAAAGATTAAAATGGAAAATAAAATAAGAGAAATTAATTAAAATAAAGAATATAACGTAATAAATTAAATAATTATAAATGAATTACATAATTATAGAAGAAAGAAAGAAAGAACCAAAAGGTATGTAAGAAGAAAAGATAAGAAACAAAACAAACACAAAAGACACACAATTAAAATATACTAATAAATAAAAACAGAACAAAAAGACAAAGAAACAAAATCCCAAATTTAAGAGGCCGCACCACACATTTACAAATTGTCTCGACAAAGACGACAAATTAACAAATTAGGAGCTCATAAAATATGTTTTTGTTTGTAATGAATTAAACTACTCAGTCACACAGGGAGGCTTAAAATATTTGTAGCTGCGGGGAGGGTCAAATTTAGGACTTTTACTCTAACAGAGTGTTTTGACAGTGTGGTGTTAGTGATTTTATTCAAGTAAAGGATCTGAACACTTCGTCCACCACCACCGCTGCTCTCATCACTGACTCAGCTCCTTCCTCAGTGACCTGACCTCAGCTCACTACAGTGACTACAGGTCTTCTCTCTCTCCTCGCAGCTCTCTGACCTGCTCAGCTGCTACATCAGCAGTGATTGATTTTAGAAGTCTGAAACCAGGTCAACAAAGTTGCAACATCAATGTGATCGTCTTCACTCACAGATCAGTCGATGTGTACGTCTGTAATCAGTGCAAGAAATGTGCAAACATGTTACATTGTCCTACTTCTAGTGTGAAACAGAGCTGTCTGCATCACCAGGGACTCTTCTTTACTGGTATCAGAGGAGGGGGAGGCTGGGGTGTGGCGTCTTCTTCTTTTTTTGGAACATCCCTGAAGCTACAAATGTTCTTAGCCTTCCTCAGTGACCGGTGGAAAATACACAACAATCTGTGTCCACCAACTTGTGAAAGAAGAAAAGAAAAGAAACAAACCCCCATAAACGACACACCATTAAAATACATTAATTAAGATAAAATAAAATAAAATGAAAAAGAATAAAATTAAAATAAAATAAAATAAAAATGAAATAAATTAAAATAAATGAATTAAAATGAAAATAAAATAATAATAAATTAATAATAATACATAATAATAATAATAATAATCAAAATAATAATAAATAATACTAAACTAAATAATAATAAAAAATAACATTAAATTAAATAATAAGCAAAATTATGATAAATAATACTAAATTAAATAATAATGAAAAATAATAATAAATTAAAATTAATAAATTATTAGTACTGTTTTCCTAAGGTGAAAACGGTGGCTGCCAAAGGGTCAGGAATTTTTTGTCGACAGGCCGGCTCACAGAGCGAGCTGTAGAGCTGCAGGCTGCTGCTAAAAAGTACATGTTGCAGATTTTTAAGTATCTGAAAGTTTTAAATGATCACTCCACTGATTTAACATTGCACTTTAACATCATTGAACTCATGATGGACGTCACATGGGGCGTGTATCAGACGTTACAAAAGTTTTATACAGGTTTGTGTCGCATGTGCAGTCGTACTCCTCGACACAGACTTTGATGTGTGAAATTGGTGGAATTCTTATTTAACAGCTGTTGACAGCTGAGGTGAGGCCGAGGTGAGGAGACTACGATTGTTCTGCACGTTGTAAAGAAGTCCCAGTGATTGGCCGAGGAAACAAAACACGGTCCCAGAATGTGTCGAGGAATTTCCCCCAGTGGTGTGTCACCCACTGCAGCAGCACGTTCACCGGGCAAACACAGAGAGGTCACACAGGAGACATTATAGATTATTAATCCTGAGTGCAAATTGTATCCTGCACAAACCCTGATTGAATTAGCTGTGTGTTTAGTCTGCATGTGTGTGTGTGTGACCCCCCCCAGTAAGGTGTCACAGTTTCCATCCCTGTGCTGTGAAACTCAGTTGTTGCTCCTCAGCTCAGCGCCGCCTGCTCTCCCACGGCTTGTTGTGGTTGTTCTCGTGGTGTGAAGTGTGTGTACGTGTTTTTGTCACACAGCGGAAAGAAAAAGGTGCACATTCCTCCGTCATCACCTCTCACCTGCCTCCCTTTGTCTCGCTTCGTGTCTCATGATGACGGGCTCTGTCAGCGCTGCTCCTTCACTCAGATTGTGATGTTGTTTCTGCACATAAAAAGTGTGTGTTTAGACCAGAAAAGCTTGTTTCTGCTCAGTGTGAACAGAAAGTGTGTAATCTCCTAAAGGAAACAGTGGCGTTTGTCTCCTATCTCGTCTTCTTAAATACTTTGTGTGTACCCACTTGTGTTTGTTGACCCTCTATCTACAACCTGACCCCATGACTTTTACTCAGTAATGACTGTATCCTTATATAAATGGCCTCTAATCAGGAGGAGCCTCTGTCTGCTAATTGTTTCTTGACGTGTCACACTGTCGGCATTATTCCTCCTAACATCCTCTGATGACTCCACTGTCAGTGCATTGTTTTAATTTGATAATCAGGCTGACTTGTGTACGTCGGTGCTATCTACAGGTGGATAAAGGAGGAACTTTGAGGCCGAGGAAACAAAGCTGTTTGTGCGTCCTAGTAATTATTAAACCAGCTGATTCTGTAGGAGTGTGTTTGGCATCAGCTGTATGTATAGGGGGAGCTTATAGGACAGAGAGGAGTGGCAGATAAAAAGCAAAAAGGTATTTAGCGAAACCTTCACACGATAAAGCTTTTGTGGTGTTGACATATACAAGAAACGCCCTCTGATGAATAGCCGCTGTTCGCTGAAGTTTTCACACACGATCCAGTCAGCTTTATACCCTCGAGTGTGTTCGCCTGTTTGTGTGTGTGAGGTCGGGACTCTTCCCTTATTGACTCAGGTTTGCTGCGGCCATTTGATTAGTCAGCAGCTGAGGCCGCTGGGGGACAGATGCTGCTGTCTTGTGTTAGTCCAACAGTCAGCACTTAATGCTCCAACACCCCTCAGATACCAGGCTGAGAGCGGGGAGCACATAATCTCCATATTGACGCAGAGGGTTGATCACAAAGAGCTTTTGAAGCAGATACAAAGACCGTGTTTTGAAGGCTGGTGTGTTGTTCCACCGCTTTGGTCCAGAACTCAGTATCGACCTTTGAATGGGTTGGCGTGAAGATTTGTGCATGCAGTCATGGTCCCATGAGGATGATTCAAGTGTCATTTTCTGAAATATCTCCACAAGTGTTGGGTGGATTGCCGTGGAATGTGGCGCAGGTATTCATGCTCCCTTCAAGATGAATTGTAAGGACTTTGGTGGCTTTTACTTTATGACGACTAGAGCTGCCCCCTGACCAAGAATTTTCCTCGTCAAACAATAGTCATCATTACGGTCCATCAGTGGACTAGTCTCCTGCATGTTTCTGATATGAATGTAATGATTAAATGATATATTTTGGTGGTTTGAGTTATCTCCAAGTGCACGTCACACACTGAGCGAGCCGCCTGTTAATGACACTGTGGGCTAATGGGCATGTAGCTACTTCCATGTTTCAGATGATACGTCATGTTTGTAGTCGACCAATGAAGATGAGTTTACATATCACCTTGGGTTTGTCCTTCACCTTCTCAAAATGATCCCACACTTTGGATTTCCTGCCCGACATGTTTGTGTTTTCTGCGACTTTTAGAAATTTAAATGTACCAACTGGCAAATGTTGGCATACTAGCACGCTGGAGCTGTAACAACAAGTCAATTAATCAAGTAGCTCACTGACAGAAAATTATTTTGTAACGATTTCCATCATCAAATAATCATTTTAGTTATTTCTTAGTCAGGAAAGTTGAACCTTTGCTGGTTTCATTCTTCTTAAATAGAAGTTTCTTTGTCATACGTGACGATGAACTGACTCGTTTTGGTTGGATAAAACCATAGACGGCACAGCCACAGTAAAAATCACCCACTGATTTGTCAACTCCTGTTTTGAAGCTTCAAATTCAGCATTTTCGCCATCTTGTATTTTTTTGGAGCCAGAAATGATAATATTTGGGCGAGAAGTTTGCACTTTAGAGGAGTGAATCTGACTGAGAAGCTGAGGTCCCTAACGGCAGACAGCCTGGCTTTAACATGGGGGTCTACGAGGACTGACTTGCTCTTGGAGCCAGCCTCAAGTGGACGTTTGAGGAACAGCAGTTTATGGCACTCAAGTGTTGGCTTCATGTCTCAGCCCTGGAGGTCTCCTCAGAGCTCCTTTACTGCAGCTTCTATTATTACTGATCATAATAATACATTTAATGTCAACTTGTTGCATGCGAATCGATCCAGGTGAAGGTTTTCCCATAGACGGCTTTGTGTACTTGAATGGCCGACATGCCCTCAGATCAGCGCAGCTCTGCATCCTCATGTTACATTTAACCAGTACTTTCTGCAGCTGCTTGTTTTTGAATGCTCTGTGTCCCAACAGCTCTCGTGAATTCATGTAAAACAACACTACAGCCATCAGATGTTCATTAAGCCCCGATACCTTTCACCTACTTCTGTTCTCTCAGAGCACGGGCCAACGTCCTGCACCAGGACGCATTTAATATGACATAATAGCTTCCTGTTGTTCCCTCAAAAATCCGACCCTTTGCCCAGAGACCAGCGTCAACACCTCCTCAGTTTACACTGCTTTTACCTTTAAGCTGGTTCAACAGAGGCAACATCACACACCCCTCTGAGAACATAGTGGCAAAACAGAGTTTGAGCTGTGTTGTTTTTTTGCAGCAGAGACCGGCTGATGTTGAGAAGTTGCCCCCAGGACAGAAATGAGGAAAACACAGTGATGACTAAGTCCTTTATACGTCCCTGCTCCCTCCTCCAGACATTAAGCATGTGGTAACCTCTCAGTCTGACTCTATTGTTCTCCTGGCACAAGTCAAGGTGAATGAGGAGTTGTTTTCCTCCTCTCTGTCTGTCTGTCTGGGTGATACCAGCAGAGTTTCACCAGAGGCAACAGTCTGATAGTTGATAGACAAAAATAGACTCCACATGAACTCAGTGGACTGTGTTTACTGGTGATTCAGCAGGAGGCGGACACACTGCGTCAGTGTGGAACTGTTACAGAGAGTTCCCCTCCACCATGCCGGGGTTCAGTTGTGACTATTTCTGGTGCTTGTTTACCCAGCATTGTGTTGTTTTCCCTACACTGTGTTTACTTGACCTCTAATGGGTCGACTGGCTTTTCGATCAGTGGCTCAGCTCTCAGAGAGAAAGATTAGAAATGGGCTATTTGAGAAGGAGTTTATTTTAGATCACATTGAAACCTCGAGAACAACTGAACAAGTCAACAACACAGCTGCAGTGTGAAGTGGAGCTTATGTATCAACCAGCATGCATTTTAATCTATAACAATGCTTTACACTGTTATTTATAGCTTATATATATTAAGATGTAAAACAGTCTGGAGCTGTTCGAACAGCTGCGGTCCCTCGTACTGAGAGCTAACATCAACATGCTGACATTCTCACAAGGACAATAGATAAGATTAGATAAGTTGAGATTCACAGATGTTTCGTCTCTTGTGTCACATCAAGTTTGCGCAGCTCAAAAGCAGGGCTCGAGTCTAATGGCGTCCTGTCATCCTGGGGACACAAGGAAACGGGTTTGGGATGAACAAAGACCTTTCCGAGGATGCCATGGGACAAAAGGACGCAGTAAACTCGTTCTGGACACGTCAGGGGATGCACTCTGTTATTTCTCTGATAAAGCTTCAGTGTTAACAAATCCATGTTAAAATCATCAGGAGGAGAGCTAGTTAACTGTGTTAGCTGTGGGCAGCTGGTGGCGGTAACTGACTGCTGATGGAGGTTACACTGAGTTACGTTATGATGAGTTCAAGCTCTCCTCTGTTAATATTAGTGTTGGGCAAAGGTACATTTTAACATTCTCATAACGTGTTCAAGATAACCTTGTAAAAGGCAGCTCTGTGGCAAGAAACTTGAATAAAAACAGTCGTTTGAAGGAGAAATTTGTTGATGCTTTCACACTAATGTGAAAATATATACAGTAAAATGACTTTTGAGGCAGATATTTTTTAAAAAAGGTTTTTAATGTGAAAGAAGGTTATTTTAAAGGTTGTTTCATTAATTTGTATGATTGCATTTGTGCTCATTCGAAGGTAGTTTGAAGGACTCAACGACTTTAAAACAGTTATTTTTTATTATAAAGATTTCCTTGTTTCTCTGACACAAACAATGCTTAACAGCAAAAACAAAATAAGCAACAATAAAAACATTGGCCATCAGCCATCGGCCATCTGCTATTGACCACTGTCCATCAGCTATTGACCATCAGCTATTGACCATCGGCCATCAGCTATTAACCATCAGCTATTGACCATCAGCTATTGACCATCAGCTATTGACCATCGGCCATCAGCTATTGACCATTGGCCAAGTTGTCAGTTTAAACGTCAGTATCAGCCCAGAATTTCACATCGGTGCATCCCTAGTTACCTGGTGAACTGTTTACCATGTTTAGCATCTTACTTTTGTGTGTTAGCATGCTAACACTTGCTAACTATCACTAAACATAAAGTTATTTGGAGTGTCATTAGTTTAACATGTTTGTGGTGCTGCGTGGAAATTAAAGAGCTACCCAAAGTTATTAGGGTTCGTCCTCTGGGGAACATTAATGTCTGAATGAAATTTCATGTCCGTCCATCCAATAGTTGTGAAGACATGTCACTAAAGCTCCAAAATGTCAACCTCAGGGTGGAGTGAAATGAAAAGTCAGGGATCACCAAAGTTGGTAGGATTCATACACGAGTTTCTGTGCAGTCCATCCAAAAGTTGTTGAGATATTTCCGTCTAGACTGAAGACAGAAAGACGTTCATTAACTGTAGCTGTCAAATAAATGTAGTGGGATAAGAAGTACATATTGTTACATGTAATGGGAGCACTTGCAGTGAAGGTGCACTTCCTTTGTATCAAAGTAAATGTACATAGTTACTTCCTACTTCTGGTATAAAGCATCACAGCCTGGACCGGTCATGTGCACATAAAAAGATAACGATACAGAATTTCTCGTTGTGGAATTTCTCAGATTTGGTTCATTGTCATTTGGATCCAAGCTGCTGTGTGCAGTTTAAATCTGAACTCTTTTCCTCTTTCCTTTCCCTCACCATTCAGCAAACACCTCCAACGTCACCCTCTCCAGCCTTGTGGAAACTGAGGAGTACCAGAATATGAACCACTGGCCCATCTGCAAGGACCAAGACGAGATGCTGAACTTGGCTTTCACTGTGGGCTCCTTCCTTCTGTCTGCCATCACCCTGCCCATGGGCATCGTCATGGACAAATACGGTCCACGGAAGCTCCGACTTCTGGGCAGGTAAGGCTACAGAAGAAAGTCTTTCATCTTGATGTGATACAACATTGGATGGTTTTGGTATGTTTGGTATATTTATTGCTATATTCTGTGTGTTACCAGTGCCTGCTTTGCCTTCTCCTGCCTCCTCATCGCCTACGGTGCCAGTGATCCCGCTAGTACGTATCTTAATGTCATCTCACATACATCACTTTAATGGCATCATATGGCGCCACTGACGCACACACTGCTCTCAATCATGTTGTTCGTGCCAGCAGGCCACAGTGTTGGGCATGTTTACACATACAGCATATCGATTCATTGGTGACACTTTAATTAATCATGCACGGTGTGTGGGTGTTACTTTGCATCAACAGAGAGGCCACACCTGTCTGTGATTCACTAATCTGCTCTTTGTCCTGCAGATCTGTCCATCCTGATCTTCTTTGCTTTGGCGATGAATGGGTTCGGAGGCATGTGCATGACCTTCACTTCTCTCACAGTGAGTATAGATTTATTTATCGGCTTTGATCGGTGTTTATTCAAACACAACACCCAGGTGAACATGCAAACTTTAGCCCCTTACCTGATGAGATGCAATGAAACACCACCACAACATATCGTCCGTCACCACCCAAGCAGCACTTAAACATCGTTCCAGATTAGTCTGCTCTGAGTTTGAAAGCCACACTCAACAAGTAAGAGATATAAAAAGAAGTAACCATAAAATTTTCCCCAGGCTTCCATGCTGCTTTCGACTGTTTATTAACCTATTTTCCTGTTAATGGCAATTAGAAAGGAGTCTATAGCCGATTTTTATGGTTTTGCCCAGGTCTAAAAAATGTGCGTACAGGCACACATTTTGGTGGAAAAGGGGCCTGACAAGTCCCGCAGTAAGTTACTACAAGTCATAGATTTTGCAAGGATGCACAAATACATTTCTTGGTACCACTTTGTCTTATGACCCGACACTTTAATGAGGTACTGTGTTAGTTTATTCAGCGCCTGGCAAATAAAGAAAAAGTCCCCAACTTGAGGCAGACAACACTGCATGTCAGAGAGGCAGTTTCTAATAAAATATGTCAATATCAGCAAAACAGAATAGTGTAATATCTAGATATGATATGACAGGAAATGAAATGGAGATTAGCGGATAGAGAGGAAGAGATGTGAAGATTTCAAGAGAAAAATTGCGCCGAGAGATGACAGAGTGGCTGGAGAGTGGATCAGAGCACTGTGAAGAGACACTTCATTACACACTGATGAGGAGAGGACAAAACGACAGGGTCAGTGGACAGAGACTCAGAGACGGGCGGAAAGACAGATGCATCACAGAGAGGGAAGAGACGGATGAAGGCGGAGACAGATGGCTGAGCGGTTGACAAGAGACTGCTGCTGGGAGAAAGGGGCCGAGGAGATGAGGGAGCGATGGAGAGGAAGAGGAAAGCCAGTGGTCAGGATGATCTCATCAGGGAGGGAAAGTGCTGCATCACAGGAGGGGCCACGTGAGACGGAGAGACTTCAGAGAGAGAGGTGGTTAAAGACAGCGGGTCTGCATTAGTAATTTATTATTCACTCCTGCTCTGCTGCTCTGGCTGGGAGCCAAAAAAAGACCTCTACTCATTATTATTTCATCCACACATGGATCTACAGTGTATGTGTGTGTATAGTGCATGTCTACAGATGTGTCACTGTTCTAGCAGCACAATAGAGATCAATTTGAAGGTGTAAAAATGTTCTGAGACACGATTTCTACGACAGAGTAGTTAATGATCTGTCTCATAAACACAACATCAGATGTGGATTGTTCATTATATGTTACTTAGCTAATGCATGGTGGGTAATTCTGTGCAACACCGTCGTTTGCAGCCTCAACAGTCTGTTACTTTATCACAAAACACCCACAGAGCAGCGACAGACTGTCACACAAGAGACAAACAGGAAGCAGCAACAGGGGAACTGACTGAGTGTGTGTGTCTGAGTGCGCCTCCCCACCCATGCTGCACTGTTTCCTATTCAGGCGGCCTACTGGGACCCTGACTGACACACAAATACACACAGAAGTCGCTCAGCTGGTTTCATCCCACTGCGCCCCCCCCCACCCTGTCTCCCAGTCTTTAGTCTCAGCCCGGTTGTTTTTGTCTTCTCCAGTTTCAGCTGCTCTCCGTCAACAAGGCTGGAGCTGCACACAACTGTCAAAACTGTGCTGTGTGTATACACAGTACTGTATGTTACTGGGTCAGCACTGTGTGTGTGTGTTTTTTTAGCTGTTGAGTGCCTCAAACATACAGTAGGCTGAATTATAGCTCCCTGCAGGCCTCGACAAATGTTTCCTTTATACCACTGCCTCAGTGTGTGTGTGGGTGTGTGTGTGTGTGTGTGAGAGAGAGAGAGAGATCAAGGCAGAGTAAAGCAGTATTTGTACTTGTGTGTAGAATCAACACCACACCTACACCATAGTCTCTCTGTAGGCGCATATCCTACAATATAGCGTGACATGCACCTCCCCAGAAGTGCAGCTACACGACGCGGCGACGCAGACTTCCTGTTTATTTTTAAAACTGAAACCATTTCCTGCAGTAAAAAATCTTTTAGTTTTATTTACTTTTATTTCACAGATAAGAAACAATAAAGTATGAAGAAAATAAAGCCCCCTCACAACGACATTTTATCTGTGATTTATCCTGGTTTCATATGAGTACAGCTAAGTCCCCGAGCTAATATGCTAGAATAGTTAGCATGTCATATATGTGAGGAAAATGTGTCTAGTACGAGACAGTTGTTTTGTCAGTGAGCTGTAGTTGAGTTGAAGTTTGTAACGTTACCTTTGTTAAATGTTGCTGTTGTCCCTGGCTTCATATGAGTAGAGGAAAACTCAGCTAGCTGCTAGGCTAATTTGTGCAATGTAAAATGCCATAGACTTGTGCTAATAACGTTAGCATGTTGTTTTTGTGGGTGAAAGGTGTCCAGATAAAGACAAGTCTTTGTCTGTGAACCTTGCAAGTCATAAGGAAGCCGAATTTTGCACTTTTATTTAATATTGTCGCTATTTAATACGTGTTGGATACAGAGTTATTGCGATCATAAATATGCTGCGTATTGCGATGAATTCATTGCGATTTATTACCTTTTTTCAACTGTAAATCCTGTCCCTAAAGGAAAACTTTGTCAACATCTGTTTTATCTAATCAGATGAATATTAATATAAAGAAATATATAAATATCAGCCTTTTTTTCCTTGCTGCAGCAAAATGTATATAGTGGATTGAAAAAACAATTGATTATATTATTCTAGCAGGCTGCTTAAAATTTAATTTGTATTTGTAATATTAATAATTTATATAATAAAGAAAATCAATACTCATACTCTTATTCTTACCTCTTATAATTCTCTGTTCTTTACATCAGAGCATTTATAACAAATCAGTTTCCTCTCGGGGATCAATAGCACAGACTACACACAACTATAAATCAGCCTTGAGCAGTCAGTGATATTTTGTGGATGCTCGGCTGAGGCTCTTCCCTCTTGCTGCCCTTTCCTGAATCTCTGGGTCACGGGTCGTTACCGAGGAAAACAACTATTTTAAGAAGCCTGTAACATTCTGGTTACATCTCAGGGAGTGAAAAGCTCTGACGCAGCATCTCAGGCATCCTTTGTAACTGCTCAGGTCAGACTGACCTGCTCAGATCACCCAGTGTGAGACGTTAAGTGATTTAGAACAAGGGATATCTTTCATCGTCGTCTTTCACCACTGTGCTTTTAATTTTTTTTGCCTCTCCTTCTTTCTCGGCACCTCTAATGAGCTCAAAGAGTAGTTTGGCTCCGTCCCCTCGTTCTCTCTTATTTCTTATCTTTATTGTTGCATGTGGATGCACATTCAGCACTCAGAGTCCCGCCGATGGAAGGAGGAGGAGGAGGAGGAGGAGGAGGGTGGGGTGTTTCATTCCATCTCTTTCAGTGCTTGTAAACAGCTTCATGTTACAGAGAGTCTCTCCTCCTTTCTAGTCAGACGTTAACACACACACACACACACACACACACACACACTGCCTCTACATACAGACATACATACATCAACGCCCACAGACTTGAAGCTCCTCCTCTTGTTCTTTATGGCACGTGTTGGAGCCCCCTGTGCTTCCTGGGTTTGCTTCCCCTACTCGCTGCCATAATCTACTTTCTATCTCTAATGTGTATTTCCTCTGTTCCCAATCCCCCTTTTTTTCTGTGTCACTGGACCATCTGCCCCCTGCGTCACAGACTGGTCATAGATGTGGTTTTTATTTGAGAAATCTCAATGTCCTGCACATTTTCTCACAAACACACACACAGTATTTGATTATACTGGAGGACGGGATGGGGGCAAAAAGGCAGTGAGATCAGTCTGTGGATTATTTCTACCATGCTGGAGATGGCGGGGTGAGATGGAGGAAGTACAGTATATGCCTTGTTTACTCCACTGGACATTAAATGGAAGGAAGGGAGATGTGAGAGGAAGAAAAAGAGATGAATGAATGCCAGAGGTCAAGTAATTTGAGATCTGAGCTGGCCAGACAGAGCAGCAGTCGCTGATATGTACGCCCAAGTGGCTCTGTGTAGTGTTGTGAAATTTGGCTCCAGGTGGTTGTGTGTTTTTGTGGTTTTCTGTGCAGCTGGATCAACTGTAAATTCCTTTCAGACACAGAGGGGTCTTAACACTTGTCTCCACCCTTCCAAAAATTATTTCTGGTGGAAACACTATAACTGGGGATGAAGTCAGTTGGTGTCAGTCCAAAATACTTACAAAGTATAGCCCTAAAAATTTTAAGACTCCTAAAAGGAAGGAGCAAAAAGTGATGTCAGGTCGATGGAAGTATGCCGTCTGGTGTTCATCAGCTGGTGTTTGCTAATCTTAAGACGCAGTTGGCTGCTCTTTATGACGGATGGAGTCCTCTCCTATCCTGTGCGTCTGGGCAGGACCGGTCACAGCTGGTTCTCAGCGGTCCGGCAGCAGGCGACTGAAGTTTCCACTTGCTGCAGCAAACCCTCTTCCTTCTTTCATTTCTCTGTTCTGTGCTCTCAAACGGCTCTGTCCAGTTTCCTCTTTCAGCCCCTCGTCTGAGGTTCAGCATGTTTTCTCACTCCCCAGGCCTCTTTGCTACCTCACGCTCGGCCTTTTTCCATTTCCATTTTCAACACTCAGCACACACTCTTATCCAGAGAGTCAAAATGTTTGCCAAAGTGCAGGATGGCCAAAAAGTTTGCAGTCACAGGGGAAACTTTTAAACTAAGTGAGCATCTAAAGTTGTTAGCAGGAAGTTAGATTCTACTTATGTGATACTCAACTTTAGACCTGTGGGCCAAATGTGGCCCCTGGCAGGGTGCTGGGTGGCCCCTGAAACCATTCTTTAAATCACAGGTAAAATAAATTGAATCATACTGGGATATACATTAACTACTGGCCTGACAACCACCTACCTGCAAAAGCGTTCTCCATGAATAAAAGCATTCTTACAAGCAGCTGCTGCTGACGGAAGTGCAAGCTAGCTTGGCGCCATGTTAGTAACGACATACTGTTGTGAGACAAGGGAGATCACTGAAATGAACAAAGATTTCTACATGTTTGGACAATTTATCAGTTGTCAGAAATTTTGTGTAAATGTTATCGCAGGTCCAGTTTTTCCTGTGATCATCCTTGTAATTTTTGTGTCACAGTACTCGCTTAATTCTTGCCACTTAATTGGCGTATTTTGCGTCATTCACGTTGCGTCCATCGTGTCTATTGTGCCATCTGATGGGAATTCCTGTCTAATTGCGTCTTTACCTTGAATTTACGTGTAATTCACTCGCACAAATTGTTTTGTTCACACCAGGATGAACACAACATAAGTTGCTAGTGCTGTGTTGTACAGCTCTGGGTATTCAAACACAATGCAAATTTTTGAACACTTAAACGCTAAAATATTTTGTGTTGACTCGTTTCATAAGCTCGAACGCATCATAGGACCCTGCAGGATCTCAATGCTGATTGGCTGTCGCAGCACGAATTGGTCACTGAAGTTCAGCTTTTTCACCTCTGGCAAAAAAAGAGCAACAACTCACTTCACTCGCACATCTTACCTCGCGGATTTTGCATCATGTCCATCATGTCCATAATGCAGGAATATGCGTCTAATTGCATTGACTTGACATGTAGCTCACTCACGCAAATTGTTTTATTCACTCCCAGGATGAACACAACATAAGTTACTAGCGCTGCGCTGTACAACTCCGGGTATTCAGACACCAACATTATCAACTCCTCCATTTTGTCGTCTTTCTGTTTCCGTGATACCCGCCCCTTCTATTTAATCGTTTGATCACAGATGGATACTGCCAGAAATTTAACATGATGAACTCTGCTCGGCATGTTCGTGTGGGCGGCCACTGCGTCATGCCTCTACTGCCATGTTTGAAACCCCTTCCTCTCTGCTGCCTTCCTCTCATTGACATGACTGGAGGCTGTAAGTAATACACGGGGTTGTGAAGGCAGCGTAAGGTGTCAAAGTGCATTAAAAAGCATCAAAATTGAGCTTGTTTATCAAAAACTGTACCAGGGGATAGAGGTCCGGGCTGAGCCCCAAATGTCTGATCCCAGAAACGCCCATGTGTCCATGTGCAGGGCTGTCATTCATGACTCAATGACTGTCAGTCATTTTGCAAAAGTGGCCCCAGGGCAACACAAGTTGAGTTTCCTTATTCTAGTTCATATGCAAAAAAGCTACAATGACTCATGTTACACTCAGCAGAACACATTTACATGTGATGACATTGAGAACATGTTCCCAGTGACAAGATAAGCGTTAAAACAAGACAGACTTCGACTGTGGAAAGGATACCAGTCCTCCCTGAAGCTCTGATGAAATCAACATCTACAAGCAAATATGTTCATTATTTATAAGTGGGTCACGTGGTGTACAGTGAACGCAGCATTCATGCGCTGATAACATTCAACACTCTCACCCAAACAAGATCGAATCACAGCTGAACAGGTTTCAGCAGGCACCTTATCGTCACCTGAAGTAAACCTGGCTGAAGACGCGTTTTACAGCTTTAACTAGCAGCTCTGTGAGGTTGAGCTAAATGTTAAATGTCAGCATGCTAACGTGGTCACAGTTGCTAATTAGCCGGTTGGGTTAAGTGAGTTCAGCTCTCTGAATGTTCTCTGTACAGCCCGTTCAAAAGCTGTTCTTGTGCTGGTAAATTGTTCCACAACATTTTGGCAGAGGCTCAAAAGCTGCTGGAGGGCAAACGTCTCTAGATTAGCCGGAAAGCAAAGTTTTTCAAAGAAGACTTTTGTTGAATTCATCTACATAACCCATGCTGCAGAATATGTTTCAACTTTAGCCTCCTGCACAAGTTTCCCCGAACTCCTAAACAGAATGTGATGCTGACTCATGACCATGTGCCTCTTGTTTTTAATCCCGAGCTTCCTGGATACTGTTCAAACAAAACCCTGGCATGCATAGATCCACTTATTGATGAACGCCTGCATCCCCCCCTGAAATAAACCCTCCACCTGCAGCCGCCGCCAACTGAACCCTGATCCCTTATCTCCAGGTGACTGCTCTGATGCTGAAATAGACCTTTAGTGGCTGTCCAAACACTGAGCCCATCTGTGTGTGTACCCTGCCACTCTCTGCATGGATACATCGTGACCACAGAGCTAACAAAAGAGCTATTCAGGGAAGAAGCAATAACAAAGTAGATGGTTGGTGTTATTATTTTAGAGAGGTATATACACAGGTCTGCTCTCAGTCGCTCACCTGGTGATAAACTTATGATCTTATATTTATAATGTCATCAAGGTTAGAGAACTAGTAGGAGTTAGGTGATTAGTCAGGTGTTAAATGAGGTTGTAAAGAGATGAAATTAGGTGAAATATCTGGAGCAAACGGTGGGGTGTGTCTGATTAGGGACTGGGTAATCATGTATTGTAACTTGACTGTTGAGAAACACAGGCAGTGCATTCTTTTGATGATTAGAAAGTCACTAAAACAGGCCACTGTTCCCTGAAGGACAATCTTGTTTTAATCTGACAACATCCTGATCTTTAGCTAGCTCCAGGAATGACAATCAATACATGCACAGTTAAGTGGAGCTACAGTTACAGCTTGACCAGGCCTTTTAATTGGACTACTGTCCTTGTCCCAGTATACAAGCACAGGAGGGGAATCAATTTATTGACCCAAGTATGTCCGACTCCTCTACGATAGGTGGAGATATGCCCCCTTTCAGCTTGTTAGTACTGGACCTTTTTCCTGTTGACCTGTTACATCACAGACCAAACAACTGACAAGCTAGTTAGCTAGCTGCTAACTGGTATCATTGTGGACAACCTTTACAGCTCTGTACACTGTCTTGACAACACCAAGTTTTAATCACTTTGGTGATCCCTTAAAGTTTGTTGTAGCACCATCATCAGATCACAGTTTTAATTTGTCCAATAATTTGGTTTACAAACTATATTCATCAGCCGTAGTTGTTGGCCCACTTTGTCTCAGTTCTAATTCGCAAATTTTAGCATTCTAACATGCTAAACTAAGATGGTTAACATCGTCCTATACCTGTTACAAACCAGTGTGTTAGCATGTTAGCATGCTGATCGACGCCCCAGGAACAGTGCTGGGCTTTGAAGCCAATTTGACACAGTGGCTTAACCATAGAGTTACAACTGCGGGGTCCATCATGTGACGCCATTGGGCCCAAAAAGGCTTTTCTCCGTAGACTTACAATGTAAAATAGATGTCTGTAAATCGGTGGATGCACACAAAATAACTTGTTTCACAATCAGAATTAGATCCATTCAGTCCAATAATATTCCAAAAGTCTAGACGAGCTGCACAATTAAATCATTTATCCCCATTCAAGTTAGCGGAGGGCTAAACCAGAAGTTAGACGCTCAGCCGGCAGAGGTCTCTACTGTGCTTGCTCTATGGTAGCCTCGCATCACCAGGCTCTTCACGTACGGCGAAGAGCCTGGTTTCCATTCACTCTGAATTTTCTGGTTCCGGTCTAGAGAGCAGATCCGGAATTCACCAAATTCACCAAAGTAAAACTTTAAATTCTGGCGCACCATCGATTTACAATAAAAGAAAAAGGTTAACTTAATGGCATGGGGCTTTTCTTGTAAATTATATTCCTTAAATTAAAAAGTTTCACCGCATTTTTATTAGCTTGGTGCTTTTATTTTGACGGAAAGGCGCCTCCATCGTATTCCGGATCCTGTCTCTCTCTCCGTGGGCCTGGTTCCTTACCAAAACGGCCACTAAATGGCCCCAGACTAGCTCTATGGGGCCCACAACATATTTCATACCCAGGAAGTCAATCTTTTTTTACTTTTTGTAGTAAACCCGGAAGCTAAAAACTCTGTCTGGCGAGCAACTCCACAGACAACAGACGCCATCTTGCCATCCAGTATTTAGGTATTATTATAAATCTATGAAAACTGCCTCACAGAGCATGGCTGTGTCGACTCTTCGTCTTGTTTACCTGACATCAATGCATTTTTAGAATTCTGCTTCTTTTTAATGGGATTCATGAGCGTTAGCATGATGGAAAATGTGTTTTTATATCTGTAGCTGGCAGGTTTCCACAGGCGCCAAAGATCACCTATAGGCTCTGATGTGTGTTTTTAATAATGCCATTAACATTCATCATGTCTGTCATCTTGTGACTGCACCGTTACTGTGCTGTCAGTTGCTTGTTGTGTGTCTGTTATCACCCGAGGTTACAGAGGATTCTTTGTCCTCGGACGTCTAACGCTCCCAAACTCACCTGTCCGCCTGACTGATGTGTTATTGACTCCAGCTACAAAAACACTGTTATCTCGTCAAGCGTGCCAGCCGCCCCTCCCATCAGCACACCCATGCTAACATTACCCTCACGTTGCCGACCCCATTAATCCTCACTTCTTCTTTTGTGATTAGCAGACCAAACCGGTTTGTGACATGTTTTCGGGAAGCAGTGTCTTCAGCTGACTGTGACTCAGACCTAGTAACCCAGAGAAAATCCCGGTGTGACGTAATCGCTGTGTCAGGCCAACGCTCAGCATCACTAGGAGTGGTTTTTACTGGCATGCTGCAACACACACAGATGGTTTGAGGTCTGCACTCTGGCGCTGCACTGGTGGCTCATGTGACTTTGTTGTTCTCTCTTACTCACCCATGCCTTTGGCGAAATGATCGCAGGCGGGTACAGTGCTGAGTCCAGTAAACCTGTTCCCAGACTGAATAAACAAGCCATGGTGTGTTGGTGGAAGAGACATGAAGGAGGTGAATGGCAGAGAGGGTAGCGACTGATTCATCCACACTGCAGTGACCTGACTCCTTTGTATCTGGAATCTACTTGGGGAACTGTTCATTTGAACTGTAGTGACTTAGGGACCGTATGAAAGTTATTGAGGTGGTGAGTAGGGCTGAACTTTATTATGCACTTTGCAAAAAAGCAAGTTTCTTTCAGCCCTTCTCTTGACTTTGAAAAATTGTAACCTCCCGCCCTCCCCACAACATGTCAAAATAACACAACAAATTGGTTACGAATTCTTAAATTGGTACAACTAGTTTTATTGTTTATTCCAAATTAAAGGTCCAGTGTGTCGGATTTAGGGCTGAATATAATATAATATAATATAATATAATATAATATAATAAGTATGTTTTCTTTAGTGTATAATCATCTGAAAATAAGAATCGTTTTGTTTTCGTTACCTCAGAATGAGCCGTTTATAGAGCGTCATAGAGCTGGCCTTTGTTTATGAAGACCACCATGTTTCTACAGTAGCCCATAACAGACAAACCAAACACTGGCTACACAAAGGGCTGTTTGCGTTTTCGTGTCAGCCACTGTAATAAAGAAAGCCAGTGCCAGAGTTACGCAGACTTGTAACAGTATCAACCAAGATTATGTATTTCCCTGACGTTAGCATGTAGCTACATGTAGCAGTTTGCTTGCAGTTGGGGAAAGAGTGTGTACAACAGCACTGTACAGCTTGTAAACCAAAATCTTCACAACTGGACATGTTCCAACAGGAATATGACCTGAAATCTGGGAGAAATCAACAACATCAGCAGCTAAGTTTATATGTTTCCCTGATATTAGCATGTAGCTACATGTAGCAGTGTATGAAACATAAACACTAAAGCAGATAACTAGACGAGCTGACGTCATCTTGTAGCCAAACTAGCTAAGATGGCGGCTGTGACTCAGCGTTATAGTGGGTCTTCCATTAATCGGAATATCGAACATTCGATCCCGGCTCCTCCAGTCCACATGTTGAAGTGTCCTTGGGCAGAGAGAGCAGGAGGGGATCAGCTCACAGAGACGGTCCTTCAGCGCTACATCAACAGCTGATTCACATCTTCATGTAACTCTTATTGTAGTGGTTACAAAGGAAAGCTGATACAGATAATTTTCAGACAGCATACCAAAGTCTTTTCAAGAATTTTCACTTTGCATAGAGCTCTTGCAAAAGACTGGACATAAAAAGTGAGCTGTCATCAGTGGCCGGAGGATGAGGAAGTAACAGGGCGACAGTGGGGAAATCTGAACCTGTTGACTCTGCACAGCTATCAAGGCCGTGATGCGTCACAACCACATCAAGTCTGCTGAGCTAGACACAAGCTGAGCTGGTCATTTGTGTGTCCTCTCCTCTCCTGTACGCCAACTGGGCCAAAGGTCACCTGTCTCCCCCCGCAGTGTTGTCAGTCAGTCAGTCAGTCTGCTGTGAAGTGTCGCAAGTGGACTCTTCCAGCTGAGCGCTGCTACAGATAAACAGGAGCGGAGCGCTTGTTATTTTGGATGTCATGGCAGAGACGTAGTAATTTTTGTAGTTCACCTTTGGTCCAATTAATCCGGGGAGTGACGTCTGTGTGGGGTGAGAGGGTTCAAGCAGCTGCCTAACAAGCTGCACCCCCGTGGTGAGCACAGCGGCCGGATGGACGAACAGATGAATACAATGGGAGAGCGACTGGAGAGGAACTCTGAGCGCGGTGTTGCTATTTATGACCCATAATAACGTTACACTCAGATTTCTAGCTCCCTGCCCCCACTTCTTTCACTGCTGTTGGCTCGGAGTTTGATTCCTCTCCTCCATGTTGAAACTATATGTTCACCAGATGGCATAAATTAAACACCACACTGATAGAGAGACAATAAATATCTGAGCCACATGGCGCTCTCAGTTTACGCTCTTTGTCTGTGACTTGTTGAAGACGGCTGTTTACGGTTTGAAGTTAAGAACAGTATGTGCTCTTGTGCCGTCTCAAGATGAGGGATGAACGTCATTGAGCAAGACCTCTGGCTTTCTGTCTCTGCTCCACTTCAGCTGCTGCAACACAAACAAACACCCTGCTGCACACAGGACAAGCCGTACTCTGTGGTGACAGGCCCATCAATACTCTGTAACTGAGAGCACCAGGGTGAAGTGTTCGCCTGGATACCACTGGATCTTTATGCAGGTTTTTGTGGATTATGTGTGTGGAAGGAAATATGTCAACAAACATTCGTGCACGAGATAACAGATAACAATTGTCTGAAGAGTTACACAGTCAGCAAACAGACGCAGTTGGCTAACATTAGCCACCATGCGCTAACGGCTTGTACCAGACTGAGTAAAGCAGTATCATTAATTAGTTTAGATAAGAATGAATCTTGTAAGATTAATACGTTTTGTTATGGTTTATATTTTCTAATTGTTAAATGTTTTTTGTTAGTATTTTGGGATATTATTATTTATTATTTTTTGTGGTTGCAGTTATTAGGAGAGTCGGGTCACATGGATATAACGTTATAAGTTGATTCCTTTTACATTTATTTAACATACTTTTGGATCTCAGCGAATCTTCTCTTGGCGTGTCAGACGAGTTAACAAGCATCAGCCTCTCAGCAACTTTTAGTTTGTTTCCTGTTGCTACACTTAGTGCCCAGGGGTTTTTTTGTTTTTAATTCAATTTTTAATTTGTAAAAGAATGAAAGTGCTATGTCCTCTGTCAAAAATGACAGTTCCCCAATTCCAAATGGATCCCTTACAGACTCACTGACTCAAGCCCTAAGCCCTTACAGACCTAGAACCAATTCCATTTCTTCCCCTTAGCCCTTGTCTTGGTCCTTCCCCTTGGTTTTGTGCATTCACGTGAGGGGAAGTGGTGTCCCAATTCTCCGTCAGGTTAGCTCTTAACCAGGTTAAGAGCCAAGACAAGGGCTAAGGGGAAGAAATGGAATTGGTGCTAGGTCTGTAAGGGCTTAGGGCTTGAGTCGACGAGTCTGTAAGGGATCCATTTGGGATTGGGGGATTGTCTCCTGTGAAATCATTTGGATATGTTGTGTTCTTTAATAACGCAGCACAGTGTGCCGAGTCCGTGACACTTTTTTAGAGGCATCAAAGGCAAAAAACTTGTTCCATCACTGAAGCACCGAAGTGACACCCAGAAAGCTTTTTCCTCTGAGTGCTCCAGGGATGACATTTTTCCGTAGGCCGACGTGGAAGTCAGCATCGCCCTGGTTCCCTTATCAAAAAGCCTTATTGTTCAGCTCGATAATCTTCACAAAATTAACACCACTTTTATGATTTTTGAGGCCTCAATACAATCGCCAGACATTAAAAGTTAATGTCAGGCTATAAACGAACTACACTGTGGTCGCATGACTTAACCTCACCACCACAATGAGGCTGTAAAGCTGTGTTCAGTGGGATGACGTTCTGTAGTCTCATTTAGCCACCTGTTAGCAAGCACCTAAGCTTCAAAGTTCAATATTGGGGAATTTACTATGCTGCAGAACAAAACATGTAAGTCTCTTCAGCATGTGTTAACCACGGACCTTGTTTCGGATGACTAACTAAAAACCCATTAAAAAACCTGCTGACTTCAAGATGAGGGAACTGGTAGTGAAAAGATGTAACTCATTTCTGGATTTTAGCTCTCATTACTGAAGGACTCTATTTCCACAGTGAAATCTGAGACCAGTCTGTGTTACTCCTCACGCTATCTTTAAGGCTGAGCCCAGACACCCCACAGAGGAAACTCATTTCGGCCACTTGTATCCGCAACCTCATTGTTTCGGTCACTACCCAGAGCTCATGACCATAGGTGAGGGTTGGGACGTAGATGGACCAATAAATAGAAAGCTTCGCCTTCTAGTTCAGCTCCCTCTTCACCACGACGATCAAAAAAGTCTTACATTAGAAATAAGTGTTTTTCAGCTGCTGCTCAACACAAAGGGGCTGCGAACTTCAGTGGCTGAAGCAAAGACGCCAATGGCTCAATCTAGAGCAGTGTTGGGTTTGTCTGTTCAGAGCTACTGTAGAAACATGGTGGTGAACATGCTGATCTCACTAGACAAGGACCAGCTCTCTATGTGTGTTAATATGAACTTGTTGTGTGTTTAAGTTACTAAACTAATGTGTTGTTTGTGTTCTCTCCGTAGCTCCCCAACATGTTCGGAGACCTGAGGTCGACCTTCATCGCCCTGATGATCGGCTCCTACGCCTCCTCCGCCGTCACTTTCCCCGGCATCAAGGTAATATTTGACTTGTGCTGTCACCAGATTCTTGATTCACCCCAAAATATTCATTCGACTCGATCCATCGTAGAAGGAATCCTCCTGAGAGGCGATGCTGTAACACAAACTCAGAGACTGTGACGCTGCTCCCTCAGAATGGGATATTGATTCTCCATTATGATGTGTCTGTTTGCGTCTGTCTGCCTGCAGGTGATCTATGATCTGGGCGCCACCTTCATCACCATCCTGATGGTTTGGGCCGCCTGCGCATGCCTCGTTTTCCTAAACTGCTTCGTCAACTGGCCTCTGGAGCCCTTCCCCGGCCCGGAGGACATGGACTTCACGTAAGACGAATAGACACACTCACTCTCTCATGCACAAAGGCATATAGACTTTTCTGTAGCCTCCAGCTATCACTGTCAGGCAGTCGTAGTAATGCTTCTACCTGACCTCAGGTTATATTTGCTGTAGAGTGCCTGAGCCTAGACGGTCTGCATTCTCCACAGTGCACACACACAAACACACTCACACACAGTAAACTCCGGCGTAATGCAGCGAAGGCCAAGTGAGCCCTACAGACAGGAAAGACTTTAAAACCAGACGATCAGCCGGCTTTGCTCTCAATCACCTGGATCCTTTGCTTCCTCCTGTCGTTTCCCTTTCCCTCTCTTCCTCTGCTGACATTCTCTCGTGCTGCCCTTCTCCCCCTACTCCTCCCTTCATTTGGCAGATTCCCCTGCTCTGTATTTTGTGCTCGCAGTCACCTTTCACCCTCTCCTCTCCTCCCGCCGCTCCTGCAGGGTGAAGATCAAGTTCAGCTGGCTGGGCTTTGACCACAAGATCACAGGGAAGCAGTTCTACCGGCAGGTGACCACAGTGGGGCGCCGTCTCAGCGTTGGCAACTCCATAAAGCAGCAGCAGCCAGCGGCCAGAGACCTGGCCGCACAGGAGGCCAACAAGCTGTGTCTGTCCACTGTGGACCTGGAGGTGAAGTGCAAGGAGAAGGAAGCAAGTAAGTCTGGGAGAAAATGTCGAACTGAGAAGTTCTGACATGTTAGGAATCTATAAGGTGGTAGAGAGAGGGAAAAAAGTGCTCCTCGTGCTCAGATGGTCCCGTCCTGAGCGAAGGCAGTCCCACTATTTGTTGTGTCCCCTTTGCCAACTTATGAATATTCATCCGAGTATCTCAGGAGTCAGTCTGCTGGTTGTGAATGAACCGGGCAGGAGGGCGGCTCAGTTTGCCCGATTTTCTGAAAGAGCTGTGACGGACAGAGGCTTTTCCAGACAGATGTCCATCCAACAGTCCTACAAACACTTAATAACATTCTCTAATCAGAGCAAAGTCGTTAAGCTTTTTATTTTCACTTTTACGTACATTTTTGTATGAATATGTGTCACAATCCGAGGTTGGCCATATGGAACAGACTTCAAATCAAATCAAGTTGACACAGCTTCTTTAACTTAATTTGTTAGTATTTAAAGGTTATGTATGCAACATTCAGAGCAATAATACAGCAGTAAAGATCAGGGCTGCACCTGACTCCTGACTCCCGACCCCAAATTTTTATCAATTGAATCAGATTTGACCGTTTAATATGAATTTGCGACAATTCGTTTTTATCCCCTTTCATATAAAGTTTTAACAGGGCTCAGTGGGACAGTCAGGGTGACAGCGGCATTCGTGTAATATAGTGAACAAGCTAACAGCGCTAACGACAGATCGGAAATGTACAACAACATTTTTTGCGGACACTAGATATTCATATTAAGTATCTGTGAGCTATAAATTCACTTCCAAGCAGAAGAGAGAAGATCATGATGTCTCAGAGCCTTACTATGGAAAGTTGCTCCTCGTCACATCTGCAGCTGTCTGTACCACAGAGTAGCATGAAAGTCAAGAGCACTCACTCTGTATCAAAATCTGGGGACCAAAACGTGATCGATCAACTTGAAGCAATCTCAGTCCACTGAGGGATCTCCGACTGATGAAGTGGCCGCCCTAGTAAAGATCTAGTGGAGTAATGGTGTCCTGAGCGGAAAATGAAGTCACAAAGTTTTCAAACTGGTTGGCGTTTTCACTCCAGGAAGATGCCACCTTATGTAGGTTTTCGTAGGATACGAAGCTATCGTAGAGATAATTCCTCAATTCAACTTCATAAATCAGCTGTTCTTCGTCCATTACAGCCCTTTAAAAGCGAGCGATGAGAATAGATAGAAACACAGAAGATGAAAGTTCAGCTCAAAACTGCACCACTCCGTCACTAGCTGTTAGTTAGGACACCTCATCTCATACACTCTGAATTTGGTGCAGAGCCTCTTTAATTACATCTTGCTCAGAGTGACTCATTTCAACAACCATAAGCTGAACAATAAATGCATGAACGATGAAAATACAATACACTTCATATCAGCAGCGTCACCTCTCAGCTCTGAAAGGCCTGACCTACATCTGTACACAGCAATTAGGCACAAACACCCTGACATCCCTAATGTACCTTAAATGCCCCTTTACCTCCGCCCCACATCCACACTAAGCTAACCTCCTTTACCCCGACACCTCCATGCCTCCCCTGCTCCACTACACCGGGGTCAGGGTCTCCCAGTGGGGGGGTCCTGGTCGCTCCCCTCTTGGTCTCTTTGGTAGCAAACGGACCGTGGAATTGGTTCGGACCCCGTTCTTAGAAAAGCCGCTCAGCAGGTGTGTGGTGTGCGGGCAGGGAGCCAGAGAGGCATTGTTGTGATTTGAGGGCCAAGCATCACAAAGTGTGTGTCCGTGAGTGTGTGTGTGTGGTTGGAGTGCAATCAGGACGCACATGGTTGGTTTCATAACAGCTGGACATGTTCCGTCTGTCAGGAGCTTTAAAGGGGCCCATATTACACACCGGCCCCCTCTCATTCCTCTCTAATTTGGCGGCAGCTGTGCAGGTTGCAGAATATTTACTCATTAGGCATTGTTTCTTTTCCTCCCGTCTCCTGAGAGCTCAAAGGCCTGATTTGAATTTTAATACATGTTATTGTTTTATTTCTATCAGCAGTAACAAAAACAAATCATGTGGCTGTGCTGAAACACTCAGCGTGGCCACAGTGTTCCAGTTCGGTATGTAAACTACATATTTAGGCAGCGCTGAAGATAAGCAAAGTCTGTTTTTATAATAGATTGCTTCAATTTCAAAATAAAATACGTACTGAATCAGTGCAGGAGTGTCCAACCACGTCACACTGAACAGCTGTTGGCTTTCCCTGCCGTCACCATGAAGCTGATGTTTGTAGTTTTGAGTAAATGTCATGACAACTATTGGATAGATTGTCATGAAGAGACATTCACACTCCCTCTAAGAGCATATTGTAAAAGCTAAACCACATCTAGCTTTCATCGGCACAGCCTCACGTGGTCCCCAGTCCAGCTGTGGACTCTTTAATCAGAGGCAGAAATAGCGCGGGTGTGGAAGTAAAAAATGCAGCGTGTGTAAAAATGCCTCTAAAAAGCGTGACCCGTTACCAAACAATTCCCTTAATTAAGCCTCGCATGGATACCTGTTGTTCTGGGTAATAAACCCATCTGCTCCATCTGTGCACCAACAATTAATTGGTTTGTCCAGCGCTTCACCATATGGGCACTTGTGTCCAATCTCCATTTAGATTCACAACTTTGATTAATGATCAACCTTTTCCCAGAACCCACCTTTCTCTCAGTCCCCCGGCCGCTCTGCTTCTCCTGCAGGGCGAGACGTGTTACCGTGGCACCCGGGGGCCAGCGGGAATATTTAGATGACAAACTCCTCTCCCACCTTAGCAGGAGGTTTACCCTGGGTAGGAAGCACAGTGGGGTAGTTTTCCATAGTGTGTTTGGAAGGTGAAAAGAGACAGAGAATCTTGGGTATGTGTAACCGCTGGACTCTAGTGATGTCTGCGTTGTGTTGATATAAAGAGGACCAGATCGTGGATATCTTCAGAGGTGATCTCCGTTTATTCCCGACAGCAAATGGCGAAAACAAAACCCTCCATCAAACACAACCATATAAACTCGACATAAATTAAGTGACACAGCAAAAGGGGAGAGGTAAGGCAGGAGACGCCTCTTTATAGGTGGGGTACCAAACGTTCCACATATTGTCACACACATTGCTGCTGTATATGAACAGGCAGGTTTAGGTCAGAGGTGTCAAACTCATTTTCGTTCACGGGCCACATACAGCCCAGTTTGATCTCATGTGAGCTGGACCAGCAGGGGCGTAGGTTGCGTTTCAACACTGGGTGACGATCATATGAATTAGGGCAGTGGTTCCCAACTGGTCCAGCCACTGGGTCGAGATTTCTCCTCAGTCATCAGTTCAAGGTCCCACAGTTGAATACGTTCAGCATCATACTTGTGTTTGGCCATGTCATCAGTCTCTGTCAAGTAGCTGTCGGTTAGTCACTCACTCTCACTCACATGACACAATTGTGAGTCACTTGCGGTCCATTTAGAATGGACCGCGACCCACTTTTGGACCGCGACCCAGTTTGGAACCACTGAATTAGGGGATTTGGGGGTTCTCCATTTGAAAACTTTGAGCGTCAAACATGTAATTTCCTGCGTCCTGGTGAAGTTTTATGCACCAATTTGTGCCTTTCCTGCATCAGTTTATGGTGTAAATGTCTTTACAGGGTTCCCATAGTCATGGAAGACCTGGAAAAGTGTCACAGTCTTATTTTCCAGGCCTGCAAAAATCATTGAACATTTTGGAAATCTCATGGAATTTTGTAGTTTGTAGTAAAATTAGTAGTCACACTAATCTTCCAGGGATAACCTTTCATGCAAGTTAGTCGTTGACATAACGTAGCTCTGATATGCGTCAGCTTAGGGCTGCACGATATATCATTTCAGCATCGACACTGTGATGTGCAACAGTCCCATCAAAGGACGTGCAATGTCAAGTAAGGCAAATTAACTCAACTTATCTGATGCTTGATACAAATGGAAAACTTGCACAGTTCTCATTCTCCATGACTTATAGCGGCCAAGCCTTCTGCTTTTAGACGTTAGGTGTATATGTGACGTAGTGTGGTGGTGTTTGTTATGGGAAGAGAGACTCTCCTGCATGTGTGTGTGGAGAAAAGTGCTGTAACCAGGCCGGCAAGAAGTGCAGCAGACACAGTAAAATGAAACTTTTATTATGGGTCCTTAAAAGGTCATGGGAGAGCTTTGATATTTTGTCCACGATTATGTGTGGGAGCCCTGCCTTTAATCTTGTCAACACAACAGTCCTCTGCCTTTTTCATGTTTTATCGGGGGAGACAAATGCACTTGTTCTAAATATTAAAGCAGACGTGTCCTCTGCATCCCGCCTGAAATCTGCACCCCATGCAGAGCAGTAAAACCACCGCACGACAAGAAGTACAAACACATTCTGAAAACATGCATTTACAGAACAGATGACAAACAGCCTGAGACGTCTAAAGAAAAATAAGTGTCTCAGTTTTTCCACATTCAGTCGTCTCCTGCTCGCTGTCGTCACATGCGCATATTTCCATACGTTTCCACTCCTGTGCAGAAATGTTGGCATCACCTCACCAGACACAAGTGGAAACTACTGAGGAGGCAAATGAAGTTTATCCACTGCCTTACAAATGTTTTGGCAGAGCCGTATCGATTGATTGTTTCGTACTGAAGCTGCTGATCGACAATATTTTGCACAGTGTTCAGTGTCTTTAAACATGACCGCAGTAAGTGTTCGTTCATCTTCAGAGAGCTGTGTTCTGCTCGGGGTGGAAAATCCCTGAAGCAGAGATCTGAAGTAGGCGACTCAATGTTTAACCTAGAAAATAAATAAAGAATCTTGGTCCTGTGAAATGTGAACAAACAGACTGCAGCCAGTAACTTGTATGTGATAAGAAACCGACTGATTCGATCTACCCCTGACTGTAACAACATCTTTCATTTCCCCTGCAGCTCCGTCCTTCATGAAGAGTATCTTCAGTCCCATCTTCCTTCTGAGCCTCATCACCATGTGTGTGACCCAGCTGCGTCTCATCTTCTACATGGGCGCCATGAACACCATCCTGGAGTCCCTGACGGACGGAGACCTCGGCACAGGTGTGTGTTGTTGCTAGCATGTTGTGGATTAAACTGTAGGTGCAAACACAGGTGGCGTTCAGGGAGTGGTTGTATTTATCTTTCCCGTCTGACCACAGATATTCAGTCAACTGTGTCGCAGTGGATGTTCTTCTGTATGTTTGCTCTCTGCTGCGCTCTGACACCTAACAATCATCTCTCAGCTGCTCTCCACTTGGTCTTAACTCAGCTCCGTCTTTCCTTTTTGCGTTTGTTTCTCTTTCCTCGTCATGCTGGCTTCTTGCTGCTGTTGCAGTGGAAAAGATGCACGTGGGTAAGAGACTTCAGGCTTAACTTAACAAAGATCTAACTACCTACACTCCTCCGCCCTTCCCCTTCGCTGTCTGTCCACCTTGTGTTTGCTTGCGTCGACGTGCATCGCCCTCCAAACTCATTTCACGTGATGAACTTCAGCATATAAAAACACAAAAATAACTGTTCGCACTGTCGTCTCTCTCTCAGTGAGCGTCTACACGTCCATCTTTGGCGTGCTCCAGCTTCTGTGTCTGGTCACCTCTCCTGTGATCGGCTACGTCATGGACTGGAGGCTCAAAGACTGCGAGGACGAGAATGAAAAGTGTGCCAAGAGGTGAGGATGCACACATGAACACGCTCAGAGGAAAAGAAGAGGAAAAAGCATCAAAGCCTGACTCTGTTTTATTGTTCTCTGTTCTCTCAGGGAGCCTGGTCAACCAAGTCGCCCCAGCAAACAGATCCAGAAGATCGTCAACGCCACCAGAGCCTTCATCTTCACCAACCTGCTCCTGGTTGGCTTTGGAGTCACCTGCATCGTCCCCAGCCTGCCGCTTCAGGTACACAAACACACACACGAACTATATGAATTCTTTAAAGCTTTAAAGTGATGCACATGTGCAGCTGGAGCCCCGAGTCTGCAACACTGCAGAGAAAGAAAGAGATGAAGAGACGTACACGATGTTCAAACAGGAAACCCTCAAATGGCAATGCAGCTCCTGACATCACAAAGTGCTTCACTGACACCTACTGGACAAAAGAGTCACTGCATGTTTTTTTTCCCATGAAAAGTTTCTCAGTGAGGACGAGCCGGCTGTGACCTCAACAAGTACTTAATTAAAAATAATGTTTCTTCACTTTTCTCCTCCTCCTCCTCAGATTCTGTCCTTCATCCTGCACACCATCGTCAGAGGCTTCATCCACTCGGCCGTCGGAGGCCTCTACGCTGCTGTGTAAGTGTCAACGTGTTGAAAAGATACTGTGTGGTCCCCTTATACCATGAGATATACCGTTTACTAACTACACAACATGGCCAAAAGTATGTAGACACACAAACATTACAATAATAATAATAATAATAATAATAATAATAATAAACTTATTTAAAACAAAGTGTTTTACAAATTAAAAAATGGCAGACTGATAAAAAATATTTAAAAATAGTTTGAAAGTTAAATATGACAGAGTAAAATAAGTAAAATTAAACAAAATAGAATGAATAAAATGATTTTAAAAAATAAAAGAATACCTTTGAATATAAGCAGGTTTCAAGAAATGACTAGTGGATTATGTTCAGGTCTCAGACCGTTCAGTGATTTGAAATTAAATTCAATTCCTTTTCATTGTCATTGTAAATAAATACAAATGGAGCCTATTATAAAAGTAATAAATAAATAATAAAGGAGGAGATTAGATATCATTTATTCATACTCTACGCACACACACAGACACACACACACAGGCAGGGCCGACATGTGCCGTGAACATAAAATAAGTTAAAATTATTGCACATAAAATAAATAAATGAAAAAGTTATTACACACAATGTTAGAATAAATATTAAACATTACTGGCGGTGTGATTTCAGTGCAGCAGGATAAGGTGCCCGCTAGTCTGATCCCCCCCCGTCACCCTTGTGGGCCTTTTCCATCGTCACTTTTTTAGCCACGCTGAGTCAAGCTATACCCGAGCTGATTTGCGTTTCCATTATCAGTTTAGATGCGCCACGCCAGGCCGAGCTGCACCAGAGATGGACCTTCTCCAGAGTATTTCCTGATCCTGAACAGCAGTTTTGTGTGAAAGGAATTAAAGGCCTGTCCCAAATATGGGCCCGTTGATTTTAGTGATTTAAACAAATAATACCCTGGGCTATTATTTTAAGTTTTACAGTAATCTATGGCAGAATTTTGCCAAATGACTAAATGAATTAGCTGGATCGCTAACACAGATAGCATCTAAAGAAATGGTCATTTATGAGCGTGTTAGCATGCCTCCCCTAAACTGCTGCCACAAAGTTGTAAGCACATTATTGGCTAAAAAAATCATTATGTTCTGTAATATTGAGATTTTTCGCCTTGGTCTGAACCCTGAAAAACAGTTTACAAAAACTATGTCAATAGTGTCCACATACTTTTGGCCATATAACTGAACCACATCACCACGGAGCTGATGTTTAAAACTCAAATACCACCTCAGGTTAGTTATGAAACCTGTTTGTCCCTTGCAGGTACCCGTCCTCTCAGTTTGGCAGCCTGACAGGCATGCAGTCTCTGATCAGCGCTCTGTTCGCCCTGCTGCAGCAGCCTCTCTTCATGGCCATGGTGGGGCCGCTGGAGGGAGACCCTCTCTGGGTAAGACGACACACACATATGGACGTTAGCTTACACGAGTAACGGAGCGAGCGCTGTGGGGAGTATTTAGATTTTTGTCTGACCCTGATGTCGTCCTCAGGTGAATGTGGGCCTGCTGGCGCTGAGCATGCTGGGATTCTGCCTCCCCATGTACCTGCTGTGCCACAGCCGCCACCTCCAGCGCCTCAGGGACGAGCGCGACGAGGATCCCAAGATCTACGTCAAGATCAACGAAGACAGCAAGCCCGAGGCCTACGTCTAGACCGTGAAGAAGAAGGACGATCCTTTAAAAAACCTGACGAGGACAGAGAGAGGAGAGGTGAGGGGTGATGGCGGAGGGCACCTCTCAGCTCGTCTGCATTCAGACGACTTAGGATATTTCATACTGTACACCACTGTGACACCCTGTCTCACCCTCTCTGATGATAGACAGTGTGAGAGACCTGACACACACACACACACACACACACACACACACACCTCCCACTTCTTTGACTGCAGCTGAGGAGACTAACGGGAGAAAGAAGCAATGATGGACTTTTTACGTCTCCCTGAGTGACTCCTCTGCACACCCTCTCATATCTGTCACTGATTGGTCGACTGGTTTCACCCTCTGCCAGTCCAACGTAAAAAAAAAAACAAAAAAACAAAAAAAAAAAAAACACAGAAGAAGAAGATGCCAGCCAATGGAAAGCCACAACGAAGAGGAAGCAGATGTTAAAAAAAAAAAAATCTCAGTGACATTGTGCTTTTAAAGCCACTTCACAGAAACTGACTGTGACCTTAAGAACACGAACAGCCGTAACCATGACAACCTTTGCTGTCCGATTGGTCCAGGTTTGTCAGAGATGCGGTTCATGTCATCTCTGTCACACAGCACAAGCCCGTGTCTAACAGGGCTGCTTGGCGTCTGGGCTTAAATGTCTTTTGGGAGACACACACACACACACACACACTTGGTCGTGGCATCTCTGCTTCCTCTCGTGCTCGAGGGCATTAACTGAATCCACAGACAGCAGTATTGGTAGCAGCTCAGATTGAAACCATGGCATGATGCACACATGAGTTAGTCAAGAAACCACTGCAGCGTCTCTGCGTGTGTGTGTCACGTAACGCAGTGTGTCTGGGGGTTAGATCCTGCATGACGCCAGAGACTCTGCTGGTCCCATATTACAGTTTCACTCAGTGCAGGAAGTCATCCTCAACGTGCCATGTGTGTTTTTATTTTTTTTATTTTAGCTCATATTACTTTTAAGTATGAAATATGTAACCTTTTATTTTAAATGTATTTCCTTGCAATATGATCGCTGGTGTTAAATCTATTCCACTCGCTACACACTCATGAATTTGGAGTCTTGATTCGTTGCAGCAATAAGTGCTTCTGGGACGTGCTGGGCAACACACACACACACACACACACACACACACACACACACACAGAGGCAGATGTGTCATCTTCTGAACTGTATTTCTTCATCATAAGGTGCTAGCTGAATCACAAAATGTGTTTTTTCTTTTACTGCGTTTTGCTTTAAGAGGCAATCGAGGTCATTTTACCACAAAGGCAACAGATTGCCGTCAAATTCCTCACGAGAGCTTTTTCAGTAACCGATGACACAGTGGATTCCAAAGAACCAGTCAGGTCGCTGCTTCACGTGGCCGCTTTGCTTTTGGCTTCTTATCAGTTTTGTGGTAATTCTGCACCGTAACACAAAGTGCAGCCGCAGCAGCAGCAGTTCTGGGAAACTTGAATCACCTCTTACAAACACAAAGGGAGATTTGTTGAAGGTAGCAGGCTGATGAACACACACTCAACACAGACTCAACACACACAATAAGGAGTCTCTGTGAATTCCAGAGGAGGAGCACAGAGTGTGTAGAGCACGATACAGGGAGATAAAGATATCTGTTTGAGTCAACCTGCTGTCTACAGATGCCATACAGAGAGTCTCCTCAGATATTTCCTGCCTGGCAGTAACTCACAGAGGCACTTCCAAAGACAGCCATGACCCTCACAGTGCCTCTCTGTGTGTACAGAAGATGGGCGGGGTGGATCCAGGCAGGATGTGGCGCACCCAGTCCCTCTCTCCCTCCATCTATCCAACCATCTTTCACTTTCATCCACCCATCCGTCCGCAAACACACAATGAAATGTTTACTGACGACAGGTGACCGAGCTGAGAGACGAGCCTCTGCTGCTACGAGTCGCTCCCAGAGAGTGACTGAGAAACGAATGGCACATGATGCACTTTAGACCCCCTTAGACATGGACCTCAGGCGTGTATTTCTGAAACAGCCCCGCCCACACTGTCTCGTACACGCAGTGCATGATGCAGAGAATGTAAACTCAGAGCTTCAGATGTAGATTTTTTAAATTCAGAACATGGGAACGGAGAGATGCTGTTATTTTTTTATACTCAGATTAAAAACTATAGCTTCACATGTTCATCGTATGGCCTTGATGTGCACGCATGGTGCGGCAGAGTCTCGTCTCTCAGCTCGGGACCAATCACATGTTAGACAGATCCTTATTAAACTGCATGAGCAAAGAGAATTGTTCGGAGTTATTTGATCATGTTTAGTTAGACGACAGATGTGACGAAGCTTTTGAAAAGAAAAAGTGTTTGCATTCACATTTGTACATTTGCAGAAGAAAGTAATGAATCCTCACACAATAACAGCACTCTTTAACCACTTTGTATTCATAGATCCTCGCCAGACACCAAAGTCCAGCACCAAACATTTTCAGTAAACCTCCACAGACCGTACGCAGGGGTTCATTACATTCTTTTACATTTCCTTATTATTTTCTAAGGAACTTTGTTGAATTTCTGTGTCCATTGTTGTGTCTCCAAAGTGCAAAACTTGTGTACTTAACAAATCTCAATCCATCCATTTTCCATCGCTTACCCAGGTCTGGGTTCAGTGGCAGCAGACTCTGTTAGGTATCCCAGATTTTTGTCAGTTGTCAGTCTTTATTGTGCATGTTGTAGAAACAAGCCACACACAGACGCTGATTGTTTTTGCACTATTATTCCTTAATAAGTGGAGGAAATTCTCACACACTCAAATGTTCCACATGTTGCTTCTAAACACCAGTTTTGTTCCTGAGAGATACGACAATGTGACTTATGTTTGTACATTTCAACAACAGAAATGTACAAAGGTAAATGTAGCGTCACAGATCTTTAAAGGTGAAGTGTGTAAGATTTAGGGGGATTCGGTGGCGTCTAGCGGAGAATCGCAGATTTCAACCAGCTAAAACTTCTGGTTAGAATTCCTTCAGTGTTCATTGTTCGGGAGGTTTTTACCAGGAGCTGAATTATCCACAGAGGTCTCTTCTTCTCCAAAACAAACAGACCAGGTGATTTAAACCAATGAAGATACAAAATAAAGAAGTTTCACGTTGCAAATCAGTGTATCTCCGACGAAGTTCTGATGCTAGCCTTCCACCAACTCATGTATGCTGACCTTTTTTCTCTGATAAAGTAAGCACTGGATGTTCAGTAACTTTTTACCTTGAGCTAATTTATCGCAGAGGTCTCTTCCTCTCTTAAACAATCATTTATAAACACTGTGTACGCACAAAACGAGGCCTGAAAGAGGCGTACGTCACCGAACAGAAAATTTGCGATCTATAAAAACAGACTTGCGGGGCGTGGTTATGGCGCTAACCTAGGCACACGCAATTTGGATGAGCTCTTGGTGATTGAATTTTCAGTTTAGTAATATTTTTTGTAGGAGACAAAACTTGTATCATGCGGTTGAAAAAGCCAAATATCGAGTTTAGAACGGACTCTGTCGAGAAGGACGAGGAGGTGGATACTAGTAGCCATGCTAGCGCTAGCTCACCAGGAACTAGCCCGAACTGACATCTTGAAAAGGCAGGTGATGAAGATATTTTAAAGGTGGATGTTATGCAAAAATTTGACTTGAGGCGAAGTGACTTCGCCACCAAAATCGAAGCTACCCAGCTGTGTGCAATCCAGTCGAACCTCTGCACCAAGAGTCATCATTACGAAGTTTTTAAACCTCCAAGATAAAAACTTGATGGGAGAAACTTTGACCCATGCTTACGGACATTTTGGAGACACGAAATTGGCAATGTAGATGGTGAGGTGGAAGCCTCATTGTGGAAATACTTGTTGGCGCACGCCATTTTTGGCTTCTGTCTGTACGAACATTTTTAGTGTGGATCCTACGTATTGTTTTATAAATGAGACCTCAGGTGATTTAAACGGCTAGAAACACTGAATGAAGGAGTTTCAAGTTGCAAATAAGTGTAACTCTGGCGCTAACTACGGTGGCCAAAGCAAAAACAGGAATTGCCCTATGCGGAGTCAGTGTTTGGTTTGTCCCTTCTGAGCTGCTGTAGAAACATGGTGGTACAACATGGCGGCCTCCGTGGATAAGGACCAGCTCCCTAGGTAGATATAAACAGCTCATTCTGAGGTAAAAAAAAGAAAACAGTTCTTATTTTCACGTGATGAAACACTAAACAAACATACTTATTATTTTATATTCAATTGCTACCGTTACGTCCCCCAAAATCCGACACACTGGACCTTTAAGTACAAGTGTACCTTTTTGTTTTCACTTCACAGAACATTGTTCACATTTGCCATTCTTATTAAACACGTTAATAATTGTACTCCACAGAGTGTACCTCGTAGCGTGCTGGTGTGTCCTGTCACTAACACTCTGTCTTTACGTGCTGTAAAGACGACACACAGGTACAGACACACTCTGAGGCAGTACTTTACTCCAGCACCATGAATGTGGGTGATGAAGGACACTGATTTTTAATTCGCCTGGTAGCCCACTCTGAACTCACTCTGCTGCATAACGTGGCTCGTTACAGACTGTTTTCTGTGAGTTGAAGTCACGTGTGACATCATGTGATATCTGAGCGTGGGCGTGTGAGCAGTGAGTGACCGGGTGAACGCTTCATTTCCTCAAAACCAATCAGCACTTTCCTTCACTGCCGTACCTTAAACACCTCCCCGTCCTTAACGCCATCACCCTCTCTGTCTTACCTTCGCTTCATAGGAGTTCAGCAGTAGTTTGGTTTATTGATCGATGTATTGATTAACTGTGTGTCCTCTGAAGATGAATCCTAGCGTCAGCTCATGCTCACGGGTGTTTTTATGGTTTTATGTGATGATAGGAAATGGGAATAATTTTAGCTCCACACCTTGTTCCCCTCCCTGGCATGTGTATTGTTTTTACCCAACATGCTCCAGTTAAGTTTTACTGTCTTTTATTAAGCTTGTTTTTTTTCCTCTGATGTTTACAATTGTGTATTTTCATGGTCTTATATTGTATATTTGGTTTCCTTTGTCTTGTACCACAGTATAGCCATTGTCATTGACATTTCGAGTCACGTTGTTTCAGCTGAAAGGAAAAAAAAAGACAGATCAATATATGAAACAAAATAAACACAATCATTTGTACAGATGTGTCTCTTTTTTCTAACGGCAGAAATGATCAATGTGCAGGTGTCTGTCTCTGGGATGTTGTAGAGCAGGGATGTGCAAATGTTTTTAATGGGGGGCAGCTGCTTCTCACATCATATGGGTTATTAAAAGTGTAGTAAAGTATTATTTCCCTCTGCTTCTTTACACTACCTAGCAGGAAATGTTTTTGTTAGGTAGCTGTTTGTTTGCTTGGTTACCATATACTTTATGAAAACTCATTAGGGATTGATCGTTATTTATAGGGGGTGGGGTAAAAATCGGGAAGGCACGTCAAATAATTTCGCAAAATGACATCATTTATCACAGCCAGACACTGAAAGAACAGAAATCATACTTGGATTTTCAAAATTCTGGTGGTCCTTTGACACATCGTGTGCAATGAACGCTTCCATCAGAAAAAAAAACACAACAAATCTGATTTGTATACAGTGATATTTCATCAAAATCAAATGATTTATTTAATGTCTCATTTAAAATTTGGCCAAAAATTAACTGTTTGCACGAACTAACCAGCAGCATGACAAGAGTGAAAAACCCAGGCTTTAACTTTTAACCTTCAAACATCAAAGGTGAAGTTTTAAAAATCTAATAACTAACTAGTCCATATCCATTGAGTGCACAGTTGCCCACGTACAGTTTCACATGGTGTGTGTGTTTGGGATACAGGTCATAGGAAATTGCAGATTAAATAGTCAACTGAAGCCATTAAGAAGAGCAATGTATTCAGACAGAGCTTTTGTGAATTTGATAGTACGATTGCTTTATTGAAAGTACAGTAGTACCATTGCCAATAGTGGGATAGTTAGTGGACTAAAACTGTACATTAGTAGTTGAGGTAGCACGTTGAAAGGCAGATAGTTAAAGTGTTTATATGTTGTATTGACTTCAAAGTGGGGCGCACTGGTAGTTCACATGGGAAAGGTGCGGCTAGCCCTTGTTGCAGCAGCATACCATACCATGACTTAGTCATACCAAAAATTAGAAGAAAACACCAACATTGGTCCACAGGGGGAGCCACAGCGATCGGTCGCATTTTAGCCATTTTGAAGCATTTTTCTGTTGTTATAGCGCCACCCAGTTGCCAATTAGAGTTAAATTTCTCCAGTCACCTTGAGGCGTCCTGTTCTACATATCTACCAAGTTTAGTAAAAATCCATATGGCGGTTAGGCCTAGATAAGAAATGAGCTCTCTAGCGCCCCCATTTTGTTTGATGGGGTCAATAATGGAGGGGTCCCCTCAGATTATGTGTGGTCATATGCCTACAAAGTTGCGTGGTGATGGGTGAAACCCTTGAGATGTTATACACCTTTATGTGATGAGCCACGCCCTCCGCAATATTCATTGCCTTATAGAAGCTCAGTTTTAGTAAGTTTTCCAACTTTTGCCAAGAGGGAACTTTAGATATTGGTCCCTAGATTATGTTCACCCAGTTTCATGCAGATCGCTCAAACTTCCTAGGAAGAGATCCATTTGAAGTGTTTTTCAAAAAATTCAAAATGGCGGAAAATCTATATAAGCGGAAGTTATGGGTTCTTGAGGCAAATGTGTTCCTCATGAGGAGAGGCATCTCTGTGCAAAGTTTCATGTCTCTACGACATACGGGGCATGAGATATGCCCATTCAAAGTTTGCAATTTCAATCGGTTGCTATAGCGCCCCCCTTTGGCCAATTGATGTAATATTGCTTCATTGGCATCCTCCCATGACCCTCTACCACTGTGCCAAATTTCACATGGATTGACCAAGTCAGTGAGGAGAAAAACATGTAACACACACACACACAGAGTTTTCGTCATTATATTGTAAGGTATTTATCAAAATAGTCGCCACTTAATATTCTGTCAGCTGGCTCAATGATTAATTGGCTAATCAGAATCAGAATCAGAATCAGAATCAGAAATACTTTATAGATCACCGACAGGAAATTGTGATTCGTTACAGTTGCTTCAATGTAAAGAATAGAACGTTATAAGTATCAATAAAAGTATGAAATAGAAGTATGTAAATATAAAGCAATAAATAAAATATAAATGGAAATGTACATTAAAATAAAAAATATAATGTGCATTAATGCACAGTGTTTAACACAAGTACTTATGACATAAAACTATTAAAAATAAAATATAAGATATATATTGTGTAATTGTTTCAGCTGCACCTGTGTAAACTGTGCAATGAACGCTTCTGTCAAACAAAAAACAAAAAACAAATTCATCAAAATCACTTTATTTTATGTCTCATTTAAAAACAATTGGCCAAAACTAAACTGTTACAGAGGCTTTTCTCAACTCCAGGATTTTGTCTTCAACTTTTAACTTTTAAACATTAAATGTTAAGTCTTAAAAATCTGATAATAATTCACGGTGGAGGGAGGGTCGTGCATCTTCCACCAGTCACTCAGGGACGCTCAAGGGAAAAATATCTGTAGCTTCAGGGGGGGTCAAAAGGTCACACTCCTCCTCTGATAGTAAAGAACAGTCCCTTAGTTCCTCCTGCATGGTTCCTGTTTGGTGCTACAAACTGTAATGCAACTTGCTGATAACCAACATTGTGTTTGGGGCCACATGTCTCATATTTTTAAAGACATGCCACAGGGCCCCAGACTGTGGATACACTGCTGTAGAGGAGGGACAGTACTGTCTCAGAGCAGCAGGGGTCACACTCTCACTGATACTCTCTGAGGCTGACAGTCATGGTATGTGGGGTCAAATAGAGAAGAAGTATCTGTGTGATGCTTCTGTGTGAGACGAGTGTGAGAACAAACCTGTTGAACAACAGCAGCCACGCAGAGTCTCCACCTCAGTGTTTAAATCACAGAGGAACATCTGTCCTGAGTGGATCTAAACTGTTTGAGGTGTCAGAAACAGGTCAGACCAACGCTGACAGTTTCTCCCTGGACTGGTTTACACACACACACACACACACACACACACACACACACACCCTACACCACCCTCTGAGAGGACAAAGACATGTACACTGTCCTTGTGCACCAACTGATGCTCACTGAGCTGTGAGCGTCATTAACCCTTTCACACACAGTCATCACCACAGAGCAGAGCTATTTAAAGGTCACTACAGTGGACCTGAATGCATCATGCCACACACTGCCACCCTCTGGCCAGCTGTTGTATGTGCAACACAGATCTCTCAGAACCAAGATGGACGACAGGCTGACATAAATGTGCAGCCCAGGAACATCTTGACATTCCTTCTATAAGAGGAGACTCTGCGGGTTAATAACATGTTGTAACACCAAGTAACATCTAAGGAGAAATTTGTTTTGATTTTATGTTGGGAGGAAATTATAATTAATTATATGTCCACTACACTGGATCATCATGCTTTGCTTTTGGGTTTAAATCAAAAATATTTTTATTTTTGCAGAAAATGAACAGAATATACAGTTAAACACGGGGAGGTGTGTGTGTGAGGATGAGGAGTCAAGAGGAAGTTTCACTGCTTTTTGCATTTCATCGAACAGTATTAGAACATGTTAAAATATGTAAAGACACCAGATGAACAGCATTAAAAATATAGTTTTTCACAGTATCATTTTATTGATGGGTTTATATGTTTTTCAGTTGAAAACGTATATGCATGTGGGGCTACCTGTGGCTTAGTGGGTGGAGCAGGTTGTATGTCATCACCTCTCTTTGCCCCCCTTCACACTTTAACTGCCCCATCTAATAAAGGCAAAAAGCCCACAATATATATGTATAAATAAATAAATGAATAAAAATGTGAATGCATGCTGTGCACCCAAGTGAACATGTGAAAAACTACACAAAAAATAACTTTAAAAAACTTTTTTCATGCCTAAAGAAGAATAAAAGCATGTATATTATTTTTCTAATAATAATAATAATTATATTTTATATTTTTTTATATTATAAAATAATATAATATTATATCATACTATATATTGTACATATAATAATAATATAATGTAAAAATTATCATAATTGTTACTAACAATAATTGTTAAATAAATGAATATCAATTATTAATAATATAAATTAATTTATAATTTTATTCATGATGAATCATTTTAATTTAAGGATTTCAATAGTAATTTATAATAATAATAATTTATAATAATAGTATTAATAATATGTAAAATATGTTCATAATACTATTATTTATGGTAATATATTATAAGATACTGACATAAAATTATCATCATTATTATCATAAATAACAATAATAAATTAATAAATGAATAATTATTAATTTATAAATTAATTAATATGATCAGTTATTAAGAATATTAATTCATTCATAATTTTATTCATGACAAATCATTTTAATTTAAGTATTTCTCAATTGAGAATTAATAATAATAATAATAATAATAGTAATTTATAATGATAATAATTTATAATAACAGTATTAATAATATGAAAATTTGTTGACAATACTATTATTTATGGTAATATATAAGATACTGACATAAAATTATTATCATTATGATCATAAATAACAATAATAAATTAATAAATGAATAATTATTAATTTATAAATTAATTAATATGATCAGTTATTAAGAATATTAATTCATTCATAATTTTATTCATGATAAATCATTTTAATTTAAGTATTTCTCAATTGAGAATTAATAATAATAATAATAATAATAATAATAGTAATTTAGAATGATAATAATTTATAATAATAGTATTAATAATATGTAAAATATGTTCATAATACTATTATTTATGGTAATATATTATAAGATATTGACAGAAAATTAACATCATTATTATCATTAATAACAATAATAAATAAATAAATGAATAATTATTCATTTATTAATTAATTAATATGATCAATTATTAAGAATATTTATTAATTCATAATTTTATTCATGATAAATCATTTTAATTTAAGTATTTCTCAATTGAGAATTAATAATAATAATAATAATAATAATAATAATAGTAATTTATAATGATAATAATTTATAATAACAGTATTAATAATATGTAAAATATGTTGATAATACTATTATTTATGGTAATATATAAGATACTGACATAAAATTATCATCATTATTATTATATTATTAACAAAAATTATATAATTATTGTATGAATTAATAATTCATACTAACTGTTAATAATTATGATTAGATTATAATATAATTTGTATTTTTTTGTTTATTATTTTAATAATAATAACAATTAAAATCTTGACTGAGGCTGTCAGAATTTATGCATTAAAGTTTAACTCACTGGTAAATAAAATGTGGAGACCGTGTAATCTCAGTTTGATGTCATATATAATAATATTTTAGGATGGATCTGGATCTTTGTGTCTCGTGAGCGATAAAATGTGGTGAAGTCCACTCTGCAAATAACAAGTCACGTGATTGTGTGGGAGAAATGTTAATGTCTTGACTCAAACTGCCACCTGTTAGTCTTCATATCACCACATGATTATTATCAGTATCAAATAACAGTTGCAGAGGCAGCAGTGACATCTGTGGCCCTGTGTTTAAAAGCAGGATCACTGTCACACACCTCAAGTCATGATTCACACCGGTGAGACCTGATCGTGGTCTTTACCAGCTGCACCTGAACGTCACATCGTTACCTGAAACTAAAGGTGGGTGTCTCCTCCTCTGTGGATGCCGCGCCCCTCCACACACACACACACACACACACACACACACACGGCATCTTCCAGGAAGAAACCCCGGAATAAAACCCGTCAGTCGGTGAATGAGCGGCTCCTCTCAGGTCTAAGGAGGATTTCCAGGAGCTGCTGTTGAGACGGACACACAGTCACCATGCTGATTAAAGAGTTGTGAGTATCTAACTTTGTCAAAGTATGTGTGTGTGTGTTGGTAAAGTGTTTGTGTTTGTATGTATGGTGGCCTCCCGGCGGCTCAGCACCTCAGCCTGGCTGTGTGAACTCACTGTGGACACTACGGAACTCCATAGAAACCTCTGGATGTTTTAACTTCAGTCGGTTGTTAGCAAAAGTGCGCACGCGTTAGACACAATATTTGGGGACTGGAGGTAATGTCGGCATAAATATGTTGAGCTATCGTTGTATATTTGAAACAGCGTTGTTGTTTAACTTTAAACGGTTTATAGTGCTCGCTACCGACCGAAGTTAACTAACTTTCTAACGTTAGCCTACACTGTAATTTGGTAGGAAGAGGGTCGCGAGAGGTGCGGCCAAACAACTTTCAGAGTTTAATTTCCATTGATTAACGTATTATTTGAGGTATTTAATAACGCCGAATTATATGTCAATGTCAATTGATAAGGCACGTTATAAATTAATATCTCATAATGCGTGTTTGTGGATTTATAAGGAATAGCATCTTTAAATTGCAATTTCTCGGGCGGGGTTCGTTTTTTTTCCCCAGCTTGGCAAATATCGGGGGCTTATGAGGTAAAGTAGGTTTTATTTACATAGCCAAATATCACAAATCACATATTTGCCTCAAAGGGCTTTATTTGCATTAATGAGCTTTTTATTTCTACATTCTTGCAAGTCTTTAGTCAGGCACTTTTATGACAGTGATATCATATGTTCACCAGTGCTGGAACACCATCCAGTAGCTGTCTGTCATCTGACCATGGTGCAAAGTACATTAAAGGTTAGCCATGTTAAACTATTATGCTCAAGAGGGAAAATAGTGCTTATAAAATATGATAAATGGACCATGGCTGGCATTTGTAAACGGTGCAGGCAAACCTAGATGTGTTTTTTATATCACCCCAGCCATCAAGTTCAAACCTGGGAGGCTCCTCTTTCACTCTGATCTGTTCTAATGAAATATTCAGGCCTTGCTAGACTGGCAACAGGTGCCGATTAATTGGCTATTGTATCAAGGCTCACCAGAGGAGGATACACACAAAGAACACACACATCCAGCGTTTCCACCAAAAGTTCCAGGTTTATTAGTTCTCTCTCTGCCGCGGTCTTGATTGCAGATTTATAATTTCCTCTTCCTGTTATCTATGTTCCTGTGATAATGGGACAACACCACAGAACTAACTGTCATGCTACTTCCCAGGGCTGATTATAGTATTTAACTATGAATCAATCAGTCCAGATACACTCTCTGAGGCAGTGTGCTGAGTAAAATCCTGCTGGTGGCGTTGTTATTGTGCCAGGTGTGAAAAAGCCAGAGCCTCACTGAGAAGAGACGTGTGTTGTGATCTTTGCTGTTTTCATGGCTGCATCTGAGAGACAACAGTGGTTTCATGAAGCAGTTGCTGAACAGACATGTTGAAATTGTCTATACTTCAGCTGACTGACCACTGGTTCATGTTCTTACTTCAGTTCGTCAGATTTCTCAACCAGAAAAACCTCTTGAGATTAAAATTTTCTTCTTCAAGAGTGTCAGGCAGCAACACAAGTTACGGACCGACGACATAGAACAAAAGTACAAAATAAAAAACATGCAGCTCTAAAACAAGTGATATAAAACACAGAATGAGATCACTACAAAGAGAAGCCAAAGAGTATGTTAATATATGCCATAAGTTGACCATAAAAACACGGGCAGCTACACATGATTATAAAGAGCTGCTAAAACACACCGGCAAAAATCTGGCAACAGTGCTTTGAAACAGCCGAGAGGAACCAATGAGTGCAACTTTAAGTCCTTCAAAAGATTCCATATACTTAAATGGTTTGCCAAACTCCCTGCGTATAGACACTAAAAATCAAATTTAAAAACCCACACCCACAAAATTAAGGCGCTGATTGGTTGAAGGAGCTCTCCTCTGATGTTACATATGACGTTCAGTTCAGTCATCATGAGGAGTCCACCGACACAGCCTGTGAAAACAGCTATACTCTGTCCTCTGCAGCTCTGGAGTGAGCTTTATAAAGGTGCTATTTAGAAAGCAGGGAGGGTCTAAAGAAAGACACCATTGAGTTGCATTATGGGAAGTGTAGGATCCAGCTTGAGCCTTGCTGAAGTAGAGATATCTTGGTGTCTGCTGATTTTGATTTTGACCATTTTTCTTCTCAATCTGTCTCTTGTGATTCTCTTAACTTCATGGAATTACAGTAACTCTTAAATGCATCTTTAATAATGCAGTGGGATCACTCCAGCCACAATACTGCGATCTGTGACTCAAATGTGGGCGGGGGGCGTAATGGTCCCTTCTTTAATTCCTACCTCCCTACCTCTGGCACTGATGCTCGAACCACACCCATTATCAAACTCAGTCTTCATTGTGACCTCAGCTACACACCTGTAAAGTTTAATTGGCGGCACAGTGGTGCAGTGGTTAGCATTGTCGCCTCACTACAAGGTTACAAGGGTGGGGGAGCCCTACGTGTAGAGTTTACATGTTCTCCCCATGTCAGCGTGGGTTTCCTCCAGGTGCTCCAGCTTCCTCCCACAGTCCAAAGACATGCAGGTTAATTGGTGACTCTAAATTGTCCGTAGGTGTGAATGTGAGTGTGAATGGTTGTCTGTCTCTATGTGTCAGCCCTGTGATAGTCTGGTGACCTGTCCAGGCTGAACCTCGCCTTTAATGTCAGCTGGGATAGGCTCAGTAGGTGTCACCAGGACCACACTTTGTCATGATGACACATACACAGACTCAAAGTGCAAACAATACCAGCCATCGCTATGTTGTTGTGTCTGTAAATGACTCAGTGGCATCACTTCAGAGGTTCCTGTGGATTAAAGCAGTAGTTTGATACACACACTTATTCTCTTTCTTGCCAAGAATTTGATGAGAAGATCGAGACCACTGACTGTTTGGAAAATATGAACCGTTAGGAGCAGCCAGCGGCAGGTTAGCGTAGTTGGGTTTAATATTACAAATACAAATGAAACTTTAACTAGCCTACTAGAAAAATATCATCAATTGCTTTTTCAGTCTATTAGATTGAAGTCTTATTAGATAAAACAGATGTCCACAAAGTTTTCCATTGGGGACAAATTTTACACTTGGAAAAAGGTGATAAATTGCAGTGTATTTTATGGCAATACTCAGCATATCCTAACATATTTAAAATCACAATAATAATAATGATACCGTAAAACCGTGTTATTTTCTGAGGCAGTTACCATAGAGTGAGAATCTCAAACAACTGTCCAAAGGTCAAGAAACTGTCGGCCATGCAGTGCCCCATGAAGCAGGGAAATTTCCTTTTTATACATAGATAATACATATTATGATTTGTACAAGGTTAGTCGTGATGCACTCTCACACAACAACACCCTCACTGTATTTTATTTCTACATGGCAGTAACTACCGGTAATTGTGCAATAACTGCTGTGGACAATTTGCTGATTCTGGCACTTTATAGCTGCCTCTAATATATGATACGCAATGTGTCCTCTTTCTCTTTTTATCTCTTCTGCACCAATCCGTAGTCGTACTCCAAATTTTGTTGAACTCTGCATAACACAATGACAAAAAAGGCTTTATAAGTTCTAAGTTAAGCAAACTAGTTATAACGTGATAGTCAAAACGCTTTAGAGGTGCTGGAAGGTCAGTTACGTTATCTTTGGACAGCCAGGCAAACTCTTTATGCTAAGCTTAGCCAATCTGGAAATCCATCGGTTTTAAAAAAAAAAAAAAAAAAAGGATTTTTGTATTGTTCCTTTACCTCTGAAGGCACTGCCCGTAGTTTTTAGACTAACGGAAGTGCAGGGGCCTCTGTGATCGCTCAACCCCTTCACTTCTGGCGGTGCCCCCAGGGAATCGCCTTGTTGTTTACAAATACTTCCAGGTAGAAAACCAGCAGAGTTTAGCTATTTTCACGTCATTTTTCACGTCACTATATCACCGTGTAGACTAATCTGATGTTTGTAAAGTCTATAAACACAATGATTGAACAAACTTTACTATTTCTGTGTGCACGTTTTGTAATTAATAACATGGTCATCATTAGCTGGGCTAACCGTTAGCTGTTAGCTCCGTTAGCGGTGTCTGTAGTAACTCAATAACTCAATAAATGGTCCGTGAAAAAAATATTTTTTCCAGCGGATATCTTAGTTACAACATGATTAAGCTAGCAAAGCAGTTTTGTGTTTCTATGTGTGGTATTTATTCAGTTTTGGGAAATCACGATGTCTAGAAAGCATCAGTGGCTGCAGCTGACAGGGACAGCTAACAGCAGCAGCAAAGCTAACATCAGGACGCCATCTGTTAAAAGCCTCCCGTTGTCAGATACGACGTGAAACTACTCCAGTTAGCTCAATCATGTTGTAACTAAGACATCCGCTGGAAAAAAATATTTTTTTTCACGTTGACGAGACGGCGTTTTGGGTGGAGCGGTCGCCATGGACGCGGAGCTTGCTGTTTCTGTAGGTACACATTTCCTGGGGACACCTGCACGTCTCGGCCACGCCCCCTCCATTGTGATTGGCTAAAGCGCAGCATCGTTCAAACTCAAACTCAGCCTTAGAGATAGGGTGAGGAGCTCGGAGTAGAGCCGCTGCTCCTTCACGTCAAAAGAGGTCAGTTGAGGTGGTTCAACATCTGATCAGGATCCTCCTGGGCGCCTCCTGTTAGAGGTGTTCTGGGCACGTCCCACTGGTAGGAGGCCCCGGGGCAGACCCAGAACACACTGGAGGGATTATATATCTCATCTGGCCTGGGAACACCTTGGGGTCCTCCAGGAGGAGCTGGAAAGTGTTGCTGGGGAGAGGGACGTCTGGGGTGCTTTGCTCAGCCTGCTGCCCCCACAACCCGGCTTCAGATAAGCGGATGAAAATGGATGGATGGATAGTGAGCTTTAGAGTTGCAGGAAGGTCGATTCTGTTATCTTTGGACGGCCAAGCCAAGCCTGTTTCCCCTTTTTCCACTCTTTATGCTAAGCTAACTGGCAGCAGGTTCATGGTGACATATTTACTGTACAGACATGACAGTGGTGACTCGGCAATAAAGTGAATTTCCCAAAATGTCCTAACACATCCTCATCCACTTATTGTAGGTCTGCGGTAGAGATGTCGTTGTGGTGTTGTCTGTTTTATTGTTTACTGTTGTTCTCTAATATCGTCTTGTTTTTTTCTCTGTCTCTTTCAGCCGAATTGTCCTGCCCATTTCAGTGGAGGAGGTAAGGACTCATTTTATTACTTTTATTGTGTCAATGAAATATAAATGTCCCAGATTGAGCTTAGATGGATAACATCAATTTAAAGTCCACTTGTCTGTCATACGAATGACAGATATAACCTAGAATATCTGCACAGATCATTCATTACAATCACAGTGACATAACATTTGAAGCACTTCAGCACACTGTCTTGGTGATTAATTGAACATTAAACATTTTATGGTGTAGGTTTGTATTTCACTGCTTACTTTGTGTAGCAGTAAATACTCTTTAGATTCTCATCGCTGGAATGCTGCTGCATGTGAACATAATTCGGTTATAATCGTGCATCTGATCTCACGGCCTGTAAACATGATAAAAGGCATGACGGAGCTGATGGGATTTTACACATACTACACTAAGTGGCTCTCTCTCGGCACACTATGTGCCCTGACATGTGTTAGCCGCTCTCAGGACTGTCACTTCAGGCTGCCTTTAGATGCCCTTGCAGTTGAAACACTTAGCTATCAGGTCCAGAATTTATTTAGCTGTGTTTAATCTACTGTACGATTGGTTGTTCCCACGTTATCAAGAGAGCAGGCTCTTTCCCTTTACCCTTCATCAGATTTCTGCTTTATTAAAGAACCATCAGTTTTTAATCAACCTCACTGCACTTGTTTGTGAACCACTTCCTTGGGTTTTTTTCTTTGCCCAGATGCTATTGGCTCATTCAACATTTTAATCCAAATGTTCCATACAACACTGTACTCTTTGTTGTTTTTCCGTTGCTCAACACAAAGCAGGAGCCAGTATTTCACTAAGCCACATGACATGTATGACCGGCTTTTCCTCTGATCCCTCTCAGTGAGAAGCAGGAGCTGGATTCCTGTGTTGGTTGAGTAACACAGTCACAATTGTTAGAGCTGGATCAAATCTGGAGGAAATAGGAGAGAGCTCTATAGTCTGTGACATTAATCTGCACGTCCTGTCATATGTGAAAGTGTTGCATAACTTGTAATGGACTTTTTTTGACTGCTGACATTTTATAGATGGAGTAAATCGATTAAATGGTTACTCCTGCAGTTTAGTGTTGTTTAGTGCACTTACATTAAGTTCTCAAAAAAAAAAAAAAAAGATTTGAAAAAGAGCAGCAGAGGCCCAGATATCCTGACCTTCAGTCACTAGTGTGGGTCAGACTCCAGAAACACTGCATCCTGTTAATGCAGGGGTGTCCAGACTTTTTTGAGTGGGACTCAGCTGCATCTTGCATCATATCCCAGGTAGCCAGAATTACCTGGCCCAGAAACAGCCTGAGCTCGGCACTCAGCAGAAATAAGTTAGGCCACATTCAGCTGCCTGATTCGGCTTAGACTCTGGATCAGTGAAGCAAAGAAATGAGCAAAGCAAAGTGGCCCACTTCTGGCTGCCGACACTGCCATTACTGGGCCATTATTAAAAACACCCTGGCTGAGCATTGGCCCAAACTCGGCATGCTGTAAGTAATATGTCACACTACACCTGGTTGCTCAACTCCGCTGAGACTTGGGATGAATGACGCCCCAGAATTGGGCAAAAAAAGTGCCCCACCTACAGCTGCCGACACTGCCATCACTAGGCTCTTATCAAAAATGACCTGGCCCAGCATCGGCCCAAACTCTGCAAGCCCTAAGAAACAAGTCAGGCTGCATTTGGTTGCCCGATTCAGCAGACACTCAGGTTGAATGACGCCCCAGAATTTGGCAAATAAAGTGGCCCACTTCCAGCTGCTGACACTACCATCACTAGGCTGTAATCAAAAATGACCTGGCCCAGCATCAGCCCAAACTCGACACACAAAAAGAAATGAGTCAGCCTGCATTCGGCTGCCCGATTCATCAGAAATTCCAGGTGAATGACGCCCCACAATTGGGCCAAATAAAATGGCCCACTTCCGGCTGCTGATGCTCAGCCCATACTCGGAACACCAGAGTTGGGCTACACCCAGTTGCTCGACTCAGCTGAGACTCGACATGAATGACGCTGCAGAATCAGGCCAAATAAACTGGCCCGATTCCGGCTGGTGGCGCTGCCATCAGTGAGATGGGTTATTTTAAAAAATCACATTCAAATAACAAAAGCAACTGTTTTTGAGTGGTTTGGAGTGAAAAAGTATTCAGATTTCCAAAAGTCTTGAAAACAGCTATCCTTAGTGTCAACTTCACACTTCTTTTGTTAAGGCCATGTCTGAAATATCTGGTGTTAAGTAATTATTTCCTTGTTTACGGTCGGTTGGCGTAGTTCCTACTTGGTGCATGTCTACAAACTGAACGACAGTCCTGCCATTGTCAGGTGAATTAAAAATAATGCAAACTGATCCTCCCTCATGGACCAGTATCGTGTTAATTAGAGAGTATATTCTGACAGACAAGCCCAGGGCTGTTTAATATCGATCTGCAGGCCAGACTGAACTTTGGACACAACTACATTAATGCAACTCAATGACATTGGTATTCATTTACATCTTTCACACCCCAGCAGCATAAGATTTTATCCCAGTGACTGTGACCATTTTATAAAACGTTCGTTTTAGTCCACACCTTGTTTTCGTCCATTAAACACATGATGTGGACCAGCAGGTTGACTTTTTCTCTGACAAACTTGACAGACAGAGCACTTTGCCTCGACATGTTTAGCCCAGTACTGAGGACCACCTTCGGTCAGGTTCAGCCTGTTTTTGTTTGCAGCCGTGTGTTGTGTTCCCGCCCTCGAGCTTCTCCTAAAGGCCTGCATTACGTCTGACTGTACTTGACAATGAGAAGACACACTGGTTTTACACGACAAGTCGCATTCCTGAGTTCCAGCTCACAGCGGCGAAGGCTGAGCATCCACAGATACCAAAACAGGTTACTTAGCTGTAGAAGTGCTGTGTCACCGGGGAGAGAAAGGGCTCTGCGTCATTCAGCTGCAAGGTTTTTGTCCAAATACACTACAGTGGATGTGTCACTAACTGTCACCCAATACATCCAGTAATCATATAGAAGAGACAAAGATAACAACCGGTTTATCAGCAGAAACCTCCCCCAGAATGCAAAGCAACCTGCATCTTTGTGTCACAGATAGAGTGTGAAAAAGTTTCCAGTGTCTTTTGTGAAGTAAATGCATTGCAGCATTGTCATCTACCATTTTGGCAAATGTAGGAACTGATCTTCACCTGGAAAACCCTGGAAACCACTGGAGTTTCACAATCTCAATTTCCAGGCCTGCAAAAGTCACAGAGTTAGTAAAAGTCATCAGGAGTTTTGTATTGTTGTAATCAGGGATGCACCGACATAGGTTTTTCCTACCAATAACCAATAATTACCTGCTCCTCATGGAGTCATAACCATGACCACTTTCATAAACACACACAGGTGCCGTCTCACCGTTCCACGACAGACTAGTCTACAGCTACCATGTAGAATAGCAATGTGCTATTGGTTCACCTCACACATTAACACTCAACTCGGACAAACAAGCGGCTGTGTCTCACACACACGTAGCCCGGGTGGGAACGATACAAATGATCGGTTATCAATAATTTTAACAACAGTCGAGTCTTTTGAAGGCTCAGTGTTGTTAGCCGCTGCTGCTAATTAGCTCGTGCTAACACTCTGGAGACGTCCTTCACCGCTGAGTTTGTCTGTTTAACAGCTGCCGAAAGTTTGTTGATCTGGTGGGGTGGCAGGCAGTTGGAAATCAGATCCTTGGCGCAATCCCGTTGTCTTTCTCTGGAACGTGAAAGACATCCACACGGTGACATGTTTTGCCCTCTAAACAACATGCTGAACTTCTTCTCTGTGTTAATTGGTGACTTGTAAACCAAGTTTACAAGTTTACAAGGCTAAGCCTTCTGCTGTTACATGTTACCTGTATATGTGACGTAGTGTGCCGGTGTTTGTTGCGGGAAGTGAGACTCTTGGTTAGTTTGGGTCCTTGAAAAGTCATGGAAAAGTCTGAAATTCTGTCCATGAAAATGTGTTCAGTGTTTTAGCGTTGCCTGACACATCCTCTGGGCTACTTCATAAACATTTTGTGTGTGTGTGTGTGTGTGTGTGTGAAGTAGGAGTGTGTGGGACTGGCCAGTAATGTGAGTCACTGTTTCCAGTGTCACAGCACTTTTGCCTGACTCAGGAAGGGTTTGAATTGTGGGGGGTTGGATGAGGAAGAAGAAGAGGAAGTGAGGGGGGGTGAAGGTTAAGAAAAGGCTTACTCTGCTTGTTTTCTGATGCTGAAGTCTGGGACACCTACAGGAAAATGGTTAACTCGAGGCCACTTCCATGAATGGTTAACTGAGGCTGTGACAGACTGATTCTCAACAGGGGTCTTTAAACTCACCTTTCCATTCTGTTGTGTCTCTCTGGGGTTATTAATATAGATTTATTTTTATTTAGCCAGTTATATAGTTGTTTGGAGAAACACTGGAGTTGACTTTATTGATACGAGTGAGGATGGAGAAGCTGTCAGCAGGTTCCATTTAAAGCAGAGCAGTTTATTGTCAGAGGCAGGGTAGTTAAATATTCAGTGTGTGTGTGTGTGTGTGTGTGTGTGTGCGTGTGGTTTTAACTCTGCAAAACAAACTTACTAACAATAAACCAAGACATCTACTAGTGTTATGTAAGGATAAGGTTCCTCTCCAGACAGGAGTGTTTGTTTCACTCTCCCTTCCTCAGGTGGGTCATGCGATCTTTTTTGAGATCTCTTCCTGGGGACTTTTAACAATAGTAGTGTAACAACACCTCTGTATTTTTATTAGAAAATAAAAAGGCACTATGATTAAACTTCTGACACGGAAATTATTTAGGAAGAAATCGTTTGAAATCCCACTTTCTCCTCTGTAAATTCACCACTTCAAGCAGAAGAGAGAAGATAATGGTGGAAAGCTTCGCCTCCTCTGATGCTGCTGCATCACGTCTGCAGCTGTCTGTGCTGTGAAAATCAAGAGTGCTTACCCCACAGAAAAATCTGGCGACCAAAATGCCCCTAGAAGTACACTGCACAGCATAATGACAAAAAAAACCAACTGCTCGCCTTGAAGCAATCTCAGTCGACTGAGGGGTCTTTGACTGACGATTCAAATCTCCGACTGTCAAGAGGCAGCCCTAAACATAGCGCAGCTTTAAGGTCATGTCAAAAGATTTGTTGTTTTGAGCAGTCCCAAAGCATCATTCAGGATGAGACAACTGATTTCACTGTTGTATAAATGTGTCTGTTAACTGTGCTCTCCTCTTTTGTCCCTCCAGTACCAAGTGGGTCAGCTGTACGCAGTAGCAGAGGCCAGTAAGAATGAGACGGGTGGAGGAGAAGGTGTGGAGGTGTTGGAAAACAGGCCCTACGAGAATGAGGATGGAGAGAAGGGGCAGTACACCCACAAGATCTACCACCTGAAGAGGTAGGCAGCTCAGCACTGTCGTTTTGTTACTGGTGTCTCAAAGACAAGACAGCCTGTTTTTGGTCAAGGGTGAAAAGTTTGGCATGTTTAATCACTCTGCGAGCTGAGCCAGTGATTCCAGTGAGACAAAGGGATTTTTGGTTTAAATGTTGTGTGACCAGGAGGCACAGTGTACTTATGTCACACTGCAAACATCATAGGACATCATACAGGGTTCCCACGGTCATGGAAAACCTGGAAAAGTTGCAGAATTTTACAATCTCTAATCTGAAAGACATTGTTCAGGGGGCGCAGTGTGATGCAGTCTCCCAGTAGTGAAATGAATGTAAGCTATTTAAGGTAAAGGTATTGAAATGGACTTGCAAAACGATTAAAATTTCAGGGTTCCCACGGTCAAGAAATTTCACAATCTGATTTCCCAGGCCTTGAAAAGGCATCTAATTAGTAAAAGTCCATGAAAGTTTTGGAAAACTTTGGATAACCTTCCACGTAATGGTACGTAACGGCAAATTTGTCAGTTAGCCGTTAATATAACGTAGTTTCAATATGCGTCAACTTAGGGCTGCATGATATATTGTTTGATTATCGACACTGTGATGTGCAGTAGTCGCATTGAAGGACGTGCAATGAAGGCAAATTAACTCAAAAGATTGATTTGATGAAGAAGACCCTGAGATACTTGAACTCCTTTGGTTGGGGCAGTAACTCACCCCCAACCGGGGCAGTCCACGTTTTACCAGCAGAGAACCATGACCTCAGACTTGGAGGTGCTGACTCTCATCCTGACCGCTTCACACTCGAGTCGTGAAGGTAGAACGGAGCGTGAGATGGATTGGCAGTTTGGTTCAGCATCTACAGTGATGCAGGCGCTGGTGAAGGGGAAGCTGAGCAAGAAGGCGAAGCTTTTGATTTACTGGTCCATCTACATCCCAACCCTCACCTATGGTCATGGGCTCTGGGTAGTGACTGAAAAAATGAGGTCATCGAAATGAGTTTCCTCTGTGGAGTGGCTGGGCTCAGCCTTAAAGATAGAGTGAGGAGCTCGAACATCTGGAGGGAGCTCTCTACAGATGTCCAAGCTCCTTACCCTTCGCATCGAAAGGGGTCAGTTGAGGTGGCTTGGGCATCTGATCAGGATCCTCCTGGGTGCCTCCTGTTGGAGGTGTTCCCGGCCCATCCAAATGGTAGGAGGCCCCGGGGCAGACCCAGAACACACTGGAGGGATTATATATCTCATCTGGTCTGGGAACGCCTTGGGGTCCTCCAGGAGGAGCTGGAAAGTGTTGCTGGGGAGAGGGACGTCTGGAATACTTTGCTCGGCCTGCTGCCCCGTGACCTGGCTGTGGATAAGCGGTTGAAAATGGATGGATGGAATTTATTTGATGCTTGAGGTGAATGGAAATGTCTGCTTTCAGACGTTATGTGTATATGTGACGTAGTGTGGTGGCGTTTGTTCCAGGAAGTGAGACTCTCCTGCATGTGTGTGTGTAGAAAAGTCCTGCAACCAGGCCGGCAAGTGCAGCGGACACAAGTGAAGTGCATGTTTTTCTGGGTCCTTGAAAAGTCATGAAAAAGCTTTGAAATTTTTTCCATGAAAATGTGTGGGAACCCTGATTGTAGGATTACAGTGGAAAAGCAATTAATGAACAGGAAAGTGAGGCTATGAAAACTATAAAGTTGTACCTACTGTGTCTTATATTTCTGTATGTGTGTCTGTGAATACATTCACTACAGGAATGTGTGTTTTGTGTTTGTGTATACTTCTGTGACCCCATCAATCCATGTTTGTGTCTCTGCAGTAAAGTGCCAGCTATTATCCGCAAGCTTGCTCCAAAAGGTTCTCTGGAGGTTCACGAGAAGGCCTGGAACGCATATCCTTACTGTAAAACTGGTGAGTCCCACCTCATACATGTTTGGGGACAATGAAAAACACTGTATACAGGTTAGCAGCCCGTCCTCCATCAGTGCCTTGTGGTCCCATTATACAGACCAACCCCAGCTGTGTGTAACTGTGCACAGTTACAGTGTGTTGTTGAATTTCACCAATGAAAAGCTTGATGCTTACAATCTGTTTATTATCTAAAACCTCTCCTCTCTTTCCATCTCCGCCCCCCTTCTCTGCTCTTCAGTCCTTACAGTGAGTATTTTGTTTTTCACTTTTTATTGTAACTATGACCCTCTTTATGACTGTAAGGAGCTGAGTTTAAACTGTGTTCAGTGTTTAACTTAACATGATGAAAGATAAGCTGAGTTGGACGACAGCGCAGTGATGAGCACAGTGATAGGATTCTTGACTGATCATGCATCTCTCCCATGCTTACAGAATGTGTACATGAATGACAACTTTGAGATTAAGATTGAGACGTGGCACAAACCTGATATGGGGGACCAGAATAATGTAAGTCATGTGACCCTCCATGTAGGTTAAGAAAATCCATTACAGGTAAAGTCGTGCATGCCTGAAGAATTATGCGGGATTTATACTTCTGCATTAAACTGACGCCGTACCCTTCGCTGTAGCCTGACGTGCACTTCCCCAGAAATGTAACTTCACGTCGCAGTGTAAGCTGAAACCATTTCCCTCAGTGGAAACAAAACTTTGATTTACTTTAATTTGATTTACTTTAATTTGAAGACAATAAAGCCTCCACAAAAATAGCATTTTAAGTCCTGTGTGTGATTTATCCTGGCTTCATATGAGCAGAGGAAAACTCTGCTAACTGCTAGGCTAATTTATACAATGTAAAATGCCATAGACTTGTGCTAATAACGTTAGCATGTTGTATTTGTTTGGAAAACTTGTTTAGTATAAGACAGTTGTTTTGTCAGTGAACCTTGTGAGCTGTAATGGAGCCAAATTTTGTAACGTTACCTTTGTTAAATGTTGCTGTTGTCCCTGGCTTCGTATGAGTAGAGGAAAAGCTCGCTAGCTGCTAGGCTAATTTATACAATGTAAAATGCCATAGGCTTGTGCTAATAACGTTAGCATGTTGTATTTGTGGGGAAAATGTGTCCAGATAAAGACAAGTGTTTGTCTGTGAATGCTGCGAGTTACAGTGAAGCTGATTTGAGTTCTTGTGTTTGAAACTGTCTCTATTAAGCCATGTTTAATGTGTGTTTAACATGTGTTTAATGTGTGTTTAATGTGTGTTTAACATGTGTTTAGAAGCAACTAATCTTTACAGCACTTCACAGAAACCCCACCGCCGACTAGTGTCTTGGAGGTGTAACTGCAGAATGACACAGACACCATTGCACAAGTATAAATGCTCACAACGGCGTAGGCCACGTGCGTAGGCTACAGCGAAGGCTCTGCATAGAGCTGACACACGAGTATAAATCCTGCTTCAGACTTACTGTTGAGAAATATGCATTTTGGTTGTTAAGGGATGGTAATTAAAATAACTGTGCTGTTTTACTGCTGTGGATACAAAACTTAAAACAGTGGAAACCTCTTGTAATCACGTCTGTCTGGGTCAAATTGATCAATGTATGTGAATATATACATGAAGTCTGATATGTGTTTCCTGCTGTTACCAAACAATCATTCTCAGAACCCATCGGCTGTATTCGGTGTCTGACTTCCGGCAGATGGTGATACAGCCTCTGGGGGCAGACCCCCAATTTGGCATTCCGGTTTGATTTGGGCGGAGGAGGCGAATTTCCGTTTCCGACTTCCGTTTATTTATAAGTAAATATGCTGAACCATTGCGATGGATTCAGAGTTTGCAGTGACGCCAATTATGTTCTGCCTCGTAAGTTCACCGCACGGACCGTTTAACCTGGCAACAACTGCAGCCGGCTCAAACGTGATTGGTCAATATCACGCGGACTACAAACAGCCTACAACCGGAAACCAGGGCTCATCCGCTCTTCTTCCGGAGGCAAGATCTCTGGGGTTTGCCTACAGACTCTACATTCACTGAATGTAGAGTCTGTATATAGAGACTACCAAACACCTGACCTAACTTGATGGTTTGATTTTGTCTCGCTGCAGGTACACGGACTAGATGAAGGCACATGGAAATCAGTGGAAGTAGTTAACATTGACATTGCTGACAGGAGTTCCATAGATGCAAAGGTAAGAACAAACCAGTGTCCCTGCAGATCCTAAAAAAGGCTCCACGCCAGCAATAGCCTTGGCTGTTAATTGAGCTGCAGCATATATAACTAATATTAGCTTGTTTCATATTTGTCATGGCTGCACTGAATATCATTGTACTTGTTTCACCCATTCTTTAAGGACTACAACCCAGAACAAGATCCAGCCATCTTTAAGTCAAAGGAGACAGGTCGAGGGCCGTTGGGACCTGGGTGGAAGGTACTACACCTGCTATCACTCTTCACTGTGGCTCACAAATGATTTGAGTTCAAAGGCCTGGAGAGTTCATGTTCTCTGTGCATCTGTGTGTTTGCAGAAAGAACTCGCCAACAACCCCGACTGTCCTCACATGTGTGCCTATAAGCTCGCCTCTGTTAATTTCAAGTGGAAGATAATAGGGAGCACTGTGGAGGGTGTGATTCAGAAGGTATACAATTAGAGGAAATATTCACAATATACTTCACACTTGCTCCACAGATGTAATTATTTAGACATTAGATTAAAACAAAAAACTTGCAACTGCTGCCTTTTGTGAAGATGAATTACAAGTAACTCTAGCATGTCTGTGCTGTAGACTGTCCAGATGTTACAATTACTGACATTTCTGAATCGATGGTGATTCGCCCATGTCTGCATCACAATGCATCTAAGAATCTATAATTCTTCCCCACCTCTAATATATATATGCTACACAGTATTCGTGACTATTATTTAATCTGTCCTGTCCCTCTGCCACTGTGTGTCCTCACGCTGTCGTTCTCACACTCCCGCCCTGTCTCTGCAGATAGAGAAACGCATCTTCACCCACTTCCACAGACAACTGTTCTGCTGGATCGACAAATGGATCCATCTGACGATGGACGACATACGGCGCATGGAGGAGGAGACAAAGGCGGAGCTGGATGAGGTGACTGAGCGCAGTACACTGTACACTGCACCACTGTTTCAGGACAGAGCAGTGATGCCTTTAGTGCAGGGGTGTTCTGATGACTGAGTGCCTATTTAGGGAGCTCGCATATGATTGAGGGCATCGCAGGAAATGCGCAGTTGCAAGTTGTCCACTGAAATCGCTAGCTTTAGCTAACAGCTCTAGCACTGATGACAGATATGCTCATCAGGATGCAGTTTGATGCAGGCCTCGAGAAGTCAAAGAAATATAAGCTATTTGAAGTCAAAGTATTGAAATGGACTGCAAATGATAAAAATACAGAGTTCCTATGGTCATGGAAAATCTGGTAAGGTCATGGAATTTCACAGTCTCATTTTCCAGGCCTGGAAAAGTCATTTAATTAGTGGGTGATGGCGAAGAAAGTATTCACGCTTCACACTTGCCCTCAACGGTTATGGAAATGAATGAATTGTTTTGGCTATTGTTTAGAATATATTCATTGAAACTACAAAACATGTCTAACATTGAGTGAAATTCGTTCCTTGTATTCATTCATTCATTCATTCATATATTTCCATAACCACTGGTTGGGGGTCACAGGTGTACTGGAGCCTGTCCCAGCTGACACTGGGCGAGAGGCAGGGTACACTCTGGACACTCTGGCGAATTTTGGGCCATTTTGCCGGCAAGCTGCGAGCGTTTAGACACACAGAGCCAGATTGGCGAGTTGATCCAAGGTGCCCAATTTTTCACTTCGTAGGGTAGACATATTGGTGGAACCCTTTTAGTTTAAACAGACCGAGGCGGCCTTCCGCAATGGGAGGGGCTGTCGAAGACTTGTGGGAGGAGCTGTTGATGACGCCGCATGTGCGAGCCACTGGCGGTGGATAAACAGGAAACAGCTGATAGCAGGAATTAGCGAGCAGATAGTAGCAAGAGGGAAATACAAACCTGACAGACACTGTAAAGATGAGCAACTGGGGAGACAACGAATTGCGTGCCCTCAGATGACGGGGATGGTGAAGGACGGGCCGACTTACGAGAGAATCGCCGAAGGACTGACCAGCCGCTGCTTCCCTCCCACATCACTGTTTACGTCACACGCTGAGCTACATGTTTTGTTACTTGCTCACGCCCCCCATTGCCCCGAAAAAGGCGATTCTGTATAAACAAAAGTAGGTAGGCGGCATTTTGCTGCACTCCCTGATTTTGTTTTTATACTGCCAATGCTGAAAAAAGACTGATTGGGCTTTCCTGCAAATTTGCACAATTCCTATCTAAAAAGGGCTCATGGGACAGACAACCATTCACACTCACATTCACACCTACGGACAATTTAGAGTCACCAATTAACCTGCATGTCTTTGGACTGTGGGAGGAAGCTGGAGTACCTGGAGGAAACCCACGCTGACACAGGGAGAACATGCAAACACAGAGGGGCTCCCCCACCTCAGGGTTCGGACCCCCAACTCTGGGTTCAAACCAGGAACCCTCTCTGCGTGTCTGTGTCTATGTGTTTGCCCATATTAAATAAGTGAACTCTACTGTGAATGCTGGTGTTCTAGGGTTGCAAACCTATCTCAGAAAATATCGTGGTTTCACAATATTACAGAATTTATCTTATTATCAGTCAGAGTGACCCTTAAAGGATGAAAACAGGCAGGTTATTGTTGGTTGAACAAATGTTTTATTACTATAACTGAAACTTGAATTCATTTTGTTAATGGAAGTTTGTGTAAAAAGTCTCCTCTTTGAAAATAACTAGAACAAAGGGAGACTCTTCGTCCAGTCGCATTTTTTTTTTTCAATATCGTAAATAAGCAAACATCAACTTTTACATCGCAGTATACCTTGAAACCGGTGTATCTTTGCAACCCTACAGTGTTCTATCTGTATTCTGATCTTTGCCAGCACGGTGCACCTTTTTTATACGGTCTAAGATTTTCTGAGTTGTGCGCACTGCTATTTTTCATCACATCTCTGTTCACGTCTCACTAACACGTCTCTTAATGTCACAGATGAGGAAGAACGATGAAGTCAGGGGCATGGGAGCTGAAGGCAACTGATGACACCTGACTGGCTAACCCAGTGAGTATTAAACACTTGTTCTGGTCAGATCTAACATTTGTAAATTTGGATTTATCGTCTCTAACTTGTTCTGTCTCCTCTTCAGATCACTCCCTGATGAAGGAGGATGTGACTTCAGCCAGTGAGCTCAGAGTCTTCTCCTTGGATGCTGGACCGAGAGCAGCTTGATAGGCATAATCAAGAATACCACGCTTAGATACTAATAAAATTTGCTCTTAATAAGAGCTCCTTATTGTAAAGCAGTTGTGTGTATTTATCTACGACATGTGAATACAACTACAGTAGCGTTTAGGTTTGTTTTTTTTAAGGGACAAGTTTGCAAGTTGGGGAATCTGTTCTTGCTTATGCCTATTTAGTCCTCTTGAGTTTTACATTAGGGGAAAGGTTGTGGGTGTTCGCTGAGGAAATGTTTCTGACTACTGGCGTCCTTTTAATTGCAGTTATTTGGGTTGTGTTCGTTATCTGATTTTGTATTTTCTCAGTGGTTTATTGTTTGTTTTACTCCACTCCTGTCTGTATCCATAAAAGCTCCGGTCACTAGGATCTTACAGACCTTCTGTCTTTATAATAATTTACCAAAATGAAACAGACTAAACTGGTTTTGAGAAAATTCTTAATTTTTCTCGCCCCACAATCTGTACTTTGGCTCTGTTCTGTCAAACTGTTAAATTCCTCCACCCTTAAAGTTTCCTTAATGTGATTTGATTCATCATAACATGCTGGCTGGGGCATTGCAATAAAAATACAGCTTATGATTTACCTAAAAAACATATGAGGTGTTTACTTTGAAAAGACTCCATGAAAGGCATGTGGTATAACTCCAGAGTGGCGGTACTCCTGGTCCGACTGCACCTGCTGTGTGTCAGGTGGTTGGTTTAGCTTCAGACAAAGACGCCAGCTGCTGTTTTGTAATTAAAGCTTTGGTTTAGGTTTTGCGTGTTGGTGATGATGATGATGATGTGTAAGAAGAAGCTGAACTCAAAATGATCGACACGAGCAGTTCTGTCTTGAGTTTAGGAGTTAGGTCGACATCATTGTGAGTCTTGTCCTGTGTTGAATGAATTAACCTGGGTTTTAATGTTATGAGTTGTATGATTGTGTAGTATATTAAAGACAATGTATTTGTTCATGGCTTTGTGTACTTCTGTGCTTCTGCTGGAAAAACTGGTCGATATTAGTGAACAAGCATCACATCCACTGGTAGTGCTTTGGATTACAGACTGAAGAAGATGCGCTGATGATGTGCTGCAGTCACAAATTATTACTTAAATCAGAAGAAACGTCCAGCGTCTAAAATAAAATTCTAAATTAAAGCCGGTGATAGCCGTAGCTGGAGGCATTATGTTTTCAGGTTGTCTGTCCCATCTTTGTAAATTATATCCCAATAATGCCTTTAGGGAATTTCCTCAAATGTTGCACAAACATCCACTTAGATAACCAATGAACTGATTAGAATTAGGTGGTCAAAGGTTGAGGCCACTTTGACCTTGGGTCCTTCTCATTCTCGTGAATGTGATATGAAAACACCTCGAGGGAATTTCTTCAAATTTGGCATAAACATTAACTTGGCATCAATGATTAACTGAAAAGATTTTGTCGGTCAAAAAATCAAGGTCACTGTGACCTTTGGCCTTTCTGCCTATCCACTTCCACTCACGCTGAGTGTCCGCCACATTGAGTTTTGTCCCAAACCAACTAGTGTGTAGTGGAAGTGAGTTATAAAACCCTCCAGTAGTGAGCCTGCACTGATGCCGACTTACTGACCGTGTGCAACACTATTGTGTCCATCACAGAAGATGCTCCATATAAATAAAGTTCAGTGACTATCCCTACAAACCTAACCTGCTCTCACTAAGATAGACATTTATATGCCTGCTGTCATAAGGCTGTAAACATCTTAAAGGTTATATTGTATAAAGGATAAAATATATCCTTCTCTAGTCTCTAGAAAAGAGTCGAAAAGAGTTCATTTGTTTGTAGTGCTGAGTATTTAAGAACGTTACAAAAACCAAGCAGCGTCTAAACATCAGAGTGACAATACAACAATGTATGTTTTATATATAAAAGTTATCAAGTCATTTCTTTTAATGATAAAAACATAATATGAAAAAATAAGGCAAACAATAGCAGCACATACAGATTAAATATAAGTGCAACAAATACATATGAAGAACATAAAATTGGATTAAGCTTTGTTTTTCTCCATGGATACCAAAAGTTATGAAAGCTCCTCTTTCCACCACAGAGAGGGAAGTTTGTCCCAAACTTTGCTGCTGTGTTTACACCCTACAGCTGTGAAGGTTTTGGAAAGGCCCCTTGTCCATCTCATTTTTGTTTACACGATATCCCAAGAACACCTCACGGGAATTTCTTTAAATTTGGCACAAACGTGTACCTGGAATGAAAAATAAATTGATTTGAATTTTGTGATCAAAGGTCAAAGGTCAGTGTGACCACAAAATGTATTTGGCCATAACTTGAAGGGACAAAACTTCAAACAAATTTCTAATAGGATAAAATAATGAAGTGATGAGGTTTTATATCCAAAAGGTCAAAGGTCGACTACACTGCAACATCATACTATTCTGCAAAAGCTCTGATAACTCTGAACACTGATATTTTTCATGTTATATTCTCTCTAGAGAAAAGTAATGTCATTATCAATACAACACATATTTTTAAATACATTTTTAAGAAGTTGTTTAAGTTAGACATTTTCATATGTGTATTTTTAGATATTAAAAGCTATCCCTTAACATTATACAAACCAAACCAAACGAAACATGAGTCACTGACCTGTGTTTGGAGTAATTATATATGTCTTGTCAGGATTAAGGAATATATTAAAAGGATGCACTTCACAAGACATAAAACATTGTTTAATTCAAGTTAAAATATTTCTAACTACTGACAGATCAAAAGAGAGGTGTGAAGTTACATAAAATGCCTTAAAATCAACCACATTTAACTTTTGAAAAGTTTTATTTGACAGTGTGGCAGTAATGACCTTATATTGCTGACATCTGGGGAAAATTGTTAAATAGATAAATCTTTCTCAAAGTGACGTGTACATCCATGTACAGATGATGGATCCTGCCAAAATGACAATAAAGTTTAGGTGGATAATTAAAGGTTTTATGAGATTTCATTTTTGAGAAATTAAGAATCCACAAATTTCCGACATCAAATAAGCACATAATAATTCAAATTTAATTATAAGATATCCAGGCATTGTCTTAAAACTCGTGTTTCCTCGGCAGTAACAAAATAAGCACAAATCATGGACACGATACGAACAAAAATTACAGAAATTTTGTTCGTATATCACTTCCGGTATGAGACCCAGCATGGCGGTTTTATTTTGAAGGCGTATAACTCGTTTTCCGGTGAAGGGGCGGGAACAACTATGACAACAACACCAGTGCTGTCAGGCTGCTGCTGAGTGAGTGTACGCTGAGCATCTCTCTGCGAGTAGGAAGAGAAACTACGCTAAAAAGTACCACCAAAGCATCTCAGGTAGTGACGATAAAACACCCTCATTTATACAGGTTATTTATTCGAGTGTTACAGATAAAATAAGCTAGTTTTAGCAAGCTGCGCGATGTAGCTAGCTTTACTGTTCGCGTTTAACTACACTAAGTTACTAGCTACAATGCTAACAACATGTCAACACTACAACAGCGGGGCATGATGGTATCGTTAGCTGTGTGCAGTTAGCTCGATAAATAAACCAGAGATGATGTTAGCTATGTCAGCTAACGTTAGCAGATACATTTTGTAGTCAATATTCAGTCCTAACCTAAAGTAGAGGCTTGAATTAGCAGTGTTAGCCTCGTGTTAGTGTTTTAGATACTGTCAGATTTATGAGCGTTTTGACTTTGTTCAGGTGAAATCAGTCTCCAGCTGTAGCTGTACCGCCACTGTACCGTTACAGCGGGTTTTCTTCACTGTCTTCCAGCTGTGGAGATGATGGAGGAGAATGAGAAGCAGTCAGACCTCAGTGTGATGGAGGGGAACAACGATGGAGACAGCTTCAGGTTGGACTCTGCTCATTGCTCTGATCCGATCATTGTCGCATCCAACAATGTATTGGCACTTTATATAAATCACGCACGGACACAGTGTGTTGTGTAATATCATGCAGCTTCATTGAGGGTCCCCGCCCACCATTATTACAACTATAGGCTGAAAATACCTGTAGTAATTGCTCGATTGGCTTTATAAGTGTTCCTAGATAAAGCTGTGATATGCCAGGTTTTATCAGGGTTATAAAAAGATGTGAAGTCTAGCAGTCTCTGACATGTTGCAGTAACATTAATACATATTCATGTGTAACTAATGCTGACTACATGTAAACAGATGCAGTTTTGTTGTTTGTACACGGGGTGGCGCACTAGAGCAGGAAAACGCAGGTAATATAGATAGTGTGCAGGTGATGAGCGGCAGGTGTGTGACGGGGGAAGTAAACAGGTTTTGGAAGGTGTTAAGCGTGTCAACATGACAAGTTTGTAGTGTGTAGAAACAAGGGATTTAGATAAATGTTGATTATTTCCTCCAAATATTGCATCTGAGAGTAGCCGATGCCAACAGATTCAACAAGCTGATCAGAAAGGCCAGTGACGTTGTGGGGGTGGAGCTGGACCCTTTGACAGCAGTGTCAGACAGGAGGATGCTGTCAAAGGTGCGGGCGATACTTCAGCATGGCTCTCACCCTCTCCACAACGCTCTGGTCGAACAGAGGAGCACCTTCAGCCAGAGACTGATTGCTCCTAAATGCACCACTGAGCGCCACAGGAAGTCATTCTTACCTGTGGCCATTAAACTGTACAACTCCTCCCTCTGATGATCGGACTCATTTGGCTATTTATAAAACAAAACACACAATATAATTACTCATTCTTATTTCATTTATAACGCTACAACCATTTCATTGTATATTGTATATATTTCAGATTGTCTACTTTACTATTTTATTATTTATTTTATTTTATTGTCTACTTTAATATTTTATTTTATTTTAATGTCTACTTTAATATTTTATTTTATTTATTTCATTGTCTATTTTAGTATCTTATTTATATCTTCATCTTTATCTCTTGTTTCCATTCATGCTGTATTTCTATTTCTACTTTGCACGGAGCATTGGAACAAAAACAATTTCCCCCCGGGGATTAATAAAGTATTCTGAATCTGAATCTGAATCTGAATGATCACTAACATTAGGTGGGGAAAAAGTTGATATGTCGGTATCGGTTATCAGCCAAATGAGTTGTTACATATTGGCATATCGGATATCGGAAGAAAATCCATTGTTGTGCATACCTAAATCATACCTACCTCAAAGGCTTGGTTTTTTTTTTTATAAATTCACTGTTGTCTTCTCCCTGATGCTTGTCCACTGTTCACAAGCTCTTTGGTAGGTTTAACTGCGTACTTTTCTAACGCAGGACGAGACTGTTTAGCAGAGAGTGAAGGCTCTGTCAGTATAGCTTGTGTTCTAGTCTTCACTGTGCCCTCATCCTCTGAGATTGTTTTTTTAAGTTAGTATCTCCAATAATAACCCAGATCTTTAAAATAACAATTTAATTTAGTTTTCTTCACAGAAATCATTGAAACTAGTCCATACCCATTGGCAGCTTTGTCCCCTTCTACCTATGCCAGTCCTCAATGCCTATGTGCAGTTTCACATAGATTGACCACATCAGTGAGTAGAAAAACGTGGGACAGACAGAATGACTGACTGACAGAATGACACACTGACAGTTTCCGTGATTATGTACAGCATACCATACCATGACTTAGTCATACCAAACATTAGAAAAACAACACAAACATTGGTCCACAGGGGGAGCCACAGCGATCGGTCACATTTTAGCCATTTTGAAGCATTTTTCTGTTGTTATAGCGCCACCCAGTTGCCAATTAGAATTAAATTTCTCCAGTCACCTTGAGGCGTCCTGTTCTACATATCTACCAAGTTTAGTAAAAATCCATATGGCGGTTAGGCCTAGATAAGAAATGAGCTCTCTAGCGCCCCCATTTTGTTTGATGGGGTCAATAATGGAGGGGTCCCCTCAGATTATGTGTGGTCATATGCCTACAAAGTTGCGTGGTGATGGGTGAAGTTTTAGTTTTTTTCAGTTTTAGTAAGTTTTCCAACTTTTGCCAAGAGGGAACTTTGATATTGGTCCCTAGATTATGTTCACCCAGTTTCATGCAGATCACTCAAACTTCCTAGGAAGAGATCCATTTGAAGTGTTTTTCAAAAAATTCAAAATGGCGGAAAATCTATATAAGCTGAAGTTATGGGTTCTTGAGGCAAATGTGTTCCTCATGAGGAGAGGCATCTCTGTGCAAAGTTTCATGTCTCTACGACATACGGGGCATGAGATATGCCCATTCAAAGTTTGACATTTCAATCGGTTGCTATAACGCCCCCCTTTGGCCAATTGATGTAATATTGCTTCATTGGCATCCTCCCATGACCCTCTACCACTGTGCCAAATTTCACATGGATTGATCAAGTCAGTGAGGAGAAAAACGTGGAACACACACACACACACACACACACAGAGTTTTCGTCATTATATAGTAAGATGCTGAGATAAAGGCCTCATTTTTAAAGAAGTTTTTTGAAATCAAGAAAGCCTCGTGATCTCTAATAGGGGTGTAGACCCTGAGGCTGGGAACCAGTGCACTAGATAATCATCATATCCATAGGGGGGTGAGTGCTGGTGTATATGTACAAGTGTGTGCATGGTAAGAGGATATAGACTAAATTATTGCACAGCTGTACTGTCCCAGCCAGATAACGGTTGGGCTTACTGCTCATAAAAGTAATGACGTGTAATTTGAAGTGTGTGTCTGGGAAAAGCTCCTGGGCCGTGGTTAATTTAACTCCTGTGGTCTTTTCTGCAATACCAGTGGTAGATTTGAGGCTCTTGCATTGTGCTGTTTGGTTGTTGAGCCACACCAGACTGTGGTCAGTTCATGTTACGGGGGGGTGGAGTGATGAGGAGAGGACAGACTCACTGACTGCTTGACCTTAAGTTGCTGTTGCATAGTGGGATGAACGCTTAACTTCTTTCCTGTATACTCCAGGGGAACTTTTTTGTGTATAAAACCAATGATCAGTGTCATTAGAGCTGTAGAGAAGCTCATTTACAATGGAAAGTGGGTCATGATACAATCTATATATTGTGTAACATAGTATGTAAGAGCTAGTCCAGACATCTCCTCCTGGACACTGTGTTGTTTTTGTAGACAGTTTTGCATTGCCATTTTGAGGCAGAGATGACACTGTCAAAATTTGGCTCCAAAGTCAGTCAGAAAGACGTGCTTTACAATGTCGACATTAATCCTCACTTCTTTTCTCTTCACCTCTTTATGGCTCCAATCACACAGAAAGCATTTTAGCAGCTGGAGGCAGCTTTTTGTAATTGTTTTTAATGAGAATTAACCTTTTTGCTCGCTGTTTTCACATTGCTACGCGCCTGGGTTTTCTGTGCTCTAGGCGCCTGGCATCTTTGCCGGAGCGCTCTGAACTCCTTGATTTGGAAAAGCGCCCCACGTCACCTCTGCTTTTTTCCCATTGTCTGATCCAATGATTTGAGAGGCGGGGCTTCTGTGGTGGTCACGACAACAAGTTTACAGTTGGTAAACAATGGAGGAGAAACTGGTGGTAGTGGTTGCTGGATACCCAGAGCTATACGACTTTACAAACCACGGTTAGCACCATCTCAATAGAGATGGACCAACTGGTGGTACTCCCCATGATCCACCCTCTTTTTTAGGGTCTCATGTACCCACACAGATCTCTGTTTATCTGCTGACAGCCTCTCACCCTCAACCAGAGCTACAGACAGTACCCTCTGCCTCAACATGTCAGCAACTACACACTGATTGCTGTGAAATTAGTAGGCAGTCTAAGCGAGCCAAAATAAATGGTAGATTGATTACACTTACATTTCTAGTACATTTACAGTTCGTTTACAGTTTACAGCTGCTTCTCAGTCATTAAATTAAAGGTGTGTCACCAGCAGTTGACTAAATCTTTGTGCAGCTGGTACCAGACCTCCAAGAATTACCTCAAAGCATAATTGTCTGTCCCATTTAGAGTGGACTAAACACAGCCCACTGTTTGCCAGTCTATAAATCTGCCTGCACTCTGGCAGGTGGATTAGGTTGCCCAACGGTTTACACATAATACGGATTTTAGAAAAATAAAACAAGTGTTGCTAGCCTGGCTGAGGAAAGGGCAGCCGGGTGCTCAGCAGAGGGTCGGAGATTTTATGTTCCCACATACCAGCTGGTTTCCCAATTTTCTAATAGGCCTAATGTTGAGACATTTTCCAATGAGATTATACGTAGTTTTTAGTACACAAAGAAGACTTGTAGACAAATTAACCAATTACCCAAACACTCAGTCCAACTCTGGAGCACACAGATCCTCAGCCAGGACTTTCCTCATTACGTTGATTTGATTCAACAGAAACAACCAAAGCTTCGGACCACATTTGATTCTCCTCGCGCTGTCCAGACATACTTAAAACTGACTTATACACTGCCAACAATTTTGGACCTATAGAAGGCACTTTTTGCTTTCATATTCTGTAATTTCAACAACACTCAGACCCTGCTGCATTTAACACTTGGAGCAAGAATGGATGAAATCCGTCAGCTGTTAGGCACCATGGGGCGCGTCCGCTCTGACAGCCTCTCCAGCGATGCCACGCAGTCAACAGGCAGCAAACTGCTTCTGCGCCATCGGCTGAACCAGCTGATGACATGTATGGATGACTTGGACCCCAAAAGCGAGCTACATGAGAAAATGGTCAAGAGTCTGGATAACGTCTTCCTTGTCTGTGGCAAGAGAGCCAACAAGCCCAGAAAGCACAGTTTCAGGTGGAGAACTAATGTCACCTCTTGGTTTGTCTTTTCTGTGTGCTGAAGCTGGAGGAAGAGTTTTTTTTTTGTATTTTTGTCCTCTATCTCCTTTAATTCACCTCTGTGCTCTTTTCTTTTTTGCTTCTCTCTTATAGCTTGTGCTTCATGGATTTGTCCCCTGTGGTTTGAGTGCCAACAAAAGACGCTCTTGATCCTTGTCAGTTTAAAACCCTCCAGTAGAACTTTGTCCTTTTGGATTTCTGTCATTCATTTGTCGTAGCTGAGCACAGGAAGTTCATCCATATTAATGTTGTGAGTTTGGATGACTGGTTTCATTATGTGTTAACCATAGAGGCCTGATGTGTTTATGGTGGTGACACAGTGCTTATGCTGTAACAGCTTTACGCTCAGATGATATGCTCATCTTTGGGTTTAGCTGCACTGAATGAAGCTCTGTGATTGTCATTGCGGCTGGATGTGTTTCAGTCATGAGGTCGTCCTGTATATTTTAAACATATCATGTCAGTTCTAAACATCTGTCCAGCTATTATTTATTAGTGGAATGTGTATATTTTTGTAATAAAGTGCTGCAAAGGTGACTATTTTTCTGTCACCACAGGCTTCACATGGTGACGTGGAACGTGGCCACAGCTGATCCTCCAGACGACCTGACCGTGCTTCTCCATCTGAACTCCCCAAAGAGCCCAGACCTCTACGTCATCGGGTAGGTGGTGCAGGGAGTGTGAATTGATTGGTAGGGTGTGTGTGTGACGGGATGTGGGGCAGAGCGACTGATGATTAAGACTGTGTGTGTGTGTATGTGTGTTAGTCTGCAGGAGGTGTACTCGGGGCCTTTGAGGTTTGTGTCAGACAGTGTATTCGATGACCCGTGGAGTCATCTGTTTATGACCACCTTGGGACCACGGAAATACATTAAGGTACAGATCTTCTTCATACACATGCGCACACATCAGGCGACTTCTGTTTTCACAGGGAAACAAAAAGAAATTGATCTTTCAAGTGTTAGTTTTTATTGTAAATGTTAAGTATTATGTTGCGCTGTCTTTACTTTGTGTGTGTTTCAGGTGTCATCCATCAGAATGCAGGGTCTGCTGCTGCTCTTCTTCTCCAAGCTGGACCACGTCCCCTTCATCAGAGACATCCAGGCCACATACACACGCACAGGCATTTTCGGTTACTGGGTGAGAAACATACACACACACAGGAAGCCACTGACTGAAGGTGGATTTATACTTGTGCGTGAGCTCAATGCAGAGCCTACACTGTAGCCTACGCTGTTGTGAGCATTTATACTTGTGTGTTGGTGTGTCTGTGTCACTCTGCAGTTACACCTCCAAAACACTATTTGGCGGTCGGGTTTCTTTGAAGTGCTGTAAAGTTTAGTTGATTCAAAACACACGTTAAACACACGTTAAACACACGTTAAACACACATTAAACATGGTTTAATAGAGACAGTTTCAAACACAAGTACACAAATCAGCTTCACTATAACTCGCAGCATTCACAGACAAACACTTGTCTTTATCTGGACACATTTTCCCCACAAATACAACATGCTAACGTTATTAGCACAAGCCTATGGCATTTTACATTGTATAAATTAGCCTAGCGTCTAGCGATCTTTCCCTCTGCTCATATGAAGCCAGGGACAACAGCAGCATTTAACAAAGATAACGTTACAACATTCGGCTCCATTACAACTCACAAGGTTCACTGACAAAACAACTGTCTTATACTAAACACGTTTTCCAAGCGAATACAACATGCTAACGTTATTAGCACAAGCCTATGGCATTTTACATTGTATAAATTAGCTTAGCAGCTTTGACTGACTTTTCCTCTGCTCATATGAAGCCAGGATAAATCACACACAAGACTTAAAATGCTATTTTTGTGGAGGCTTTATTGTCTTCACAGTTTACTGCTTGGCTGCAAACAGCTTCCTCTGGAGCCACTAAAGGCTTTATATGACTTTTCTACATATGCAGTAGTACTACCCAGCTCACCGCACTGTAAAATCAGTTCCCCTTTTAATCAGGAATAGAATAAAATGTGTCAATAACACATCCCACTTTGTGTGTCACGTTTGTGAACTGAGCCACAGAAGCAGAAGTAAATGTTTGACTTTTTTCCCCCAAAGTGTCAAAAAATAACTCTGAGTTCTTTCTGCACTCGTCATAAGTTGCTCATTTTGTCTTTAGTTTCTGTGTCAGTTGTAAAAGAATTGGTTAGTTTTTCACATATCTCAACAACTGTATGAAAAGTGCAGAGTGGTTCAACAGACCTCATCTCTTCCTGTTTGTCTCTCAGGGTAACAAAGGTGGCGTGTCCATCCGTCTGTCTTTCTACGGCCACATGCTGTGTTTCCTCAACTGTCACCTGGCTGCACACATGAAATACGCCACAGAGAGAGTGGACGAGTTCGAGTACATCCTGGACACACAGACCTTTGACTGTAAGAAGGCTCCAACAATTGTTGACCACAGGTGAGCAGATACACAGACCCCAAACTCCAGTTTACCCAAACACACAAAATCTGTACAGTCAAACATTCATGTTCTTAATTCTCAGTGTTTCTCATTTCTTTATCCATCAACTGATTTCTCTTGCTGTCCATCGTCTCTCTCTGCTCTCTCTCTCTGGGCTCAGGCTGGTCTTCTGGTTTGGAGATCTTAACTTCAGAATTCAGGACCACGGCATGCACTTTGTCCGCTCCTGTATCAACAACCAAACGTTCAGCCTGCTGTGGAGCAAAGACCAGGTTTGACCCTCACAGAATCATTCAGCTGGGTACAGCATAATTAACTCCCGTCCATATGCTCTTTTATAGTCGTGTTTGTGTTTTATTCTTATTTTAGACCTCGTATTATTTATTTATTTAAATTTCTCTATCTGTGTTGCTGTCCTTATACTGCTGAAATAATCAAATATTCCCTCTGGCGGTCAATAAAAGTTTATCTGATCTTAAATGAGGGTTCATTTGAGTCCCGGCACAACACTTTATTATTTGTGTGTGAGTAACCAGAATCATGGCTCATTAGTGTGTTTGTGATTTGGGAGTTTGGGAGGTTTTGAAATGTGTGTGTTGTCGTTCTAAGTTGACCATGATGAAGAAGAAAGAACAGCTGCTCCAGGAGTTTGAAGAAGGACCTCTGGACTTTCAACCCACGTACAAGTTTGACTTGAACTCCAACACTTATGACAGCAGGTAACGTTTCCAAGTATAAACAAGAAGTCATCATCTTAATCAGTCTTACTGAATCATGATCATACTTTTAAAATCAATTTTCATCTCCAGTACTTTCCTCTTAAAATATGAATTTGATATTTTATTAGAGATACTAGATAAACATATTTTATTGATGCCTTTTCCACCTTCACAGGGTCTACAGGACTTGGTTTGGCTTTAAGTAAGAGTCAGAACACATTTGTGTTCACATTAATAAATCACGTCACCCCTTTTTTAATTCACCTAACTGCACTTTTAACAAGACGCTAAAAGTAGGGTCCCTTTTTTTTTTACAGGGTGTCTGCAGGTCCTTAATTTGGGTGTCGATTTATAAACTGTAGGCCTTAAAAAGTAATTAAATAGTCCTAAATTTTATTTTGAGAAGTCTTCTTTGCCACTAGTAGTTTATCTGATTTTATTTATCCATCTTTTAATTTCTCCTTGTCAAAATAAGTTGAGCAGCTTGTCTCATATCACATACTTCTGTACTAAACACTTTAATATTTTGAGTGTGTAAGTATGAAGTGCATTCTGCATAGTACGGGAAAATGCAGTGTACTACTGGCGCGCTCAAAACGGTCCAAAAGTTAATTGTGGAAGGATGGACACTTCTCACTCTCAACGATCTTTGTGACATAGTGGAAGCTACGTCACAAACTTCTCAACTTTTGACATGGCGACTGGGGACAACAAGGAGCCTGTTAGATGTACATGTTTTTGCACTAAGTACCAAAACTGTTGTCAATTGGAAGCCGTCAGTAATGTTTGTCGGGTCTGTTCTGATTTTGCACCGCAAACAATAATGTGAGTGCCGTTGTTAGCTTGCTAGCTAACATTAGCATTTGTTAGGTAGCTAACTTGCTCCTAGCTGAGTCTTTAATCGCCTGGAAAACGCGACGTCTGGTGCTGGATGCTACTTTTTTGCCTTTTCTGTACCAGCTTTCAAGAGCGTGGCGGCAAGTTGCGTCTGAGGTTGCCAAGCAACCTTAATGAGCACCATATCATAGCCTAGTTACCTGAAATCCTGAGTGCAGAGCCGATCTTCTTCCAGTAGCTGTTTATCAGTGTCAAGGCCTACCGTCTGTGGGACAGATGTAAAGCTCTTGGCACACCTGCTGCACGTCTATATTGAAAACAGTTAATTTTAGGGCGCAAAAACGCAGCATGTGTACATCCCCTTTGTCAACACTGATGTTGTGGTGTAAGTTTGGTTTATGTGTGGGTGGAGATAGCAGTCAAATGTTGGCGATAATGCTCCACAGTTTCAAACAGAGACTAAGTGGAAGAAACAGTTTTAAAAAAAGCTGTCATCACTTCCTGTAAGTGTAGAACGGCAGTGCACAATTTGAGATAACACTACCCTGATGAAATTAGCACACTATGCAGGAAATATGTAGTGTAAGTAGTGTCCTACACTGAAGTGTACCAACAGAAGTATGTGATTTGAGACACACTCGAGCTCCTCTGCGTGAAAGACAACATCTCTGATGTTACAAATGTTTAAACCTACAGCTAAACCTAAGACTGTCTTTTTACGCCGTACTTGTACTTAACCTGTCTGCAAAATATAGATTAAATAACTCACTGTAATAACCACATTCCTACATAAGACCTACCTCTGCACGGGACCACATATAAACTACTCACCTTTATCTTTACCTGCAGTGATTCGATGCTTGAAGAATAAGATGATTTTCCAAAAAGCCGTCTTAAATTTGATTTAAAATTATACCTGTAGACACCCTGTTTTATGCAGTGTAGTAACTTTAAGTGTTACCCACTTCTCAAAGGCTGAATGAAGATGATCTTCATATGTAAACAAACAAGCAGGTGGAGCGAACAGTCTTTTTTAAGACAAATGTCAGATTGTCTGTGCAAAGAAAAGACTGAAATGCTTGTTTATTTTATTTAATGTTGTTTTGGGGGCCAGTGATATCGCTGTTAAAGGTATCCTGTGGAGTTTTTATCAACTGGTGGCACGATGGAGAAATGTTTTCTGAGCAGAAACCCTGTTTTGTATCATTGTCATGCACATGTGGACACAGGAGTGTTTTACATTCCTACTGACAGTTTCACATTATTCTTCTGATCCTGTGAGTTTCATGCTTCTGACAGTTTGCAGGGTTACAGTAATGCACCAAGAAATGTAGCGATGCAACATGCAGGGACTTAAAAGACTTGAAACATGTTTTATGAGGAAGAAAAGACATTCAACACATTTGTTTTGCCTAAAATACACTTAGAAAATTACACTGAATATAAATATAACTGCGTGTGTGTCCAAAAAACTCCAAAGGGTACTTTTAAATGGCGAAATATCAGTAGTAAACATTAACTGTCATTTAACCTCCAGTGTGTTAAAACCATCCTGCTGCTTCCAGTGCTTGTTCACATAATAGCCAGTGTGCACACCTCTGTGGGTCCCAGAACAACTGCTGCATAACAGCTAACATGCATGGCCAGGAATAGATGTTACGGTAACACAGGAGCTATGACTGTGGATCATTCAATATGTGTGTGTGTATCACTCAGAGGTTGCTAGAAGACAACAGCTGATGTGTAGTGTGAGACAAACTTTCTTTTTTGTTTGTGTTTGTCCCGTTGTGATCATTCTGTGTCCCCACTCTGAACTGAGTCTGTGTCAGCAGCTATTTGGTGTGGTGAGACACAAATAAATGAACGTGTGGGAAACCGTGGTCCTTAGCACATGGACTAAAGTGTATGGTGTAAGTGCTTTGAGGGCGTGTCCAACCACTTTTGCAACTTAAACTGTGCGTAACCATCCCACAGAGTCTGGTGCAAGGGGAAAAGGAGTTGTATTTAGTTCCTTAATTAATCATAGGTGTGTTTTGGGCTTAACATGAATTCAATCAATCAGAGTGTTTTCTCCCGCTCCCTTTAAAAGCCAGGTGTGCCGTGCATGCACCTGGCGCACTGCTATTGACATGGCAGACTTGGCAAATTGAAGGAGCGAGTGTTTTTCTGCTGAGTAATGCAGGAAGAGCAGCGCTGTCACTGCAGCAAATATCGTGGGACATTTAAGCAGCAAAACTAAAACCTAGTTTTAAACGTGACAGAGGAAACAGAGCTAAATTTTTAGCTTCTGAAATCAGTGACGTTACACCGCTTCCTGTCTGTGAACGAGCACAGTGTCTCTCTTAATGTGGAGTCGGACAGCAGCTCTGCAGCTCTGCTATGTTCACATGTTAGAGAATGTAATTAATGTTTTCCTCATTAATGATGTGTCATTTCATCCACCCACAACCCATCTGCTCGTTCCTGTGTGTGTAACAAGTGCAGGCGCCTAGGTGCATCTTACTATATAAATATTATGTCCTTTAAGTAGAAGGAAAATACTGTGCTCCTGACTTTAGACCAGGGTTTTGTTAGTCAGTGGTTCAGTCACAAAATACACCAACAATGCACCTGATCACACCTCGTCTAAGACCTACAGGCCCATGGGTGCACAGATGGGTGCGTGGACATTTGCTCCTTACACAGCGTGGGCTGACCGTGAACGTGACAACTGCGTCGGTGTGAGACTAGCCATGAGAGCTGCTGTGTGTCTGGAGATGTGGCGAGAAACACATTTTGTATTATCAGACAAAATGTATCACAAACTTCAGACTGCATGAACAAACTGAACCTTCACCTGCTGTGCTTTATGTTCTCTGTGTGTAGATGCCACACTTTGTTTCTCGTCAACATTATAAACCTTTATATTTCCTGCTTTTCCCCTTCTTTTCCATCCATCACCTCCTTCACCTCACATCACCCTTTATTCCTGCTATAAAGAGTCGTCTCTGGCTGCTGACTCCGTCTTTCCTCTCTCTCCCCTCTCTGTACACACACGTCCAGCGGGAAGAAGCGTAAACCCGCCTGGACCGACAGGATTCTGTGGCGGCTCCGACCCAAAGCCCTGCCCCCTGACGAGCCAGATGACGGTGGGGTCGGACCAGATGTGAAGAAGGCCGTGCATGTGGAGGAGGATGAGGAGTACCCTCTGAAGGTCAGGCAGGAGTTGTACACCAGCAACATGGAGTACAGCATCAGTGATCACAAACCTGTCGTCAGCATCTTCACGCTGGAGGTGAGACACTGGAACGCTGAGAATGACACGGACACACCTGTTTAACCTGTCTCACACACCCTTAATCCTGAGTGACATGTTCCTGTCAAACACACACACTGTAGTTTATTTTGAATCAGTCCACAACCTCTGACAACACGGTTTATTCTGTTTTTGAGAAACTTTGGCTAAAAACAGAAACAAAGTGGAAGAAAATTAAAGTTTATATTTATGACATGTTTTTAAAATTGAGATGAAATTCCTTTTTAACCCTTTCAGATCACATCCCAATCATGTTTTCTTCCTGTAAAACAAATATGACCTCTGCTTACATAAGCCAGTACCAACCAGTTTCTACATGACATCCAGCCGTCATTCAAACTGCAACTGTTAGCTGCACAGAGCCAAGATTAAGTTAGCTAGCTACGTCAGTGTGTCCTCATTTCCTTCGATCAGACAGGGTGTTTAAAAACTAATTAATGTGGAGGTTGAACTGAAAGTGAGCACATCTGCATGTTGGGATTAATCCCTCCACAGTCACTGTTTTCTTGCACAGAAATATACTGGCTTCAACCAAAGTAAGGACTGTACGTCAAAGTAAAAACTCTGGTGGATGTTGCAATGAACAGTTTAGGTAGAAATCTTAATTTTCTCCTCTTAATAAGTTTGGCTGACCTGTGGGTTTGTTTGACACTGATCTCATCGTCTGATCACTCCTGTTTCTGTCCCCTGTTGGACTTCTTATAAGCAATGTCACCTCGTTCCCAAATCTTTTACTTGGTAAGCTATCACAGCTGATAGAAACTGTGGCCAAACCTACGAAAATAAGGTCTGAATTTTGATGACACGATTAGATGACAGATGTATTTTCCAGTTTATTTGTGTATCATTTACCTCCAACAGCCAGGATGATTTATCTTGTGAACTTTATTTCTCCGTCTGTCCAGCTGAGGAAGATGATCGAGACTCCTCTGGTGCGTCTGCAGGCGGAGGGCGACTGGAGCGCAGACATTGACGCCATGGTTATCTACAGCCCTCTGCAGCCGTTCCCCTCCAGCACATGGGACTGGATCGGACTCTATAAGGTTGGCTGAACAACAACTAATCACCACTGGCAGTTTAAATGTGACATTTCAGCGTGATAACATTGAATGTGTGTTTAAAAATTCAGGTTGGATTCACCAGTGTGTCGGACTACATCACCTACACGTGGGTCAAAGACGACGAAGTGGCCTTTAATGAAGAAGTCATACAGGTAGAACCAGTCACTCTGTTGTGACACATTGGAAAGGTATCAGAGAAAAAACTGATGATGTAATAAAAGGTAGATGTATGAATAAAAAGTGTCTGTTTTCACAGGTGTATGTTAGTAAAGAGGAAATCCCTGTGCGGGGAGGAGAGTGTGTGCTGTGCTACTTCAGTAGTACTCTGCAGTGCATCATTGGAATCAGTGATCCATTCAAGGTGAGGAATAAACACATACTGTACACCAAGATTAATCTGCTAATAGTAATGATAATAATGACCCTAAATGAAGACTATTGGTAGACAAGGAGTATTCTTAGTCGGGGGGCAGCTTTACTAGAATCATCACTTGAAACTGAGTCCCCAGTCTGACCTGCTGGTCTCTCTCGTAGGTCCATGAGTCTAAGGTAGCCAGTGAGGAAGGCCTGGAGCCGGAGAAGATCAACGGACTCAACCAAACCGTAGCCAGCGACGACTTTTGGAACTGATCTATGAGGAGTCGTAGATGTGGTATGATACAGAGGTGGATCTGCCTGAACCACATCGCGTAATTTAATTACTGTGTTTCCTGATTTGTCTCCAGAGGAGCAGATCAGGAAGCGTTGCCTGTTCATGCTGTGACACATCCCCACTGACCTCTCTAATGCTACTGGTGTGGCTGTTAGGCCTCGTTCAGACATATCCAGAGTTTATCCAGATTAATTTTAGAAAGGCTGTATGTAAAAAAATAACCCCACATGAAATGTGATTTTTGCAAATCAGATCCAAACCACATTGGAGGTGGTTTGATATCGGATTTCAACAGATGAGATTCAGTCCGACAGCTCTGCCCTCTCAAATTGGATTTTCAAGTGTTGTTTGTGTCATGACACACAACGTCATACATGAGCCCAATTCATGCTGCTACGAGCAGAGCAATATGGGCGAAAGGTTGCTGCTCTCTGTCGCTGTTTGATGTGAAGGGTGAAAGGTTGGACCTCCATTTCTCATGCTTGCATGTTGAAATGACACATCGCCAGCATAGCTACCAGAGTTTACGCTACACTTTTGTTTTTTTGACGGCCAATATGAAGTATATTTTAAATATTCATGTAATAGCCTACATTTAAAGGCAATAAAACATTTTAAACTAAATAACTACTAAACGACTACTCGGACGTTTAGTGACAGACAAAAGAGGAAAAGGCCTCGGTGCGCTAATCGTCACCATAAATCAGGGGTGTCAAACTCATTTTAGTTTAAGTTCCACATACAGCACAGTTTGATCTCAAGTGGGCCGGACCAGTAAAACCATTGCATGATAACCTGTAAATAACGAAACCTTCAAATTTGTTGCTCTCTTCCAGTGTGAAGAAGTAACCTTACAGGTAACTCACATCCTGAAAAGGTCCACAGTCAATAAACAATCCATTTACAAAACAAATGATGAACAGCCTGAGATGAAGGCTGAAAGATGACAGAAAAATAAGATGTTGATGCTATTCTGCTAGCATAAGGTAGCTAGCTTTCACAGCTGCACTGCTGATCTCTCAGCTAAAACTAAAACCAGACTTATGTTTTCTCAAACCCGCCAACCATTAATTTATCATCTCTGTTCTTAGTTGTCCTGGCAAGTTGCTAAATTTTTCGCCATAATGAGTTGATAGTGGTGGTAAATATAATATTTCTTGAGCACAACAAGCACAGTGACTGCCCATTTACCTCTGTCAAGAAACAGGAACTAGTTCATTTGGACCAATAGGTACAGCAGTGCATTTAATTGAAGCAAAGTCATTAAGTGGGTCACATTGAACCCTTTTGGCGGACTGGTTCCGGCCCACGGGTCATATATTTGACACTCCTGCCATAAATCATCAAGCCTGCTATTTACTGTCTGGCTCGCCATCATGGAGTGAAGCGTATCGTCAGTGGATGTGGCGTAAGCTCTGAACAGGCACGGACGAACTCTGTATGGTTTAGGGGGATAGTTAATATCCCAAAATCTGGTCTGCTGATTTTAGTTTATATTTAAGTTGTCCGGGCAACATATCCTATAGGTCAGTTGTTTGATACGCTATTAGAAAGTTTATTTATTTGACATATTTCCAACCGGACATTTAAGGTTTTGATATTTTCATCTGACGGTCAACCACACGCGATACACTTAAAAGCTGCCGGCTAACGTAAACTCTGATGGCTGCGTAGTTACTGAGACCTTCGTCGTTACCATAGCAACCCATGCAGATAGTTTGGTGGTGTCCAGACACACAAATCCGATCTGATCACAGCTCAGAGCAGACGGTCTGTCTTTGAGATCTGATTCAAGGACCAAATCTGATTCACCTTCAGTCTGAACGCAGCCTCAGCTACTCTCACATCTGTGGTCAGAACACGACTTCCTCTGTAGGGTCATTTTCTCTACGTACGTTTACCAGAATTTAAACTTTGACTGAAACAATACAAAGGTGGCATTTAAGATATGAAGTGCTTTGATTGAACATTATATGTTTGGTTAATGGGGACTGGGATGTAACAGGTTATAGATAAAACAGAGGGTGAGGTATGTCATAGGATCTGTACAGTCTGCTGCTGTGTGTGAACAGCTCCATTATGTGTGTAAACTCTGTGTTTTAATGCTGAACTTTTAACGCTCTCACAGCTGCTTTGTGTGGCTGATAGAAACGCTGGATCACTGAATAGTTTTGCTTGTTTGGAGACGTGAAACACTCCAGCTGAACTTCACCTGACTGCTGCACTGATGAAAAGGGAATCGCAAAATTAACTAAACTCTTTGGCTAGTTTAGTGTCAGCTGTGTTCATATGGAGTTACTTTGCAGTGAGAAATGAGCAAATTAATGTTCACTGCTTCCTTAGCAAGTATGAAGAGAGAGGTTAACTTAAGTCATTGTGTGGATGTGATTAAGATGCATGTTCATGGCAAAGCAAATACGATGCTGGAGTTAATAGCAGTTTTCACAGCAGATGCCTTCATTAGTAGCTCATATTAAGTTTCCTTGTTTTCATTTTAATCTAAGTCAAAGCTTTAAGATCAAGTGCTTGTTCAGGAGATAATCAGAGCTTCAAACCTGTGGGTGAACCAATAGGCTAAAGCAGTGGCTCCCAGGTGGTGGGTCGTGGTCCGAAAGTGGGCTGTCAACTTGCCAACATGTCAAGTTTGTTAAAAACACACTTTATTTTAAAGTGCAGGGAATTTCCAGCACAGAGCTTTTATTTTGAAGTGCCGTTTCCTGCTGTAGAGTGCGTGACTTACAGACAGCTACTTAACAGAGACAGCAAAGTAGCTCGATGACATGACAGAAGTATGACACTGAATATATTAAACTGTATGGACCTTGAACGAATGACTGTGGAGAGATCTGGACCCCGTGTGCCTGGACCAGTTGGGAACCAATTTTTTGGTTTGGCTAATTAATCAGTGCCGAATTTTACAAACTGTCGGTATCAGCAGAAGTTTTTGCTTGGACTGCAACAGCTGGTCCAGTGTTGCCAATCAGCTATCGACGTTTTCCTGCTCCAAACTGTCGTCATTATATCCAGCACCACCCGAGCCTATCACAAGAAAACACTTTGTAGGCCAATTGAAATCCAATGAATCAATCGCAGCTGCCTTAACACCACCAAGCACTCTCAGTATAGCTCCTTTGGAACCAACAGTTCCGCTAACTTTGCTGACCGATACAAAAATGCGAGAAGGTAAGGTCCTGTCTTGAGCCAGGGTTTAGTTTGTCTGTTTTGGGCTGCTGCAGAAACATGGCGGTGCAACATGGTGATCTCCATAGACGAGGACCTGCTCCCTATGCAGATCAGGACAGCTCATTCTAAAGCCCCATTGAAACAAGATGGCAGCTATTTCTGCGAAATCAGTCTGCAGCTGATCCTGAGACAAAACAGGACAAGGTCCAAAACCTGAACAAATTTAAAGGGAAATTTCGGTTTATTTCAACCTGTCTCCTATCGTCCTAAATTTGTTTCAAGTGATTAGTGACATAAAAATAATAGTTAGCATGTTAGCCGTTAGCCTAGATACAGCCGGGGCGCATAGTAGCGTCAGACCTGTTAAAACGTAAGTGAACGGGCAACCTTCAAGTGCAAAGTTAGTCCACTAAACAAGGTTTTTTTCCACAAAGACCGCCTCATATCATTAGGATAAATGTCAGAGAACATATAGAAAACGACATGTAAACGTGTTGTCTTACCTTACCGGTGTGCTGCCATGTTTGTTTACCATTTACCTCTGCTTCCCAAAGCACGGCCGAAATATATCTCGCGAGAACAAGCAGCGATCTCATACCGTGCCTGAAATCTCGCGAGAACAAGCAGCAACAGCTGGAAGGCAGAACCGGGCAGTAGCCTTAAAAGTTCATTCATTTATTTTATGAAAGATTTATAGAATAATGGCTGACTTTTTGCCAGACTTAAACTTTGTGGAGGAGGAATTTGATTTTGCAGAGTTTGATGGCCACCCTTATTGATTTGAGCCAGAATACACTGACGAAGAGCTTCGTGAAATTGAAGAACGGAGGAGGAGAGAGAGAGAGGCGCAACAGGTAGAGGACGAGAGAGGAGGAATGGCTGCTGCAAGGCTGCGTAGCTCTGGAGATTGGTGGTGTACCTGTGAATGCTGTGCCCCAGTGCCCACAGAAGAGGAATGCCTCTGTTGCAAGGAATGGGACCGGTTGTAGCCTTATTTTCAAGGTCTGGATGTGACCGAGGACGAGACACCTCCACCTGGAGTAGTATCCAGCTGGGCTTTATCTAGAGCTTGCCAGATTTCAGGCACGGTATGAGATCGCTGCTTGTTCTCGTGATATTTCGGCCACACTTTGGAAAGCAGAGCTAGATGGTAAACAAACATGGCAGCACACCGGTAAGGTAAGACAACACGTTTACATGTCGTTTTCTATATGTTCTCTGACATTTATCCTAACGATATGAGGCGGTCTTTGTGGGAAAAAAAGCTTGTTTAGTGGACTAACTTTGCACTTGAAGGTTGCCCGTTCACTTACGTTTTAACAGGTCTGATGCTACTGTGCGCCCCGGCTGTATCTAGGCTAACGGCTAACATGCTAACTATTATTTTTATGTCACTAGTCACTTGAAACAAATTTAGGACGATAGGAGACAGGTTGAAATAAACCGAAATTTCCCTTTAATGGTTGAAACTTGTTTATTTATGATTAGTAATGTTTTTAAGTTTGATATGGCAACAAATTTGACCAATTTTAGCAACAGTAACAAGAGAAGACACTGTTAATTAGGAAGTACTTGTTTGAAGACATTTAGACTTTACTATCGTCTTGTTTGAGATCATTCAGGCTTAATTATTGTTGACATTGCTTAGTTTCTCATACTTATTGGGTCCTATTGATCCCAAAGAGCTAGAAGAAATTAAAAATACATATCAAACAAAAAATCGGGTCTCAGGAGGATATATATCTAAACACTTGAAGATCCACTCATTACTAAAAGTCTGTCTCATCCAAGAGACAATAAAAACTAAAGTGATGGTCAAAGTTGTCACAGTGAAATTTAAGGTGTGCTGATGGATTCACGTCATCAACTCATGCATTGAGTAACATTACAAGTTAACGTTCCACCTTAAAAGTTGCCGGCAGTCGGCCCAGTGAATGAAGTTATTGTTTCTCAGACTCCAGCTGCTGTGAGAGGCAGCAAAACATCCTTTCATTTTATAGTTACAGTTTACTAATAAAACTCTCCACAGTATGAACAGTGGTTACATGAGCCTCAAAACCAGACACAACTCAGCCCTGAGCAGAGTGACCGTCCTCTACTGACCAATCAGACTGCAGTGTTCACAGCTCCACCTTTTAGTACCACATCTGTGTGCTAGGTACCCCAACAGAGGGGGGACCAAACATGGGGACGCTAAGGAACGCTTCTGTTGGTACCATCCACAACTTTTCACAGTGGAGGAAAAAATGTGCATCGAACTGCACTGTACTGTACTGCTTGGTGGAAATGGGGCTTTAGTAGGAGATCAGACTGTCTTTCCTCTCCACTTTTTTAAATACATTGTATTATTGGCTACAAAGTCATTTTTATTTATAAATAAGCAGATAATTATTACTCCTACAGTACTGATTTTAATCTGCGTACTGTCCTAAGGACGTTGCTGTTTTTATTCATGGTTTATATGTAATATAAAAATATTTATAGGGCTCACAGAATAGTCGTGAACAAACTGCTGTTGGAAGATAGAGACGATTTTGCAGTTTTGATTTTCTCCTCAGTGTTTTTAATAAACTCCAGTTGTTCCTGGGGGACTTGAAAACATAACTCTTACTTTTTTGTGGAGCAAATAACCTGTGACTTATTCGCAGCTTGCAGTCTTACGAGCCCACCAGCACCTTGCAGTAGTTAAAGACTATTCATTCCTTTTTAATACAGACTGGTTATCTGGTTATCAGAGCTAATTGAACATAAAGATATGTTGCACTGGTTGTTGTTAATGCGTATTTATAGGTTGTCGTGTTATTAGTGTGTTCTCAGAAACAAATATAAATATTATGTTTTTATTTTCAAAACAATGTGGATTCAGCAAGTGCCTTTAAGATGATTGTTGCATCACAGTGAGTGTACTGTACTATGCTGCTCAGTTTATGTATCATTAAAGTTCATCAGATTATTTACCATAACATGGCGCGGTTCTCACGGCTTCTTCTTGATTATGAATATTGCTGTTTATAACTTTCACTGATACAATATCTCCCCTATTTAATGGTATTGGTTTGCTGGAATCAATTATATTAGCCGATTTATATATTTTGGTTTTGTTTTTTACTTAAAGTGACCTATTTTCTGACATAGAAATGTTGTAATGTACTGTAAGAGAATACCAACAAATTTACTGCTTTGCAAAGGAAATATTAAACGAGTCTCACTTCATTCTGTGTGTGGTCAATTAATTTTATTATTATCTGTCATTAGGTGTGTAATTGCTTTGTCTCAGTACAAGTTTCAGTACATTTAACGTCAAACGTAAAGATATTGATCGATGGCAGCTCCAGAAAATCTGACCGTGTCTGCCCATGACATCATCTGTCAGCCTTAGCAACAATCTAAGTTTCATTTAACCTCAGACCTGATGTTTTTTTATTTTTCCTTCAACTAAAGTAACAATAATATTCATACAGGCCTAATATTTATTATCCTTCTGCGCTGGCAATAGCTGTAGCAAGAGGCATTATGTTTTCAGGTTGTCCGTCCGTCCGTCCCATCTTTGTGAACACAATATCTCAAGAACGCCGAAAGGAATTTCTTCAGATTTTGGACAAACGTCTTGGACTCAACAATGAACTTGTTACGCTTTAGTGGTCAAAGGTCGAATTTTGTGGTCAAAGTTCAAAGATCAAGCTCACTGTGACCTCACAAAATGTTTTGTGCCATAAATCAGGAATTCATACACTAATTATGACAAAACTTCACAGAAATGTCTGACATGATAAAATAATGAAGTGATGACATTTCAGATCCAAAAGGTCAAAGGTCAACTTCACTGTGACATTATAATGTTCTACATAAAACACTTTTCTGGCCATTATTCAGCGTCATATCTCAGGAACAGAAGGGGAGACATTTGGTCAGATACTGAATTGGTGACTCTAATCTTGAAACTGTGCTGATTGTATAGATCTTCTGTGTGTGAAGCATCCATGTTTTCACTGACATGGATGGAGACTGTCAGAGACACTGGACTGGTGGGCGGAGTCAAACATGCCAGGGTAGTAATTCTAGTTTCTTTAGTAACGTTATAACAGTATTGAGAAAGGGCACGTGTTTCATGTTTATTTCAAACCGAGATAGTAGTTAAAGCTCGCTAACAGCCACGTTAGCTAACATGAACACTCGCCACTTTCTTTGGTGTTAAAGACATCTCAAGGTAATACGTAGTTTCATTTTTTCAAGACTGTAGGTTGCGTAGTTTTTTCAATTTAATTTTTTATTTTACAAAGGAAAACATAATGAGAACAATCGTAGCTAACGTTACATAACTAGCTGACATACATCCACCGTTCAAACAAAACAGCAACAAAAATATTCCTTTAAGTGAGGAGATCCACCCCTCCATAGCTCCACCCTCTAATCCAAACATGGTCACTTCTGGCTCCTAAAAATCCAAGATGGCGACAGACGACATGCTGAACCAAAGATACTGGATTACTGCAAGATAGCCCATCTACAATATACTCCCACTGTATGAAATGGTATACATTTCCAGTCTCCTAAGTAGGCGCTGTCCCCCGTACCCCAATCAAAGACGAGTATCCCCAACCTCGCTTCTGTCAACATGTGTGTACCCTTACTGGCCGTAAGCTAAATAAATAAACGGCCCGTGAAAAAAATATTTTTGCTGCTGCTGTTAGCTGTCCCTGTCAGCTGCAGCCACTGATGCTTTCTAGACATCGTGATTTCCCAAAACTGAATAAATACCACACATAGCAACACAAAACTGCTTTGCTAGCTCAATCATGTTGTAACTAAGATATCCGCTGGAAAAAATATGTTCTGAAGATATGTGGCTTGTGATAAATGGGTCAAATATTTGCTTCCGTGACTATGGGGCGAAAGAATCGTTTATTTCTCCCACTGAAGTCAATGGACTCAGGACCTGCTGTTAGTCTCCTAAAGGGGCGTGGTGGTCGTGAACCCCACGTGACACTGATACAGGAAACTGACTCGCAGTGGACCGTCTTGGTTTATCCACCATTTATGGCTGAACTCAAGGTTTCAAAATGGCAGTCCACGAACCAATGGGTGACATCACGGTAGCTACATCCATTATTTCTACAGGTTATGGTTAATATGTCTTTATAAATAGTTCATCTCAGACTTTGACATGTAAACTTTTGTTGCTCAATTTGATGCTGCTGACTCAAAACACCATTCGCTTGTTAGACAGATGCAATTAGCTTTTAGCTTTGCAGTTTAATGGCTGTATTTGTATTTAATAAAGGAAAATTAGAAAGTCAGTAGGAGTGTGAAGTTTACTGAGATACGGAGAACTTTCTGAGAACACTTTCTCTTCATGCGAGCACAAAGCCATGCACACACTAACACTAAATGTCAGTAAAACTAAAAACAAAATGTAAACCTTTGTTTAGATGTAAAAAGGAGCCCAGTAAATTTTCCATCCTTTTGCTAATAACACATGATCAAAGTTCTCTGAAGCAGTGTTTCCATCCTGACGAGCTCTGTCTCTTTATTTCAAGAGAATGTGGATTTGGCACTTCACCTAAAAACACACAGAGACATTGGGAAACTTTTAGCACAGGAACCTTTTTTAAAGAATGTATATACAGATTGTTTGTGATGCAGGAGTGTTACCGTGTGCCAGCGTAGTGTGAAGTTAGGCAGGGCCAGGTGACAGTGGGGGCAGGTGCTGATCTGGTCTGGGTCACCTTCATCACCCCAGGGACCTCTGCTGGGTTTGTCTGACAGGGAGTTTGCCTTAAAGGTGCTGCTTAGCCAAGTAGTTTCCCCCACACTGTAGAAGTCATCCTCATCGTCGCTCTCTTCCTCCTCTGGTGCAGCCTCTTCATCGTCCAGCCTGGTTGTTGGAAAACACTCCAGCTGGTTTGGGAGATAGAGACAAAGGTGTTAATTTTATATCCTTTACAGTGGATTTGGGCTTTTGGTGAGTCTATGACATGTACGGGAAAAGAAAGAGGACATTTTTTCTCTTATAAATAAAAGTTGAACAGCTAAGCAGTGTAACACTCTGCTCAGTGCAGTACAATCAGGGGTTTAACCTCAGCCGTAGCTGAGCAGTAGCTCACGGTGGCTAAAGTTAGCAAACTTTTTATGCATTGCTGACTTTGAGGACGAGTGTGCAGGATTGAAAGGGAATTACAGATGTAGCCACAGCGCTCGACAGTGCGAACATTTCACTCGCATTTGCAACTAAAAATAGGTGTGTGCAAACTGTAAAAAATATTTAGGGGCACATGTGCGCATAAAAAAATCAGCCGAAGCAGCCTATATTTTTGTCAATAAAAAAATATGATAATCTAACCGCAAATGTTGGAGGAACTCCAGCCGCCTTCCCTCTTCCCTCTTCCCTCTTCCCCGTGTGACACAGTTATGGGCGGTTTTCCAAGCCACTGTTGGCACAATAAATATAAGTCCCACTGTCAGCTGGGTGGAAATGAGTCAAAGTGTGGAGGAGACGGACCGGGAAAAGTGGCGGACCTCCGGGGAAGCCTGCTCCATTCTCCCCGCAGTTAGGGACCGTTCGCCACGGTACCACTGCTGGGCAGGGTGGAAATAAGTCCTGCAGAGTTTCAGAGGACCTGGAGAATGTTTTAGGATATTACAAAGATAATATATATAAGATAATAACATTAAAGACAAAATTAAATTGCAATACTTTTTCAAAACTTGATGATTTTACCTTTCTGTACATTTTATATACAAATTCATTCAATAATTTTGCTTGTAAATGTCTATTTGCATCACGTTTATTACGGAAAACACATTATTTGATCAATTTACATTGTGCCCCTAAAGTTCTTTGTGCGCTCCTTACTTTTTCAACTTAGGAGCACATGTGCTCCTTGGGAAAAAAGTTAGCGTCAAGCCCTGAGCCACTTTTCGGAGCTGAGCTGAAGGCAAAGCTTTTGATTTACTGGTACATCTACGTCCCAACCCTCACCTGTGGTCATGAGTTCTGGGTAGTGACTGAAAGAACGAGGTTGCAGATACGTGACTGTAATGAGTTTCCTTTGTGGGGTGTCTGGGCTCAGCCTTAGAGATAGGGTGAGGAGTTTGGACATCCAGAGGGAGCTTGGAGTAGAGCTGCTGCTCCTTCGCATTGAAAGGGGTCAGTTGAGGTGGTTCGGACATCTGATCAGGATCCTCCTGGACACCTCCGGTTAGAGGTGTTCCAGGCACGTCCCACTGGTAGGAGGCCCCGGGGCAGACCCAGAACAGGAGGGTTACATATCTCATCTGGTCTGGGAACACCTTGGGATCTTCCAGGAGGAGCTGGAAAGGTTTGCTGGGGAGAGAGACGTCTGGGGTGCTTTGCTTGGCCTGCTGCCCCCACGACCCTGTCCCAGATAAGCCGATGAAAATGGATGGATGTAGCCTCGTCATGCTTTTAATCTACACCAACTTCTGAGACATACACTGAGATTTTAGCTGCCAAATGTTCCACTGTGTTCCCCAGCTAGTTACTAACTTTGTCAGTCTGTCCTGTTTCATTCTTATGTGGGATTGTTACTTTCATTTTTACCATAATATATAAGATAAGGGCTGCACAATGGTGCGGAGTTTGCATGTTCTCCCTGTGTCAGCGTGGGTTTCCTCCAGGTGCTCCAGCTTCCTCCCACAGTCCAAAGACATGCAGGTTAATTGGTGACTCTAAATTGTCCGTAGGTGTGAATGTGAGCGTGAATGGTTGTCTGTCTCTATGTGTCAGCCCTGTGATAGTCTGGTGACCTGTCCAGGGTGAACCCTGCCTCTCACCCAGTGTCAGCTGGGATAGGCTCCCGCCCCCCTGCGACCCATGATAGGATAAGTGGTTATGGGAAGTGAATGAATGAATGTAAGACAAATGCTTGCAATAGACACAAACCTCGTGATCTTCTAAATCCTCAGCTGGAATTGATTTCATACATCTGTTACACATCACTGTTATTCCTGTGAAATAAAACAGGCAGAGTTTAGTAGAATCGTCATGGTAACAGCTGAAGAAAAAGACGTATTGTGTAAGTTAGTCGGCGTTGCCACACATCCCCTTACTCTCGTTTGATGGCGGCTTGCTGCTAGTCTGAGGAGCAGCTGAGTCGTCGTCAGCAGCTGAGCAGGTCAGTTCGTGCTCGGCCTGGTCCTTCAGGGTGACGTAGCGGCCGCATTCCAAGCAGCGTTCAGTGCGACTCCCACAGGCCAGACTGTGTTCGTCCAGCTCCTTGTGCGGCAGCTCTAGCTCGCAGAACTGACAGCTCTGCAGACGCTCCACACACTCGTCAGACTGGAGGACGGAGCAGAGGCAGACTGATAAACAGGTGTTTAACCTTTACAGTGAGCCTTTTGGAGACTCTTGATCTTTTCCCCACTTTGACAGGGATGAAGTTATTTAAACTCACCTCATGATCCTTGAGGTGACGATGCTCCATCTTCTTGTTACACTTGGAGCATCTCACCTGCACACAAACAGAGCTGTAAGCCTCCACAACACACCGTCATGTGGAGTGTGTGTGTGTGTACCTGTGTGTGTGTGTGTGTGTGTGTACCTGCGTGTGCTCTTCCTCTCTGTGTTTGTCCAGTAGCTCTCTGTGAACTGATTCACCACAGTCAGGACAGGGACACAAGAAGCGCTTGCAGTGCGTTTCGTGCAGAGCGAAGTTGGCCTCTGCGACCTCTTTGTGGCTTCAAGAGAAAAATGTTGACGGTCATATTATGTCTTGTAAGAAATAAAAGACACTTTAAATGAACTTCAAACTCAAGTAAAATCAGGAAAAGCTCTCCGATAAAAGGTGTTTTAAGAAGGGATCACTGACTCGGCCGACCTGATTTCCTCCGGCAGATTGTTCTACCGCCTCAGGGCCCTGACAGCAAACATGCCAGGCCTAAAAGGATGCCAGTGATGGCCACATCTGGGTCATGCCTTACTGTGCGTTATCATGTTCAGTGTGTTTCCAGTAATACACCTGCAACGTCTCCAAACTATTCTGTTCATCTTTTGTGTCCTAAGTCTGCCTGAAAGCAGCGGGGATAAGGAGCTGGCCTCTGGTTTGTTCCGGTTTCCTCATCCCAGTGATCGGCACATCTGGGTGATTTTAGTATATGTTAGATGTGTTTCCATTCACATCCTCTACAACGGCAGAGCAACATCAGCACACAGTCCTGTTCTTATAGATAACTCTCTCTCTGGTGGTGCTGTAGCTGACCAATATGGAGTTAAATTTGTGTCTTTATTACGTGCGAGAAAATAAATGATGTGAGAGAAAAAAACATATTTGAAAGAAAGCGTTTTCACACTGATAGCAAAAAATAATAATATTTGAGACTAAAAAATATAAAAAAGAAGATAATATAAAAAAAAATAATTTGAGATTTAAAAAATGATTTCCGAGAAAAAAAAAACTCTCAAAAAACTTTCTTTTTTTTTTACTCTCAAATACTATTTTTTTGCTATCAGTGTGAAAACATTTTCTCTCTCTCTAAAAACCTAATATAGAAAGTGAAAGGAGACTGTTTCTTTTAACCCCGAGTTAATGAGTCTCACTGCTGAACTTATTAAACACATTACAGGTTCATATTGCCTCGACGTCAGATTAATGTGTGTTAAGACTTCTAACTTTCTTCCTTCTTACAAACGTGGACTCACACAGTCCGCTGATGTCCCACTGCTCTCTGTCAGGTGTTTGTTGGAATATAGTCATTAAAAATATACAGAGACATGAATATTATTCAGTGTACAGTTCACTTTAACTGTCTGAAACCAGTGTTGAACAGGTACACTACTGGTTCACGTCCTATGTTCAGTATATTTGCTTCTTAAGTATTAAACCAACATCACACAACCAGAGTTTTAAATGTAATTTACAGTGACTTTGGTTCATAAGAAACGTTTGATAAAGTAAACTCTCACCACTGGCCGCAGGTGCGTGTCTCCTCCTTGTTCTCCATCCGCAGAAATCCTCGAACTATGATCGATTTACAGAAAAAGTCTGACTTTGTGACCTGACACTTTCAGTCTCAGTTCAGCAAAACAGAAAGTGAAATCATGCTGCGCCATCACATGGTGTCATTGTGCGCATGTGCCACAGGATGGCGCCAAAGCTCCAGTGTGACTGCAGCAGTGAAGGGGTCAGTTATGAGCTTGAGTGAGACTTCAGAGCCGGAGCTAGTGATGGGATTTCTCGTTCACTTATTTTTTTATTTTTTTTTTATTTTTATTTCCTTTGTGTGTGTGTGTGGTGGGGCTGTGTAACTGGGTTCAATGACAAATCGCATTGGTGATTTATTGCATCACGTGGTCTGGATATTGTAGCCATAGCAACGGCCTTTATAAACAACAAGTAGTGGTGTGAGTGACAAGCCGAGTCTTTGAACCGGCTTTTTGAAGTGAATGAGTGAACGCAAACTAGTCTCTCTCAACTTGTTCCAGATCAAATAATCTGAAATTAATGGATACAGAGTAAAGTAAAGTAAAAAGCAAAGAAATTAGGAACTGGCTCGTTCACTCTAAAGAGCCGGTTCAAAGACTCGGCTCGTTTGTGAACGTCACATCACTAGCCAGAGCCGTGCACAGACATTTAGTGGGGCAGGTGCTCAGGTGGGACTAAAGGGCATCGCTTACACAAAATATTTTTGCATATAGGCAGGTGTGTTTTTTCTTTTGTTTGCTTGCAGAGGCCCCTGGAGGTCTCTATGTGTCTGCTGGCACCAGAGGAGCTCCTGAGGCCTAATTACAGTACATTAATGCACAGTAATGAGTCTGAGGTGTCTCAATGTCTATACTATACACACCTACCTGCTGCTACACACACACTTTCTACATTTATCATCAGTGTACACACTTTAGTGTCTATAAAAAAAACCCCACCACAATCAATAAATCTTTACACTAAATTAATAAAAAAAACATTGTTCCCTGAATGACTGAAATAATCAGCAAACCAATCTACCCTCCAAACTATAAGTAGACCTGTGTTTAATTACAACAACGGGCTTCAAGTGAGTTCTGTTCTCCTCTCCTCACTTTATTCTGCACTTCATGTAGCCAAAAATTGTATTCAAGTAAGAGTACTGATATTTTAGAACAATATTTCTCAAGTAAAAGTAAAAAGTAGTCATCCAAATAATTACTTGAGTAAGCGTAAAAGAGTATTTGGTGAAAAACTACTCAAATACTGAGTAACTGTTGAGTAACGTCTGCTTTATTTGTAAAATATGAACATGAATGTAATTAATCAATCAAAAATAATAATCTGCAAATTCATGTATTTTAAACGATACCCCTTTAACTAAAACAAAAATAAATTAAATCTTTACAAACATAACATAAATCAAGGCACTAGAAACACAAATATATTCTTATACTGTACATATATACATATATACATATATATATATATATATGTATATATGTAATGATGTACTCAGAGGTAGGTAGAGTAGCCAAATATTGTACTCAAGTAAGAGTATTGTTACTTTAAAACAATAAAACTCAAGTAAAAGTAAAAAGTATTTTGCATTAAAACTACTCTTAAAAGTACAATTTATCCAAAAAGTTACTCAAGTAAATGTAACTGAGTAAATGTAACTAGTTACTACCCACCTCTGTCAGAGGGCAAAGGGCAGGTACTGAGCCCCACCTGGGATCAATCTGAACCACATCTGCAGAGACAACACACTGTTTAAACAGCGTTTGAGCAGATATTATTATTCTGTAAGAGCTCTGAACAATAACTGAATAACTATGATAATAATAATAATAATAATAATAATAATAATGAACTTTATTTATAGAGCACCTTTCATGCATGAATGCAGCCCAAAGTGCATGAACAAAGCAATATCAGAAACAACAAAACAACAACAGTTAAAAACAACACATCAATTTAAACAACATTAAGAAAACAAAACAATAACAGTGATAAAAATCAAATCAAATCAACCTGTATTAAAAGCCAAATTAAAAAGACAGGTTTTCAATTTCTTTTTAAAAATAGCTAAGGAGTCTGCCATTCTCAGATCTAAAGGGAGAGTGTTCCATAGTTTAGGGCCATAAAAACAAAAAGCAGCTTCACCGGTTCTCTTGTGGGACACCTTGGGAACAACTAAAAGACAGGCAGTGGAGGATCTGAGAGTTCTTGTTGGGACATAAGAAGAAAGGCAATCGCTGATATAAGACGGTGCTAAATTATTTAAGGCCTTATAAGTGAGTAACAGAACTTTAAAATCAATCCTAAAAGAAACAGGCAACCAGTGCAATGATGCAAGCTGATGACTAATGTGATCTCTTTTTTTGTATTTGTTAAAATCCTGGCTGCAGCGTTCTGAATAACTTGTAGTTTCTTCAGTGACTTTCTAGGGAGACCAGTAACAAGGGAATTGCAGTAGTCCAAACGGCTAGTGATAAAAGCATGTACAAGTATTTCAGCATCATCCTGAGTTAAAAAAGGTCTAATTTTGGCAATGTTTCTAAGGTGAAAAAATTATGTTTTTGCAACTTCTGTTAAAATGGCGAATAAAATTAAGATCAGAGTCTAAAATCACTCCTAGGCTTGTAACATGTGATTTAATCTGACTGAAGTTTCTGCCTTTCTTCTAGTGGACCAACAAGTAAAATCTCTGTTTTCTGCTCGTTTAGCTTTAAAAAATGTTTGTTCATCCAGGTGTTAATATCTGTAAGACAGGAAAAAAGACTGTTTAACGCACTAGGGTCTCCTGATGAAACAGAGATATATAATTGCATATCATCTGCATAACAGTGATAATGTACATTATGAAGACTAATTATTTTACCTAGAGGGAGCATATATAAAGAAAAGAGGATCGGACCAAGGATGCTCCCCTGAGGTACACCATACTCAACATAAAATGTCTGTGATACAGAATCACCTAGGCTAACAAAGAATTTCCTGTCAGACAAGTAAGAACGAAACCAGTCAAGCACAGCACCAGAAAGACCCATCCGTTTCTCAAGTCGATAAATTAATATGGAATGATCAACGGTATCAAACGCAGCACTCAAGTCAAGTAAAAAGAGGACAGCAACGTTATTCGAGTCAGCTGCGATTCTGAGGTCATTAACTACTTTTAATAAGGCAGTTTCTGTACTGTGGTTAGTGCGATAGCCAGATTGAAATTTATCCAATAAATTATTAGTGTTAAGATGATTAAATAGTTGATTAAAAACAATTTTCTCTAACAGTTTACCGATAAAAGGGAGATTTGAAATAGGCCTATAATTGGCTAAGTCACTAGTGTCGAGATCAGGTTTCTTGAGCAAAAGTTTCACCATGGCTGTTTTAAAAGCAGCAGGGAAAATACCAGACTGTAGAGAAGTGTTGGCGATTCTGGTAGTGTCATTAGAAAGGCACAAGAGACTGGATTTAAAAAGTTTAGTTGGAATAGGGTCTAGTGACTAGTGGTCTAACAGTGGTCTAGTCTATAGAATAGTGACTTGGATATTCACTGCAGGCCTTTTACAACAAGATGGTCTCAGTGTCTTTTATAACCCCTCACACACGACAGCATTTACAGTGATTCATGACCATAAGTTGTAGTCTGTCCCTTCTGATGGAGTCAGTGAGCTGGATGAAGGCAGAGAGTGAATCGGTGCTGGAGCAAAGGTCAGAGGTGATCACATGATGAAGTCACACACTTTCACATGTTTGTGCCTTATCTCTGCTCTCTCTATGTAATTATATTGAACACAGTCTAATACAGAAGTCCTGCGATAAATCCACCATCATGACGGTTATAATGTTTTTGTTGAAGCTGTTTGTTGGAGCTATAATACACAGCGACACATTATCGCCTTGCTCAAGTCATAGTTGTGAGATTTCCGATTGTCCTGAATGCATCAGATGAACGATTTGAAAGGAAGGAAGTACAGTGACGCGTCGCCATGGTTACAGGGGGCGGAAGTGGTGACTTTGGTGAGTTGGGTTTACATCTACTACTTTGTTTGACTCTGATGCAAAGAGCAACGTTACAGTGTAGGAAGCTGTGTCTGTTAACGTGACGCTTGATGACATTTTATTTTGCTCGTGTCGTGTTATAGTGTCGCGCACGAGAAGTGAAACACACTGCTGCTGCTGTGATTTGTTCGCGCGCCTTTGTTTTCATTTATAGAAAAAATGACCCGAGTAACAAAAACACTGACGTTTAATGTATGCTCTGCAGCCTGCAGGGACATGACAGCATTTGAAATGATTTTGGCTCGATGTCATCACATTGAGCTCAGCTGTGTGTCAGTGGAGTGCATCAGTTTGGGCACCCCAAGACATCTGAGCTCTCAGACAACTTTTCCCAGGGTCTCAGACCTTAATGAACTTGTCAGGGCTCTGGCTTGTTCACAGTCATCGTTAGCAAAGGCCAGGTGATGCTAATTTCAAAGCTTTATAAAGACTCTGACTCCTGAAAGCTTGTCCCAACAACCAGCAGCCATGGGCTCCTCTAAACAGCTGCCTAGCACTCTGAACACTAAAAGACCTGATGAAGACTAGAAGAAGATAGCAAAGTGTTTTCAGGGAGCTGTTTCCTCTGCTGTTGGTCATGTCAGTAAGAAATGGCAGTTAACAGGAACTGTGGAGGTCTATGGACTTAAATTTGTGTCTTTATTACATGCGAGAAAATAAATGATGTGAGAGAAAGTAAAATATTTCAAAGAAAACGTTTTCACACTGATAGCAAAAAATAATAATATTTGAGACTAAAAAAAGTTTTGAGAGAAAGTATTTTGTCGTAGAATATAAAAAAAAGATATTTAAAAAATGATTTCTGAGAAAAAAAAACTCTCAAAAAACTTTTTTTTACTCTAAAATATTATTTTTTTGCTATCATTGTGAAAATTGTTTCTCTCAAAACATTTTTCAAATTTTTCAATTTTTCAAATTCAACTGAATCATTCATCCACCATGGTCGATTCACCGGCATAGATGCGCTGCATTATTTGGGAGCGGAGACTCCAATGTTTGGGTAAGATGATGACACAGATGAATGATTCAGTTGAATTCGACTCCCAAGACGATCCTCACCCAGCTGTCAATTATGGAGTTAAATTTGTGTCTTTATTACATGCGAGAAAATAAATGATATAAGAGAAAAAAAATGTTTGAGAGAAAAAAAAATATTCAGTTAAAAAAGTTTTCACACTGACAGCAAAAAATAATAATAATGTTTGAGACTAAAAAAAGTTTTGAGAGAAAATATTTTGTCATAGAATATAAAAAAATAATAATTTGAGATTTAAAAAATGATTTCCGAGACAAAAAAACTCAAAAAACTTTTTTTTACTCTCAAATATTATTTTTTTGCTATCAGTGTGAAAACATTTTCTCTCAAAAAAAATTGTTTCTCTCAAAACATTTTTTTAAGTCTTTGCTCTCGTGTCAGGATTTTGCTTTCGCTGCGAAATAACGTCATGGGCAGGGCCACGTTCCTATTGGCCAGTCTCAATCGAATTGACAGCTGGGTGAGGATCATCTTGGGAGTCGAATTCAACTGAATCATTCATCTGTGTCATCATCTTACCCAAACATTGGAGTTTCCTATCCCAAATAACGCAGCGCATCTATGCCGGTGAATCCACCATGGTGGATGAATGATTCAGTTAAATTTGAAAAATTTGAAAAATGTTTTGAGAGAAACAATTTTTTTTGAGAGAAAATGTTTTCACACTGATAGCAAAAAAATAATATTTTAGAGTAAAAGAAGTTTTTTGAGAGTTTTTTTTTCTCAGAAATCATTTTTTAAATCTCAAATTATTTTTTTTATATTCTATGACAAAATACTTTCTCTCAAAACTTTTTTTAGTCTCAAATATTATTATTTTTTGCTATTAATGTGAAAACTTTTTCTCTCAAATATTTTTTTTTCTCTCATGTCATTTATTTTCTCGCATGTAATAAAGACACAAATCTAACTCCATATTGGTCAAGCTGAAAACTCTCTGAGAGAGCTGCTCGTAGGATTGTTAGAAAGGCTGCAAAAGACCTGCAGGAAGATTTCTCAGACTCTGGAGTGGTGGTGCACTGTTCTACTGTGCAGACACACCTGGACAAATATGACCTTCATGGAAGAGTCATCAGAAGAAAACCTTTCCTGTGTCCTCACCACAACATTCAGCCTCACAAGTTTGCAAAGGAACATCTGAACAAGCCTGATGCTTTTTGGAAACAAGTCCTGTGGACTGATGAAGGTAAAACAGAACTTTCTGGACACAATGAGCAAAGGTATGTTTGGAGAACAAACTGTTAAACATGGGGGTGGATGGATGATGCTTTGGGCTTGTGTTGCAGCCAGTGGCACGGGGAACATTTCACAGGTAGAGGGAAGAATGGATTCAGTTAAATTCCAGCGTCACAGCGCACGTTGAAGGCTGTAACACAACAAAAGTCCTTCACACTGTTGTTTTGTTTTGTGCAAATAAATCTTACAAGCACTTAAAAAAGCAGTTTTCATTCTACAGGAAGTTTGAAATCATGGCTGGAGCTTGAGACTGGGCACAGGTGCACCTAGAAGGGTTTTCTGCCTTCAACCACCTCCACCTGCACTATCCCCCTGTTTGAGAATGTCCCACTCAGCCATCCCGCCTCTCGGTGTCGGGGCCACGGCCCCAGAGGCTCTGTCCCTCCTGCACCAGCGCCTGCTGATGGCCGAGGAGGAGGCTGAAGCTCTTATTAGAGACACGGGCACACTGGGGGTCTCCAGGGATCAGATCCTGGGGTCTGCACAGAGGATGGACGCCACACAGCGCCCTGTGAGTCCTCTGAAGGTGCGTCGGGTCACTTGGGACGAGGGCGCGCTGCGGAGACAGTGTGACGCTTTAGTGAGCCGGGTGTGTCGCATGGAGAGTCTGCTGCAGACCCTCAAACTCACCGTGTTCCGCCTGGAGACTGAGAGACAGCTGGATCCATCTCACACAGGTAAGGGCTCATATGTAACCCTGTTGGTTAGCTGAGACAAGGAAACAGTGATCTCACTAAGTGTATCGTGTGTTACTGGGGCACCTACAACACACTGTTTTTTTTCTGTCCTCTGATTTTCCCGCTCAGCCCATCTGGAGCAGCAGCTGGCAGCGCTGCAGCAGGACAGTGAGGAGGAGCGTCAGGCCTGCAGGAGGGAGGTGATGAAGCTCAGGGAGCAGCTTCATCAGGCCTACCAGGAGAGAGATGAAGCTCTCACAGAGGTGCAGAGGCTGGAGGAGACAGTGGGGGCTGCTGCTGCTGCCAAGGTAACACTATCACCCAGTCACTTCACAGCGCGGGTCTTAGTTTTGCACTTTACAGAGATAAAGATAAACTTAAAGACAGGTTGTTGAACCTGTGTCTCAGTCCCAGCGTGTCCCTTTGCTTTTATAATAATGCTCATTATGTAAAAGGTTGTTCTATGAATGATGAACATGACTCAGTGGGTAGTTTAGAAACTTCTGAGTTCTCTTTCTGGCTTCCACTGTTTTTTGAAACAACACTTCACCCATTAAAGGAACAGTGTGTCAGACTTTATGGGGATATAGCGGCATCTAGTGGTGAGGATTACAAATTGCAACCAGCTGAAACTAGGCCTGTCGCGATATGCGATAAGTCAGTTAATTGCACGGTAGATTTAAAGGGAGATGGTAACTTTTCTGGCCGCGATTAATTGCCGTATTCATGCGTGTTTGTTTTCCTCGTCTTTCTCAAGACGACAAGAGCGTTCACTGCCGTGCATCATCTGGCAGCCAGGTGAGTTGGTTCATTAGCGTAATGAACGGAGGGAAAGCTCTTGTCATCGAGTGTCTTTGTCTCTGTGGGGGAGGCGGGGCTATGAGCCACACACACACACAGTGCGATCTTCGTGAGGGGGAGACGAGGCAGAGAAGAAAACAGAGAGTTGAGCGTAACTGTGCGTTTACACCAAACGCGATGGACGCGATGTCATCGCCCGTAACGCGAGTATCGCGTCGCTTGATCACAAGCGTCACCTTTTTGATCATCACTTCAATCGCGATGACGCAACCCTCCCCCTGCAATTTTCTTCACCTCCCGCTATTTTCTCGTCAACCATGGCTGAGTTAACTACCGTAGCTGCTCTTTATCTGTTGTGGACATCTGATTTGGATCGGAGACCCAAACGCCGCCGTGTCTGGGTTCACAATATCCTCCAGAAACGCTGGGTGAATATCATCACCTCCTGCAAGAGCTGCGTCTGGATGACGGTCGTTTCCAGCAGTACTTCAGGCTGACGCTGGCCCAGTTTGAGGACCTGTTGGCCCGTATCGGTGTGAGGATCTCCCGCCTGGACACCAACTACAGGCGCTCCATCCCAGCTGCGGAGCGCCTGTCCATCTGTCTCCGGTTAGTTGCTTATAATTTCTTTATGATAATGAACGCTGATTGGATGTCGCGGCACAGCGTCACGCGATGTCGCTTGAAAAGTTAAAATTTTTCATCTTCAAGCGACACACGCGATGAGGCGATGGACGCTTCATCGCGTCGCTCTTATCGCCTGAAACGCGTCGCCCGAAGTGACATCGCGTGTCATCGCGTCATTTACATTGATTTTGAATGGAAACTTGTGGCGTTCATCGCGTCCATCGTGTTTAGTGTGAACGCACAGTAAGAGAGACAGGGAACTTGTTCCTAAACCAAATGCCACGGCCCCTGTGTGGGAGTGTTTTGGATTTAGTCTATTTAAAGTCTATTTATATTTGTTTTTGGTTGTTTTTTTTTTTTCAAATAGAATTTTTTATAAGAGACTGAGAGTCCATTTTATGGAAGCGTATTGCATTCACTTGACAAATAAAAAAAGCCCTGTTTTTCGGGGTATTTTTTTCTGGGTTTTTTGGGTTTTTTTTTGTCATTTGTTTCTAATTTTCGGGGGGAACGAGGAGACGAGATACTTGAAAATTTTGCGAGAAGCTCCCACCTGGCACCTGCAAGTGACCCCTGCATCCATGGTGACTCCTGCTCATGGATGTACTTTTGCATCTGTGCTCCTGCTCCTAGACAATTTCAACTACGGGATCAATAAGGGTAAGGCACGTAATTACCCTTATTGATCCAAAAAAAACCCCCCACGAAAAACAGAAAAAAATTGCCACGAAAATCAGGGCTTTTTTGAATTTGTCAAGGGAATGCAATACGCTCCCGAACCATTTTATCGTTTTTGGTTGGTTTTTTTTGTTTTTTTTCTATTTAGTCTATTTTTATTTATTTATTTATTTATTTCGATATATTTACGTGTTATTTCGGATATTTACATTTTCTTTATTGCATTCCTAAATATTCTTTTTTTTTTTTTTTTTAAGATATTTTTTGGGGCATTTTGGCCTTTAATGGATAGGACAGACAAGTGCGAAGGGGGGAGAGAGAGGGAGCGCCACACAGCAAAGGGCCACAGGCTGGACCCGAACCCGGGCCGCTGCGGCAACAACCTTGTACTAGAGGGTGACACGGGAGTGGATTTTCCCGTACCATCCCACTCCCACAAAAATAATCCCATCCCGTCCCAATCCCACAAGAATAACTCCTGTACCATCCCGCTCCCGGGTTGTGTTTCAGTTACAGTAAAAAAAAAAAATATATATATCTATAGTACATGGATCACACAATGCCTACCTTAGTTGAATATAAACCCAAATATGACATTTAAAGTTGTGTTTGATGTTTATTGCCTAATTATTTTAACATTCACTCCACCTTGATGCTGTTCAGAATGACAAACACATTTGATTTCTGATGTGTTCAGACAACACGTCATAAGAACCAGTTCTGAGAGAGAAAAATGTAGTTAAAGTATTGCAGTAGAAGCAGTGTTTGGTTCCTCTGACTGATATTATTATACAGTCAGGTCCATAATTATTTGGACAATGATACAGTTGTCATCATTTTGGCTCTGTACACCACCACAATGGGTTTTAAATGAAACAATGAATACCTGCTTAAAGTGCAGACTCTCAGCTTTCATTTAAGGCTTTGTTCAAAAATGTAGTATGAACCGTGAAGGAATTACAACCATTTCTTCACACAGTCCCCCGACTTTAAGGGCTCATAAGTATTTGGACAAACTAACATAATCATCAATTAAACAGTCAGTTTTAATACTTGGTTGCAAATCCTTTACAGTCAATGACTGCCTGAAGTGTTGGACACATAGGCATCATCAGATGCTGGGTTTCTTCCCTGGTGATGCTCTGCCAGCCCTTTACTGCAGCCGTCTGCACTTCCTGCTTGTGTTTTGGGTGTTTTGCCCTCAGTTTTGGCTTCAGCAAGAGAAACGCATGCTCAGTTGGATTCAGGTCAGATGATATGACTTGGCCATTGCAGAACATTCCACTTCTTTGCCTTAAAAATGTCTTTGGTTGCTTTTGCAATATGCTACAGGTCAATGTCCAACTGCACTGTGAAGCATCATCCAATGAGTTTTGAAGCATTTAATTGAATCTGAGCAGATAATGGTGCCCCAAACACTTCAGCTTTCATCCTGCTGCTCTTGTAAGCAAGACAAGACTTCACTAGATTCACAAGATGCAAACCATTGGTTAGCCTTAAAAATGGAAGGCCAGATTAGAGTTTGTCAAAAACCATCTAAAAAGCCTGTACAGTTGTGGAACAGCATACTATGGACAGATAAAACAAAGATCAACTACCAGAATGATGGGAAGACAAGAGAAGGAAGAAGGGAAGGAACTGCTCATGATCCAAAGCACACCACCTCATCAGTGAAGCATGGTGGAGGTACTGTTATGTCATGGCCATGTATGGCTGCCAGTGGAACTGGTTCTCTTGTATTTATTGACGATGTGACTGCTGACAAGAGCAGCAGGATGAAAGCTGAAGTGTTTGGGGCTCAGATTAAACCAAATGCTTCAAAACTCATTGGACGATGCTTCACAGTGCAGATGGACATTGACCTGTAGCATATTGCAAAAGCAACCAAAGACATTTTTAAGGCAAAGAAGTGGAATGTTCTCTGATGGTCAAGTCATATCATCTGACCTGAATCCAACTGAACATGCGTTTCTCTTGCTGAAGCCAAAACTGAGGGCAAAACACCCAAAACACAAGCAGGAAGTGCAGATGGCTGCAGTAAAGGGCTGGCAGAGCATCACCAGGGAAGAAACCCAGCATCTGATGATGCCTATGTGTCCAACACTTCAGGCAGTCATTGACTGTAAAGGATTTGCAACCAAGTATTAAAACTGACTGTTTAATTGATGATTATGTTAGTTTGTCCAAATACTTATGAGCCCTTAAAGTCGGGGGACTGTGTGAAGAAATGGTTGTAATTCCTACACGGTTCATACTACATTTTTGAACAAAGCCTTAAATGAAAGCTGAGAGTCTGCACTTTAAGCAGGTATTCATTGTTTCATACAGAGCCAAAATGACGACAACTGTATCATTGTCCAAATAATTATGGACCTTACTGTATATGGCATCATTAGATTATTAATACTGAAGCATCAGTGTTAGAGCAGCATGTTACTGTTGTAGCAGGTGTGCAGTTAAGTTGGTCGTATTCGCTCTTTTTGTTGAGATGGTTTTAGAACAAACCCGGCACGCCGGCTCATCCAAATTACTGGGCTGCCCTCTGTCATTTGGTTTCAATCCAAAACACTCCCACACAGGGGCCGTGGCATTTGGTTTAGGAACAAGTTCCATGTCTTTCTCTTACGCTCAACTCTCTGTTTTCTTCTCCGCCTCGTCTCCCCCTCAAGATCGCACTGTGTGTGTGTATCCCATAGCCCCGCCTCCCCCACAGAGACAAAGACACTCGATGACAAGAGCTTTCCCTCCGTTCATTATGCTAATGAACCAACTCACCTGGCTGCCAGACGATGCACGGCAGTGAACGCTCTTGTCATCCAGTCTCTTTGGTGGAGAGAGATGACGAAAACAAACATGCATGAATATGGCAATTAATCCCTTTTAATTTACCGTTCAATTAACCAACTTATCGCATATCGCGACAGGCTTAACTTTTTTTTTTCCCATCCCGTCCCAATCACGTGAAGAATAGTGAAACTGATTCCCATCCCGTGGGAATCCCACGGGAATCACGTGACCCGTGGGACTCCCGGAAAAATGTCAGCCTCTACCTTGTACATGGGGCGCCTGCTCTACCACTAAGCCACCGACGCCCCGCATTCTTAAATATTCTTGTTAAATAAATGTTTATTTCTTTTTAAAAGGGTGTACTTGCATCAATATGCCTTTATTATCATTACATAAGTTAAAAAAATGGTCTATAAACAGCAAAATTACAACAATAATAAAAATGGTCTTAAAAGCACAATATTACACATTATCGCTTATCGCAATAATTTCTGACGCAATTAATCGCCCAGCAAAATCTGTTATCGTGACAGGCCTAGCTGAAACTTGGTTAGAATTCCTTTAGTGTTCATTGTTCAAAGCAAAACAAACAGACCGGTGAAAACACTGAGTAAAGCATTTTCACGCTAAAAAAAATCTGTGTTTTTGTGATGCTGCTTGTTGCAGACAGGTATGGAGTTAGATTTGTGTCTTTATTACATGCGAGAAAATAAATGATATGAGAAAAAAAAAATTTGAGAGAAAAAGTTTTCACACTGATAGCAAAACAATAATAATATTTGAGACTAAAAAAAGTTTTGAGAGAAAGTATTTTGTCATAGAATATAAAAAAATAATCTGAGATTTAAAAAATGATTTCCAAGAAAAAAAAACTCTCAAAAACTTTTTTTACTCTCAAATATTATTTTTTTGCTATCAGTGTGAAAACATTTTCTCTCTCTCTCTCAAAAAAATTGTTTCTCTCAAAACATTTTTCTTCTCTCTCTCAAAAAAGTCTCTGCTCTCGTGTCAGGATTTTGCTTTCGCTGCGAAAATAATGTCATGGGCAGGGCCACGTTCCTATTGGCCAGTCTCAATCGAATTGACAGCTGGGTGAGGGTCGTCTTGGGAGTCGAATTCAACTGAATCATTCATCATCTGTGTCATCATCTTACCCAAACATTGGAGTCTCCGCTCCCAAATAACGCAGCACATCTGTGCCAGTGAATCGACCATGGTGGATGAATGATGATCCCAAGACGATCCTCACCCAGCTGTCAATTCGATTGAGACTGGCCAATAGGAACGTGGCCCCGCCCATGACGTTATTTTCGCAGTGAAAGCAAAATCCTGACACGAGAGCAAAGACTTAGGTTTTGAGAGAGAGAAGAAAAATGTTTTGAGATAAACAATTTTTTTGAGAGAAAATGTTTTCACACTGATAGCAAAAAAATAATATTTGAGAGTAAAAAAAAAAAAAGTTTTTTGAGAGTTTTTTTTTTCCTCGGAAATCATTTTTTAAATCTCAAATTATTTTTTTATATTCTATGACAAAATACTTTCTGTCAAAACTTTTTTTAGTCTCAGATATTATTATTTTTTGCTATTAATGTGAAAACTTTTTCTCTCAAATATTTTTTTTCTCTCATATAATTTATTTTCTCGCATGTAATAAAGACACAAATCTAACTCCGTAACAGGCTGCTAACTAGAGTTCTTAACAGGCTGCAAATTATCAGCGACTCCACGGTGGTTCCAAAAAGAGGAGCAGCTTCAGTAATGTGGAATAAACTGTGGTGTCCTGAATGTTTTATGAACAGCCCCGGACTTCTCAGACTCTTTTAGTGACTTACCGCTCAGAGGGAACTCATTCAGCGGCTCGTCTGGCAGCAGCACAGCGTCTCTCCCTCTCCTCTCTCACTGGTAGTCAGTGTCATCAAGTGATTTTGTCATACACCTTTGGTAATGTAAACCTACGTGACGCTCGCAGCTCAACAATAAACTCCACACATGTGACTGTGTGATAGTTGTGGTATCATAACAGCCTGTCACAGGTTACAGCATGATGATTAGAGGAGAAATGGCAGAGCATAAAGGTCCAGGTGGAAAAAACAACTCAGTCATTTAGGATTTTACTAAAAGAAGGAAATCACCTGTTGATTTATATATATATAGATCCCAGGGGACATTTTTTGTATTTGGAGCTGTTTAAATGTGTAATTTGTGGTTGATTTTATTTAGTTGAACTATTAATATTGTAACAGAATCTGAATCTCACTCTGAGTTACTGTTGTTGTTCACAAACTGAAGAAATGAGAGATCATTTTAGTTTTTACTGAATATTTGAAGCAAACTGTGAAACTGGATCACTTTGTTGTAATTCTCTTTTCTTGATTAATAATACATGACTGTTACCATTTGTCTCTTGCTCCAGATGGAAGTGGCTTTGGCAGCTGAGGAGCTGAAGATCGTCAAATTAGAGATGAGTCAGAAACTGACGGAGGTGAGTGGCTAATTATTTTAATTTACTTTAGCCCTGTTATCGCCCTCTGTCACACATGTGCCCTGACGACCTGAAGACGAACCCTGTTAACAAACCCTCCCTGTGGCCAGATGCAGCAGCAGATGAGACAGGAGTCGGCCCGCTCCGCTGAAGCCATGAAATCTCACAGCGAGTTTCTCCAGCGGGTGGAGGAGATGGAGAGAGCAGTGGAGATGGAGAGGAGACAGGTACATTGTAAGAGCGCTGGGCGAGTAATGAGCATGTGGAAACAGCAGCTGACAGCTTGTCTGCCTCTGGCCTCCCAGGCTCTGATGCTGCGCTCAGATTGCCAGGCCTTGCGTGTGGAGGTGCGGACCGGCCGGCAGCAATTGGCTGAAGAAGAAGACAGAGTCCAACAGCTGGAGGAGCGCTGTCAGCAGCTCACAGAGCAGACAGGTGAGGAGGCATCCAAACCAATCTGTTGTGGCTGTGCTGTAGCCATCGCAGAACGCTGCTGTGAGGCGTCTGAGGAAAGAAAAGTACAGATTACAGTTTATTTCTCCAGCTGTCAGTTCTTTTGGTCACATACAACATGTTGTGTGGTCAGGTCGTCTCTCACGGGCAGGAAGTTGTTCTGAGCTCCACTCTGTAAAAACAAACACCCTGAATCATACAGTGGGCAAACAAAACAAAAAGAAGTGCACTCAGTAGAGCGCAGAACTCCACCATGCGACCAAGCAACCGCCCAGGCTGATCACAGCCACTCTAGATGAGAGTAATCGTATTCGAGCAGCACGTTTCAGAAGGATCTCAGAAATACACACACACACGAAATACACTCTCTTTTAGAAGAAGCCAAAGCGTGTTGTACAGAGCACATCCAGGTTTCCTGCTAACATGCACTGTGTGTGAAATGTAGATACAATATAATGATGAATGTTTTCATAACAAATAAAACACAGTCACAAATCTTTGATCCAGGTCATTCATAACTAGTTGTTAACGGTATTAATGTAAAACTGCTTTAGTCAGCGTTCTACCGGTTTTAATTACTGGGTCCGTTTGTCTTGGAGAGGTGGAGACCTCTGTGGATAACTGGACTCCCAGTAAAAATCTCCTGAACATCTGGATCAGCAAAAAGGTGAGCAAACATTGGCAGGTGCTCGTCACTGACAGGCCGAACAATGTTGGAGAATCATTGATGTGTAGTGTGAATCAGCTGGTTGCAATCCTCGCCACTAAATCTTACACACTTTACCTTCAATGATAGATATTGTTTTTGCTTTTAGATGTGGCACCACAGGCCTGAACTACGAAGAAGGTTTTGTCAGGAGTTAGCGTGGTGACGTCAAATATACGAAATATATCTGGCGAGCTCTAGATAAAGCCCAGCTGGATACTACTCCAGGTGGAGGTGTCTCGTCCTCGGTCACATCCAGACCTTGAAAATAAGGCTGCAACCGGTCCCATTCCTTGCAACAGAGGCATTCCTCTTCTGTGGGCACTGGGGCACAGCATTCACAGGTACACCACCAATCTCCAGAGCTACGCAGCCTTGCAGCAGCCATTCCTCCTCTCTCGTCCTCTACCTGTTGCGCCTCTCTCTCTCTCCTCCTCCGTTCTTCAATTTCACAAAGCTCTTCGTCAGTGTATTCTGGCTCAAATAAATAAGGGCGGCCATCAAACTCTGCAAAATCAAATTCCTCCTCCACAAAGTCGAAGTCTGGCAAAAAGTCAGCCATTATTCTATAAATCTTTCATAAAATGAATGAATGAACTTTTCAGGCTACTGCCCGGTTCTGCCTTCCTGCTGTTGCTGCTTGTTCTCGTGAGATTTCAGGCACGGTATGAGACTGCGATATTTCGGCCGCTCTTTGGAAAGCAGAGCTAGATGGTAAACAAACATGGCAGCACACCGGTAAGGTAAGACAGCACGTTTACATGTCGTTTTCTATATGTTCTCTGACATTTATCCTAACGATATGAGGCGGTCTTTGTGGAAAAAAAGCTTGTTTAGTGGACTAACTTTGCACTTGAAGGTTGCCCGTTCACTTACGTTTTAACAGGTCCGACGCTACGGCTGTATCTAGGCTAACGGCTAACATGCTAACTATTATTTCTATGTCACTAATCACTTGAAACAAATTTAGGACGATAGGAGACAGGTTGAAATAAACAGAAATTTCCCTTTAAGTCTGGTTTCCAGGACTAAGAAGCTGGCTCTCTTTACCTGCATCAATCACTGTGGCAACTTATGCTGAACAGTTAACCTGCTCCAGATCACAGCCTGTCAACACCTCGACCTCTTGACCAATCAGATCACTGAAGAAAAAATGCACCCATGAACAAAAGTCCAGTCCACTGGTTTTAAAACAGAGCTTAAAACAAACAGAGATCATTTACAACTCTAAACATGTGGTTTTAGCTGCATTTCAAATTATGTAAAGTTTATTTTAGTCGCAGTTATAATGTTGCTACTTTCACACTCTGATTCATCACTGCAGCTCACACCTGTGTGATGAGAACTAGGATAAAACAAAGATTATATTTTATTATAAAAGCCACATTTCAGTCAGACAGACCTCATCAGTCATCAACTCTTCTTTGCTTCAGCAGCAGAAACAGTCTGTCGTTACTTTAAAGTGTTTAATGTGACATGTTCAGAGGAGTTTCATCATCATGCAACTAAACAGCAAAACACTCTCTACTAATATCACATGTGGCCTTGTGATGCTAACATGTAATGTAAGTCTCGGCTGACGGTGAAGTTTTGGATACTATTTTCAGTGTTTTACATTTTCCATTATAGGATTGCAGAGTATCGTTTACATCTCACACCATCAACATGTTACTGTCTCACCGTCGCAGACACTTTCAGTACCATATAATCTCATCGTCCAGGTGATGTTGCCTGTAATTAACACCCCATAAACACGCTCGTGGCTGGATAGGAAAACCCAGAGTTGACTGAACTAGTAACCAGCTGTGTAGTACTGGTTTTACAGACAGACAATGTGACGGGTTAATCAAGGCAGATAATGAACAGATATCCTGGGTAAGTTGGACTGGCTTTATAGTACAGGCCTCTGTTCTGGCTGAAAGGTTGGTCAGGTACTACACAAATCATATTTACATTCTTAATAAGCCCCAGAGCTTCACATGATGTTTGGATGTTGAACTGTATTATTGTGTTTCATTCTCAGTGATGAAGGACTCCCTCGTGTCTGAGCTGAGGACTGAGCTGAAGGTACGTAGACAGAGATCAGTGAATGGAAATCTCTTCAGTTAACTGTTAAATCTTTATTTCTGCTGTCAAATATTGTATGTGTGTGTGTGTGTGTGTGTGTTGAGAATGTTCATGTGGCTCTTCAGAGGCAGCAGACAGAAAACAGTAAACTCCTGATGGAGGGCAGAGAGTTGATTTATTCCTCGTCTGATTTTTTTTTAAGCCACGTAGACGTGTTAGTCTGAGAGGTTCCTGCAGCACAGTCATGTGGAAACTTACAAAGTTAACAGTATGTTTTTCTCCCAAAATCCATGATCCAATATCGTGCATCTGTAATAATAATAAATTCACACAAAAAGAAAAGAATTTCAGCCTTTTGGGCTTGAATTCAAAATAAGCTTTGGAAGTTTATCCATTAAATATAATTCTAACACCTGAACAGGAACACTTTCGTTCTCTGCTTTAAACATGTTTCCCACTTTTGGTGCCCTCTTTGACAACGTTAGTTATCAGGTGCACTGCACTAGTGACACATCCTGCTGTCGTCCAAACACCTGCTCTCTTCTTTACAGCTGAAATACACAGAAATACACAAAGTAGGACTCTCCCTTCTCTCCCTTCTATCAGGCTGAGCGGAGTCGTGCGGTCCACCAGCTTCAACAGCAGGACCTGCAGCTGGAAGCAGCCACACGCAGCATCCAGACTGAGCTGCAGGTGGCGCTCACAGATAAAGTTAACCTGCAGCTGGAGCTGTGAGTCTCTCTCATGAACACTCTCACCCTCTCACCTCTCACTTTATGTAACAGTATTCATTTGTAAAACTAAAATTTATGAAATTAAATAGGAGATGATTTTTTTTTTTTTTTTTTTTGCAAAGATTTATAAAATCTTAATAACTTTGGTTTGTTGGTTACAGTCATAGTTTTCCTGTCATGCATGTATTTGCAGTGAGGGTTATTTGGAGGATCTAAAACTTCTTCCAGATGCCAGACAAATAATAAATACCAACAATAAATATTTACAGACGATAATATTCAGTTTTTAAAATGACCTCAGAGCCAAACAGAACCGCAGCACATTGTTCTGTCCACGACCCACGATGTCTCTTTTTCTTTTCTCTCCTGTTTCCCTGAGTTCACTGTCTCATAAGAGACAAGCGCTGCTGGGAGAGGAGACAGTGTCATAATTTGAGAACAGTGAGGTTAGACAGATATATTGGTTTGTAATGTTTCAGACTGATATTTGATTTTGGTCCTTTATTAAAAATCAAAGTTTGTCTCTGTTATCTATATTTTTCAGTTTCTGACTCCCCTGGTGTCATTGTTTAATGAAACCTGTCTCACTGTGCTGCGAAACCACCCACCTACAATAACTGTATAACTCTGGCATTTGTTGGAGATTCAGTTTAATCTGATGGTTGAACTTTGATGCCGCTGATGCGTTTTGGACATGAAATGTTGACAGTTTAAAAGACAAATTGAGAGAAGTGTGTTTGTTTTGGGTTTTTGGAATTGGAAGTATCGTCTTTAGATGCAAAACAAAATATCTGTCCTTCTCCAGACAGAAGCTGACAGGTGAACATGCACAGCTCCTGCAGAGCTCCTCCACTGCACGAGAGACAGCGTCCACTCAGAGGGAGCTACTGGAGCGAACCATTGAGAGACTGCGGGGGGAGCTGAGCACGGCCAGGAGAGAGGAGGGTGCAGTGAGGAAAGACCCGCAGAGTTTAAAGAACAAGGTATATTCAACAAACGCAGTTATTTTTTTGCATGATGGGAAGTGTTGCACCATGAAGTAAAGAAATTACTCTTTGTGTATGCGTCCTGTCTCTCACTGGCCTCCAGCTGAGTCTTGTTGTCACTAAGTTGGAGGGTGAGAGGAGCAGTTTGGAGACCCAACTTACTGAGGCCAAGGTAGGACTGGTGAGAAAGCCGTCCCACACTATATCCAGGGCTCCCACACGTCTTCATGGACGAAATTTCAAAACTTTTCCATGACCTTTTCCACGTGGGGACCCTGTATATGACGCTTTATATGCATTCACCCATTGGTTATAGCGCTAACTTCTCTCCCTGTTGGTGCCTGTGAACCTTTGATTGACAGCAGGAGGCGGGGTCTCTGAGCTCAGCCCTACAGAGGCAGCAGGATGAGAACAGGAGGCTCATGGGAAAGGTGGCGGCTTTGGAGCAGCAGCAGGTGAGAGACAGGTCACCGTTACATTCAGCACTTTATCTCTCATTGTGGATCTACTTATGCACTTATAGTATTTCAGTCAGGAGGGACTCATTCTTTGTGAAAAGAATATTTATTAGCATGTGCACAAGTGTGAAAAAAGTGGAAAGTCTTGGCGATTAGACCCCATGGAGATGGTTTAGAGTTCCTCATTCTAGTGGTGGTAGCAGTGGTGAAGACGAGATGAGATGAGAAGAGGAATGGGCTTTTGGTGAGCTTGTCCTGGACTCTGGATACGAGGTGAACGAGGTGAACGAGGTGGAGGAGGGTGCGATGGTTCTGCCTAAAATGACAGCTGACAGCAGCAGAGGAGAGAGCAGGTTTCAAATTTGACTGGAGCATCCTGATTGGCTGATAGAGATCATGGAGAAGTTTGATAAGATAACTATAAGTTCACTTGATTGGAGGAAGCAGTGGGAGAGTTGTGAATGGATGAAGCAAAGAAAAAGTCTTCATGATTGAACTTGATTGACCTGAGCTTCATTTTTATGCGTATGGATCAGTTAATGGTGCCAAAATGTAGCCTGGCAGAAATGCTTACAGTTGGCACTTGTTCAGATTGTGTGTGTGTGTGTGTGTGTGTGTGTGTGTGTTTGCAGCAGGTGGACCAGATGCTGAAGGACCTGACTGCCAGTGAGAAAGGGAATCTTAAGGTACAACACACAGACACTGATTTAGACGTCAATTTTAGCTTCTTATTTTTTTAATGAAACTTAACTCAGTGCACAAGTCAATATGTTTAAACCTGCACTAACAGATGTGAACACCTGGGGGCAGCAGAAACAAGCTCATAAATTTGATCAGGCAAATTTGTCAGTGAACAGCTGCATACACTGCCTGGCCAAAAAAAAAGTCGCCACCTGGATTTAACTAAGCAAATAGGTACGAGCCTCCTATTGGATAATTACTGCATGGGCGATTATCTTTCAGCTGGCAACAAGTTATTTAACCCCAACTGGTGCAATGAGTTGCTTCTCATTTCCTAAACAACCATGTCGAAAGACACATCCAGTGGTCGTGGAAAAGATGTTAGTCTGTTTGAGAAGGGTCAAATCATTGGCATGCATCAAGCAGAGAAAACATCTAAGGAGATTGCAGAAACTACTAAAATTGGGTTAAGAACTGTCCAACGCATTATTAAAAACTGGAAGGATAGTGGGGACCCATTGTCTTCGAGGAAGACAATGGGTCAATGATCGTGATCGGCGATCACTTAAACGTTTGGTGAGATCAAATCGAAGAAAAACAACAGTAGAACTCAGGGCTATGTTTAATAGTGAAAGTAAGAGCATTTCCACACGCACAATGCGAAGGGAACTCAAGGGATTGGGACTGAACAGCTGTGTAGCCTTAAGAAAACCACTAATCAGTGAGGCTAACCGGAAAAAAAGGCTTCAATTTGCTAGGGAGCATAAAGATTGGACTCTGGAGCAATGGAAGAAGGTCATGTGGTCTGATGAGTCCAGATTTACCCTGTTCCAGAGTGATGGGCGCATCAGGGTAAGAAGAGAGGCAGATGAAGTGATGCACCCATCATGCCTAGTGCCTACTGTACAAGCCTGTGGGGGCAGTGTTATGATCTGGGGTTGCTGCAGTTGGTCAGGTCCAGGTTCAGCAACAGTATGTGCTCAAAGAATGAGGTCAGCTGACTACCTGAATATACTGAATGACCAGGTTATTCCATCAATGGATTTTTTCTTCCCTGATGGCATATTCCAAGATGACAATGCCAGGATTCATCGGGCTCAAATTGTGAAAGACTGGTTCAGGGAGCATGAGACATCATTTTCACACATGGATTGGCCACCACAGAGTCCAGACCTTAACCCCATTGAGAATCTTTGGGATGTGCTGGAGAAGGCTTTGCGCAGCGGTCAGACTCTACCATCATCAATGCAAGATCTTGGTGAAAAATTAATGCAACACTGGATGGAAATAAATCTTGTGACATTGCAGAAGCTTATCGAAACAATGCCACAGCGAATGCGTGCCGTAATCAAAGCTAAAGGTGGTCCAACGAAATATTAGAGTGTATGACCTTTTTTTTTGGTGGTGACTTTTTTTTTGGCCAGGCAGTGTATTTACACATCCAGCTGCTACAGAGAGACGTTCATTTAGGAAAGTGCAGCTTTGTTACTGTCACATATACTCTGATTGTTGATGATGATTTGAAGCACAGATCTTATGCTCTCAAGCTGCTTTAAAGGGACAGTTCACCCAAATCAAAATACATATTTTCCCTCTCACCTGTAGTGCTGTTTATCAATCTTGATAGTTTCAGTGTGAGTTGCAGAGTGTTGGAGATATCAGCTGTAGAGATGTCTGCCTTCTGTCTAATATAATGGAACTAGATGAAACTCAGCTTGTGTTGCTCAAAGTCCCCAAAAAGTACATTTGAAAAACTCAGCAAAAATATCTCTGTCTAGAAATCAAATAGAAGATGATCCACAGACCTTGTTGTGAGCGGTTTCATATAGGAACTATTTTCTTTCTTGACTTTTATCTTCACAGGGTTCGCACGGTTTTTAAAACGTATTTAAAGTGCATGTTAGTGAGGTCTGAACTTTAGTGCAAAGAACACTCAGTTGTCTGAACCACTGGAGAGTGGTTTTTGAAGGACAGTTTATTTTATTCCTATGAAACATTGTCAGAATTGTTCACTCAAACGTTATTCTAGTAAAATAGGAAAGCTTCTAATATTTACTATTAATTACTAACAGTGCAACAGAGTGTAGCTTTTACACACCTTTAGTCCTGATAGGCAAGAAATCACGGACGACACTGACAGGTTTATATTTCCTATTTTACAAATGGCCAAAAACATTCATTCAACCTCAGCACATCTGATTGAGCGCACTTACAAATGAATAAACGTGTCCTCACAGTGAGCTGTAACATCACCTGTCTGTGCTGTAGGTTAGTGAGCTGGAGGCCTTGCAGGGTGTCTCTTGTCCTGCAGGGGGCGCTGTCAGTCAAACCCTTGAAAACATCCTGGCCTCTCAGACCCTGCAGCAGGAGCTGAGCACCCTCAAGACACACAGGTCAGAGCTGGATCACAAACACTGCATGACACAGTTTGACTCTCAGCACTGAGCGTGAATAATGGCAGTTTAAAATCATACATGCATGTGCAGAATGTGCACATCTGGATATTAAGCTGTGTAGTTCATGATGTTACGTGTTGCTCTCCTGTGTACCAGGGTGCAGGCTCAGAGAGAAATCAGAAAACACCAAGCAGAGGTGGAGAAACTCCAGCGACTCCTGACGTCTACTCACGCCAAGAACAACAGAGCTGTAAGGACGCAGCATTTCTTTAACACATGCAGACGTTTTTAATATTTGTAGATTAAGTTTTATTTTATCATCATTCATGTCAGGAGATGACTGTAATAAAAGAAGACACAACCAGCACCAGGGGTCAGACATTATCTCACAGCTTGAGCCAAAGAACAACTTTTAATACTACACAGTGATTAAAAATTAACAAGTGTGACGAGAAAAGAGGGAGCGCTGGTCAAAATATTTTAAACCACGATGAGACTCTCATGTTCTTGATGTTCGTGGAAGGTCATCAGGATAAATAACTAGTGTATCTATTTAGTGACAGGCCAGGAGGGCTTGATTAAATTCAACTAATTTGATGTTTGTCTGGATTGCTGCTCTTCAAGTCTGCAGTTAAAATGGGGTTCCTACAGTGATGGGAAACTGGGAAAAGTCATGGAATTTCATACAGTCTCATTTTCCAGGCCTGGAAAATGAATGAAATAAATTAGCCAAAGACATTAACAGTTTTAGAAAACTCGTGGAATTTTGTTTGTAATGAAATTAATTGTTACAGTAATCTTCCAGGGATAGCCTTTCATATAATGTAACATAACGACAGATTTATTTTCTGTGAGTAAGCCGTTGACATAACGTAGCTCTGATATGTGTCAGCTGAGGGCTGCATGACATATAAAATCAGTATCGATATTGCGATGGGCAATAGTCACATCGAAGGACGTGCAATGTCAAGTAAGGCAAATTAACTCAACTTATTTGATGCTTGATACAAATGGAAAACTTGCACAGTTCTCATTCTCCATGACTTATACCGGCCAAGCCTTCTGCTTTCAGACGTTACGTGTATATGTGACGTAGTGTGGTGGTGTTTGTGCGAAGTGAGAGAGTGAGAGACACAGTGAAGTGTACGCTTTTCTTTTTATTATGAGTCCCTGAAAAGTCATGGCAAAGTTCTGAAGTTCTGTCCATGAAACAGCACTGTAGTTCCTATCAGACTATAAATGCATGCTGTAATGGCAACTGAACTAATAACTGATGTTAAGACTGGAAAGAGTTGATCTTCAAGATGGGTTATACACCAAAAATAGAAATCATACTCTTTTAAATCCACCTTAAACCCTTTGAAACGTCAAACTTCCTTCAAAAACATGAAAAGAAGAAAAGTAGCAATGAAAGCAGAAATTACTTAAAAAAATTAAAAACAAGAAAATTTGTAAAAAAAAAAAAAAAATTGTTCTGAAAAGTGCTTAAAATGTAAAAGAAAATTCTGCAACATGATCTTAAAATTTAATAATTATTATTAATAATATAATTACTATAAAAATGAAAAATTCCTTAGATTTTTCTCTTTTTTTCCCTCGTCGTTTTTAAACTTTTTGTGTCTTTTCAGATTGCTCATTGCCCTTTTCCCATGTTTTTGAACGAAATCACACCAATCTCTGTGTGTGAATTGGGAATCCTTGGCCAACCAGGATTTTTATATATGGTATTGTCAAGCCATCCATCCAAAAACATCTTCTTGTCGAAGGTGCAGTGTTGGAGTGAAACTTGATACCTGGGGGGCTGGAGGAGGGTCATGGGGCAGCGGACTGGACATACCACTTGTCAATCAGGTAAAAGGGGCGGTATGTTTTCTGAGACGTTTGCTCTCACACAAACTGTGCTTGGCCCGGCATAAAACACAATCTGGATTGATTAAATTATTTTTGGAAATATCTAATTTTCTATTTTAGAAAACAGTATTTTAGAACAGTGGTAATAGTCTGGAAACATAAATATTTTTCCATACTTTATTTTTCATTTTCCATACTTTTTAATACCTGGAAATTAATCAAATTTATTTCCATACTTTACCATACTTGCGTAGGAACCCTGCAATCATCTCAGGGTTCAAAGGTTCAAGTACTTGCGAAATGTGTCTGAAAGCAGCACAAGAAAAGTGATGTTGCTCCAGGTTTCAAAGGGTCAGTGAAGGTTGTTGCTAAGTTTACCATCATGACTCAACTACATGTCTCTCAGCTGCAGTCAGGGGCGACTAAGCTGGAGACACAGTTGGTGCAGCTGTGCAGTTATACCAGAGGAAACTAGATATAGCATGATTTTAGCGCCTTTTATGTGTTGGTGTGATAGAAAGGGAGGAGCAGGAAAATTCACAGAGCAGCAACAAAAACTAATGTGATTATTTTGCTCCACCCACTGAGATATCACTTTATATTATTTGTTTCTGTAGTGCTGTGTCTCCAAGACTTGATTCATGACTGGGCAAAAGGGGCCCCAAACCCTCAGTGGCCCTTGAGGCCAGAGGATCACCATTTGTTTAAATGACAAAAGCAAAACCTCAACTGAAACGACAGGCCTTAAAAGAACAGTTAGAGATTTGGGGAGATACACTCATTAGGTGTGGTGCCAGGAGTTAGAGGAGGCGATCATTACCACTCTGCTGTCTGTGCGGTGTGCCAGACTTCTTCTTGGCCGGACTCAGTAACTTCCTGGAGTCTCTGCTGGTTGCCTGGAAGATAAGATTCCAGTCCTGCACCCGGCCAAGAAATAATCCGGCCAATAAGCCCTTGTAAAATCACAACATGTTGTCTTTATGCTTCATCTTTTCTACGGATCAGACAAACTAGACGTGGCGTGGCATTAGTGAGCTGTAGAGATGCTTTGGACAGAGACAGGCTAGCTGTTTCCTCTTCATGCTAAGCTAAGTGCAGCAGCTGCTGGCTGTAGCTTCATATGTCCTTTAAGAGAGAAAGAAGAGTCGCTCTGATTATCTAACTCTGGGCAAGAAAGAGAATAAACTATAGAAACAGAAAGGACATTGGACTGTTTCCTGGGTCATTTGACTTGTGCAAAAGAAAATGGCGATTGTTGTTTGCTGTTACGGTGACAGCATGTCAGTTTACGGTCTTATATTTTAGCAGAAAAGTACAACTGTACAGCAATCCAAGTTTCTCTCTTTCACCGAACTAAGACTATCATTAGCTTTAATTAGCCCTGTTAGCTCATCATAAAACACACTTCATTCAAACTCACCAAAACTGTCAACAGCTCTGGTTTGGTTGAAATAAATCCTTAATTCATCGAATCAATATCAGTATCCTCATACAGTGTTGCATATGATATCATACGAACTGGTGCCCCACGAAGGACATTGCATACTCCACCTATTTACGCACTTAACGTAAAGTTGTGGAGGTCAGGTTTAGGCATGAAAAGTGACTGAAAAACATGATGACAGAGTACTTTAAATGTCTCAAAGTTGACATGGTCTCAAACAGCACAATGTGATTTCTCCTGTGCTTCTTTCAAAATTTCTCTGTTTCTTCAGAGCTGAGCTAGTTTTCAAAAATGAAGCTAAACAATGTCGCCATGCAAATGAGTAAACTTGCCAATAGACTAGAATATTAGCGAGCTAGCTTGCTAAGTAGGTAGGCTATGCTAACGAGTAAACTGTTCACTAACAAAGAGGAAGGATAATAACATTTTCGCTGTTTTCCCTCCTTTTTCCATCTTGAACCTGGATAGATTTGATTAGGTTTATCCAGAACCATCATCATCACGCTGATTCTGGAAATTTGTTGACATCAACATATCATTGATATCCCTGGATCCAACAAATTATGCAGGATAGAGATGATGATGATGATGATGATGATGGTCCTGGATCAACACAAGAACTGCAATCTTGCAAAAAATTGTTTTGAATAGGGTATCAAAAAGGAGGGAAATGTGTCCTCAACAGATCTTTGCAACCCCAAAATGAATATTATTCTTAGCTTACTTGTTAGCATAGCCTACATAGTTAGCAAGCTAACTTGCTAATTTTCTTCTCTGTTGGCAAGTTTATTTGTTAGCATAGCCTACATAGTTAGCAAGCGAACTCGCTAATGTTCTTCTCTATTGGCAAGTTTACTTGTTAGCGTAGCCTACATAGTTAGCAAGCGAACTCGCTAATGTTCTTCTCTATTGGCAAGCTTACTTGTTAGCGTAGCCTACATAGTTAGCAAGCGAACTCGCTAATGTTCTTCTCAATTGGCAAGCTTACTTGTTAGCGTAGCCTACATAGTTAGCAAGCGAACTCGCTAATGTTCTTCTCTATTGGCAAGCTTACTTGTTAGCGTAGCCTACATAGTTAGCAAGCTAACTCGCTAATGTTCTTCTCTATTGGCAAGCTTACTTGTTAGCATAGCCTACATAGTTAGCAAGCTTACTTGTTAGCATTGTCCACCCAGTTATCAAGCTAACGTGCTAATACTCTAGGCTACTGGCAAGCTTACTCGTCAGCATAGCCTACCTAGATTGCAAGATAATATTCTAGGCTAACGGCAAGTCTACTTGTTAGCATAGCTCACTATTTAGCAAGCTAACTCACTAACCTTGCAGTAGCTTAAGGTTTTTCTTCAGTAATACTGAGGATTTTATTCTACATTAAAGTCCATTTGGTATATGGAAATTAGCCTGCTACAACAGTTGCAGTGGTAACGGTAAACATATGGCCACTGCTCTGACCATCTTGCTGTGTCCATTTTACCCTCATTCTTTTTCAGTGGAGTAAACCTATCTGCCAAAATGCTGACCTGTTCCTTTAAGGCAGGTCCAGCATTATGTTGAGGCCCTCAACAAAATCTAGTTTGGTTGATACTGCGCTAACATGGCTCATATTTCTAAATGCCTTTCTGCTGAATTAAATTACAACAAATTTAGGAGAGTTTTATATTCTGAATCCTGGGCTCCAGGCAAAATATAATGAAGGTGCCATGTACAGCCGCTGTGTGCCTGATGGGAACTCAGAGTTGACAGGGTACAAGCTCAGTGCACAAAGATGGGAGCAGCAAGTGGCCAGCTCATTTTTGCCTAACCCTAGTGGGTAAATCTATTTATGTTTACAAAATGTTTGTGTAATTAAACCTGTGTATACTGTGTGTGTGTGTGTGTGTGTGCTCGAACCCTCCAGCTGGAGTCCTTGCAGAAGGCCTCAGATTCAGCCAAAGTGGACAACAAGAGGCTGGCCCAGAGTTTGGAGCAGGCTGTGTTGACCAACAGCAGTTTACGCAGCAAACTGGAGCAGACCAGAGACCAGTACCAGGCCGCCATCACACTGAGGTGACTTGATGTGTGTGGGTGAACATGTACGTGTGAACACTACATCTTAAACAGCATGTATGCATGATGCATGTCACCATAAATTGCAGAGACGAGGAGCTACGCGAGGCTCGGACACAGATTAGTCATTTGTCTGAGGAGCTGGGAGCTTTGAAGCAACAAACAAGGGGAGATTATGAATCTTCCATGAAGACACTGCATCGAGAAATCTCAGAGGTACCAAATGGCAGGAATTTTTCATTCTGTTGTATTGATTTTTTATTTCAAGAGAAGAATTACTGTGATTTCAGCTATAAATCCTGCACAGGTAAGAGATATTCCTCAGTAAATGATGACATCTTGTGAAGTCTCTGATTAAACAGTGTCCCTGCCTCAGACTGCTGCTGAAAGACTTCTAAATAAGACTTGAGAGTAAAAGTTGGAAGCTGCCAAAAACAATTCTGAGCTGCAGAGAGATTTACCAAAGTGTGTAGATATGTAAATATGTATGGATATGCATAATCCTTATTAAAAATCTTTACCTCTGACTGTGCTGTTTTCGTTTGATGCAGTGTACCGAACAGTCGACGCTGCCAGGCCTCACCACAAGACTCTTTGTTTACATCATCTGCACTTTCTCAAAATTAATTAGCTTCTGATTCATCAGCAAACAATGAATGATGCAACTTGGGCCTCAGGTTTATCTTTTTACCATGTTCCTGTGAATTCCCTGTTTCTCACTCAGCTGAAACACACAGTTAAGGCCTCAGCAGCCGGGTCAGGTGACCTCTCCAAGGCCAATCAGGAGCTCCACCAGCGGGTGTCTGAGCTGGAGCGGCTGGTGTCCAAACAGAAAGCTTGTATCAGAGAACACAGGAGTCGACTGAGGCAGCAACACAAGAGCAGAGATTTGCAGGACAACTGTCAGGAAGATGAGGTAATGTTACGTCACCCTGCACACAGTGACAAAAAAGACATTTGAGATGCAGGAAGTGATATTGATTTGCATTTTTCCTTCATTTATTCATTAACTACTGTTGAGTTATGAAACACAACTGATGATATCACCTGAAATGATCCCTTTATTGAGCCTATCTTGTTAAATTTTAGAAGAATCTAAAGGTTGAGTCTATTTCTGCTCAGATATCTTGTATCTTCTGGCTTTTAAGTGAATGTTTTCATAGTATTGAGCTGTACAGATATTTATTCTGCTGTATCAACAGAGGTTTGAAGAGAGAACCAGGAATCTGCACGAGGAAGAGCAGGCTGACCACAAGCCTCAGGAGGTCAGGATGGACTCTCAGCAGGTTAATGTCTATGGTTTATAAATATTGTTTAGTTAACATAGGGTTGATCTCTAAAAGCACTTCCAGCTAAATGTTTGGATATGATCGAGATACATACATTTTAAAACTATAAATTAAAATCATCATTGCTACCAAGCTTTAAACTTCACATTCACTGTAAACAGACATTAGTTGAGATTCTCAGAGTGTAATATCTGCAGCTGTTATTAAGTTGCTTGACTCCAGCTAAAGAGGTTATTAAAACAGGATTAGTCCACAGAGCTGTATGGAGACAACTCCTGTGGTAGACAAACAGATCTGCCTCCTGGTCAAAGCTGTAGATAGAATTGGAATTTTCAGAGTTCAGACTTCAGTGAACTGCAGCTGACCTGAGTACATGAAGACGCCAGTTCACTGACTTGTGATTTTGTTATCACATGATTATGCAGATTTGTATGAGAGGCCCCTTTGAGACCTAATTCATACTTGGTTTTACAAGTAACAATATAATCTCAAACATACACCACTACACACCTCCATGTACAATCATACTTTCTTTTATTCACTATCATACACACATATAATCACACTTTGTTTTGTTAACCATCACACACACATACACACAGCACTGTTCTCTCTTGCACATACTTGTACACACATTGTTTGCTTGCATGACAGCCTGTGTAACAGAGCATGATAATATACGTATGTAAGAAGTGGAACTGTCCCTTCCTGTTTTAAACATGCAATAGTCCAACCTATAGGAGTGGGTGATACGGCCCTAAAATAATGTCACGATATGTCATGGTATTTTTATGATAATGAGATTCTTAAGGATATGAAAAAGCAGAAAAATCTATTTTATTATTGTAAGAAAACATAACCGACGACATACTATACTATGACTTTTTTTTGTTAACATTTTGGACGACATACTATACTTTGACTTTTTTCCATCATTTTCGACGACATACTATACTATGACTTTTTTTTGTTAACATTTTGGATGACATACTATACTATGACTTTTTTTCATCATTTTGGACGACATACTATACTATGACCTTTTTTTTTAACATTTTTGACGACATACTATACTATGACTTTTTTTCATGATTTCGGACGACATACTATACTATGACCTTTTTTTTTAACATTTTTGACGACATACTATACTATGACTTTTTTTCATGATTTCGGACGACATACTATACTATGACCTTTTTTTTAACATTTTGGACGACATACTATACTATGACTTTTTTTAACATTTTGGACGACATACTATACTATGACTTTTTTCATGATTTTGGACGACATACTATACTATGACTTTTTTTAACATTTTGGATGACATACTATACTATGACTTTTTTTCATGATTTCGGACGACATACTATACTATGACTTTTTTTTTACATTTTGGACGACATACTATACTATGATTTTTTTTTTAACATTTTGGACGACAAACTATACTATGACTTTTTTTCATGATTTCGGACGACATACTATACTATGACCTTTTTTTTAACATTTTGGATGACATACTATACTATGAGTTTTTTTTTTAACATTTTGGACGACATACTATACTATGACTTTTTTTTCAGGTTTTTGGACGACATACTATACTGTGACTTTTTTTTTAACATTTTTGACGACATCCTATACTATGATTTTTTTTTTAACATTTTGGACGACATACTATACTATGACTTTTTTTTTAACATTTTTGACGACATCCTATACTATGATTTTTTTTTTAACATTTTGGACGACATACTATACTATGACATTTTTTTAACATTTTGGATGACATACTATACTATGACTTTTTTTCATGATTTCGGACGACATACTATACTATGACCTTTTTTTTAACATTTTGGATGACATACTATACTATGAGTTTTTTTTTTAACATTTTGGACGACATACTATACTATGACTTTTTTTTCAGGTTTTTGGACGACATACTATACTGTGACTTTTTTTCATGATTTTGGACGACATACTATACTATGACCTTTTTTTTTTTACATTTTGGACGACATACTATACTATGACTTTTTTTTCATGATTTTGGACGACATGCTATACTGTTATATTTTTTCAGGTTTTTGGACGACATGCTATACTATGACTTTTTTTCATGATTTTGGACGACATACTATATTATGACGTTTTTTCATCATTTTGGACGACATACTATACTATGACTTTTTTTCAGGTTTTTGGACGACATGCTATATTATGACGTTTTTTCATCATTTTGGACGACATACTATACTATGACTTTTTTTCAGGTTTTTGGACGACATACTATACTATGACTTTTTTTCATCATTTTTGACGACATGCTATACTATTATGTTTTTTCAGGTTTTTGGACGACATGCTATACTATGACTTTTTTTCATGATTTTGGACAACATGTTATATTATTATGTTTTTTCAGGTTTTTGGACGACATACTATACTATGACTTTTTTTCAGGTTTTTGGACGACATACTATATTATGACGTTTTTTCATCATTTTGGACAACATACTATACTATGACTTTTTTTCAGGTTTTTGGACGACATACTATATTATGACGTTTTTTCATCATTTTGGACGACATACTATACTATGACTTTTTTTCAGGTTTTTGGACGACATACTATACTATGACTTTTTTTCATCATTTTTGACGACATACTATACTATTATGTTTTTTCAGGTTTTTGGACGTCATGCTATACTATGACTTTTTTTCATGATTTTGGACATGTTATACTATTATGTTTTTTCAGGTTTTTGGACGACATACCATACTATGACTTTTTTTTCAGGTTTTTGGACGACATACTATATTATGACGTTTTTTCATCATTTTGGACGACATACTATACTATGACTTTTTTTCAGGTTTTTGGACGACATACTATACTATGACTTTTTTTCAGGTTTTTGGACGACATACTATATTATGACGTTTTTTCATCATTTTGGACGACATACTATACTATGACTTTTTTTCAGGTTTTTGGACGACATACTATATTATGACGTTTTTTCATCATTTTGGACGACATACTATACTATGACTTTTTTCAGGTTTTTGGACGACATGCTATACTATGACTTTTTTTCATCATTTTTGACGACATGCTATACTGTTATGTTTTTTCAGGTTTTTGGACGACATGCTATACTATGACTTTTTTTCATGATTTTGGACGACATACTATATTATGACGTTTTTTCATCATTTTGGACGACATACTATACTATGACTTTTTTTCATGATTTTGGACGACATACTATATTATGACGTTTTTTCATCATTTTGGACATACTATGCTATGACTTTTTTTCAGGTTTTTGGACGACATACTATACTATGACTTTTTTTCATGATTTTGGACAACATGTTATACTATTATGTTTTTTCAGGTTTTTGGACGACATACTATATTATGACGTTTTTTCATCATTTTGGACGACATACTATACTATGACTTTTTTTCAGGTTTTTGGACGACATGCTATACTATGACTTTTTTTCATCATTTTTGACGACATGCTATACTATGACTTTTTTTCATCATTTTTGACGACATGCTATACTGTTATGTTTTTTCAGGTTTTTGGACGACATGCTATACTATGACTTTTTTTCATGATTTTGGACGACATACTATATTATGACGTTTTTTCATCATTTTGGACGACATACTATACTATGACTTTTTTTCATGATTTTGGACGACACTATATTATGACTTTTTTTCATCATTTTGGACGACATACTATGCTATGACTTTTTTTCAGGTTTTTGGACGACATACTATACTATGACTTTTTTTCATGATTTTGGACAACATGTTATACTATTATGTTTTTTCAGGTTTTTGGACGACATACTATATTATGACGTTTTTTCATCATTTTGGACAACATACTATACTATGACTTTTTTCAGGTTTTTGGATGATATACTATACTATGACTTTTTTTCATCATTTTTGACGACATGTTATACTATTATGTTTTTTCAGGTTTTTGGACGACATGCTATACTATGACTTTTTTTCATGATTTTGGACAACATGTTATACTATTATGTTTTTTCATCATTTTGGACGACATACTATACTATGACTTTTTTTCAGGTTTTTGTACGACATGCTATATTATGACGTTTTTTCATGATTTTGGACGACATACAATATTATGGCCTTTTTTTATGATTTTGGACAACATACTATACTATGACCTTTTTTTTAACATTTTGGACGACATGCTATACTGTTATGTTTCTTCAGGTTTTTGGACGACATACTATACTATGCCGTTTTTTCATGATTTTGGATGACATACAATATTATGACTTTTTTTCATGATTTTGGACAACATGCTATACTATTATGTTTTTTCAGGTTTGTGGACGACATACTATACCATGACTTTTTTTCAGGTTTTTGGACAACATACTATATTATGACGTTTTTTCATCATTTTGGACGACATACTATACTATGACTTTTTTTCAGGTTTTTGGACGACATACTATACTATGACTTTTTTTCATCATTTTTGACGACATACTATACTGTTATGTTTTTTCAGGTTTTTGGATGTCATGCTATACTATGACGTTTTTTCATTATTTTGGACGACATACAATACTATGACTTTTTCATGATTTTGGACATGTTATACTATGACTTTTTTTCAGGTTTTTGTACGACATGCTATATTATGACGTTTTTTCATGATTTTGGACGACATACAATATTATGGCCTTTTTTTATGATTTTGGACAACATATTATACTATGACCTTTTTTTTTAACATTTTGGACGACATGCTATACTATGACTTTTTTCATGATTTCGGACGACATACTATACTATGACCTTTTTTTTTAACATTTTGGACGACATACTATACTATGACTTTTTTTTTAACATTTTGGATGACATACTATACTATGACTTTTTTTCATGATTTCGGACGACATACTATACTATGACCTTTTTTTTAACATTTTGGACGACATACTATACTATGACTTTTTTTTTTTTACATTTTTGACGACATACTATACTATGATTTTTTTTTTTAACATTTTGGACGACATACTATACTATGACTTTTTTTCTAACATTTTGGACGACATACTATACTATGACTTTTTTTTTTAACATTTTGGACGACATACTATACTATGACTTTTTGTTTTAACATTTTGGACAACATACTATACTATGACTTTTTGTTTTTTAACATTTTTGACGACATACTATACTATGATTTTTTTTTTAACATTTTGGATGACATACTATACTATGATTTTTTTTTTAACATTTTGGATGACATACTATACTATGACTTTTTTTCATGATTTTGGACGACATACTATACTATGACTTTTTTTCATCATTTCGGACGACATACTATACTATGACCTTTTTTTTAACATTTTGGATGACATACTATACTATGAATTTTTTTTTAACATTTTGGACGACATGCTATACTATGACCTTTTTTTTAACATTTTGGATGACATACTATACTATGACCTTTTTTTTAACATTTTGGACGACATACTATACTATGACTTTTTTTCAGGTTTTTATACGACATGCTATATTATGACGTTTTTTCATGATTTTGGACGACATACAATATTATGGCCTTTTTTTATGATTTTGGACAACATACTATACTATGACGTTTTTTCAATTTTTAACGATATACTTTACTGTACTATGATTTTTTTTTCATCATTTTGGACGACATGCTATACTATGACCTTTTTTTTTAACATTTTGGACGACATACTATACTATGACTTTTTTTCATGATTTTGGACGACATGCTGTACTGTTGTTTTTTCAGGTTTTTGGACGACATACTATACTATGACTTTTTTTCATGATTTTGGACGACATGCTGTACTGTTATGTTTTTTCAGGTTTTTGGACGACATATGATACTATGACTTTTTATCATGATTTTGGACAACTTGCTGTACTATGACGTTTTTTCAGGTTTTTGGACGACACACTATACTATGACCTTTTTTTTTAACATTTGGACGACATGCTATACTGTTATGTTTTTTCAGGTTTGTGGACGACATACTATATCAATCAATTTTAATTTTATTTATAAAGCCCAATATCACAAATCACAATTTGCCTCACAGGGCTTTACAGCATACGACATCCCTCTGTCCTTATGACCCTCGCAGCGGATAAGGAAAAACTCCCCCAAAAAAAACCCTTTAACAGGGAAAAAAACAGTAGAAACCTCAGGAAGAGCAACTGAGGAGGGATCCCTCTTCCAGGACGGACAGACGTGCAATAGATGTCGTACAGAACAGATCAGCATAATAAATTAACAGTAATCCGTATGACACAATGAGACAGAGAGAGAGACAGAGACAGAGAGAGAGATGCAGGTAATGACAGTAGCTTACAACAACATTATTGAAAGTAATAATATTATAGTTATAATTCTGGCTACTGTGGTACAATATGTTGAAAGTATGTATTAATATCTGGCAGTATACATGTGTGACAATAGTCATATGTGTATGATAACAGTAGAAGTATGACTAATGGCTAATGATGGCAGCAGCAGCAGGAGGCATCTGGCAGGACCACAGCAACAGCAGGAGGCATCTGGCAGGACCACAGCAGCAGCACAACCACACACGTCACGCTGTCCAGGCACCGCTGCGATATGAGTTAACCTGAGAGACAGTGGAGCACAAAGGCTCCGGATGATGAAAAAAATACTATGACGTTTTTTCAGGTTTTTGGACGACACACTATACTATGACCTTTTTTTTTAACATTTTGGACGACATGCTATACTATGACTTTTTTTCATCATTTTGGACAACATGCTATACTATTATGTTTTTTCAGGTTTTTGGACGATATACTATACTATGACGTTTTTCTTTTCATGCTTTTGTACGACATACTATACTATGACTTTTTCAGGTTTTTTGACGACATACTATACTATGACTTTTTTTCATCATTTTTGACGACATACTATACTATGACTTTTTTTCATAATTTTGGACGACATACTATACTATGACTTTTTTTCAGGTTTTTTGTCGACATACTATACTGTGACTTTTTTCAGGTTTTTTGATAGATTTGTTGCTAGAGTTGTTGCACACAGAACTTTTTGATGACTGTAGTAGTCTCTCCATGTTTCTCCTGTTTGTAGAAGAGCATCAAACTAGCTGGTAGCCCATCTCACACCGCTGTAGTAATCCTATACTGCCCTCGTGCGGTTAGGAGCTGAATTGCATGTCAAATAAAGGGGGGAAATAAGACGGCGAATAGTAATAGTTGCATTAAAAAATCGATTTTTCAAAATAAATTCATAAATATTCAAAAATTCGAAAATTGTGACCCATCCCTACTATACTATGACTTTTTTTTTGACGACATACTATACTATGACTTTTCTTTCATCATTTTGGACGACATACTATACTGTGACTTTTTTCACAGTGGAGAGATTGAATGTCAGTGGAAGCCTGAGGTGATAGCTCAGGCTGATATGTTGCTGCTTGGAGATCTTATGGTTGAGAGTTAAATCCTTATCCAGGGCAGGTGAAATATAAAGGCCAACGCCTAAATGAAAAGGTTAAATGCGCCGGGAGAAAACGTCTCAAGTCTCAGGAGACTAATGCACTGTTATGACTTGAGACAATGGAAAAATAGAAATCTAAAAATTTCAACAAACAATGCAGGCATGTGAGTGAAGGTTCAAAGTATCACGCATCAGAAAACACAAAATATATTGACGGGATGATTTACCAGAGCACTGTAATGTTAATATGGATCCATGTGTGGCAGGGTACATCCTGGATACGTGGCAGTCTATCACAGGGCTAAATAAAGTAGCAATTGTCTTTTCTTTTTTTTTTTAATTTATTTTTTTAAATCACTACAGGCATCTAGATGAAAACCACACACTGCTGAGGCAGAGAATAGTCTTTGATGCATTGATGGTTTTACTCAGACCATCATATACTTGCAGTGCCTCAATGACAACAGGGTATCAAGTGTATTCAAATGGTTTTCTCCTGGTGTGCAGAGTCTTGGCCTCCCACGGGCATTTTCCACAGTTTTAACAATTCATGCCATAAATGGTAATCTTCCTGTAAAACAAAATATGACATGCTAACATAAGCTAGTACCAACCACTAATATCACAATATCCATCCATCCATCAATCAGTCTGCCACAGAGCTAATTAGTTAGTTAGCTCATTAATCTAATTCATTCATTTATTCATCTTTCATCCTCCTGATCTAATGCTGAGGGAGGTGTGTATGTGTAGATCTGCTAACCTCTGAACCCGCCCACTTGTAACACAGGGTGGCTGCAGGTCCTTAAAACGTCTTTAAATGTCTTAAAAACACATTCACTGATAAAAGGCATTAAAGTATTAAATTGTCTTAAATTCAAATTGAACGGGTCTTAAATTGTTTTCGTCACATCACCGATATTATATTTGGTGTTGGTGCTATAGCTAACATAATTTTGACAGGAGGGAGACACTTTGACGGGTACCAGACTTCAACAACAACTGTATGTGTGCAATGCGTTTACTTGGAAAGAGTATATTTTCACTTTTGATGTGTATTTCTATCGCAAGTTGGTATTTAAAACGTCTTAAATGTAACTTGTTGACACTTGTACACACCAGTATAATCAAATGTGAAGGATTTGATTTTAATTCCTCTTGTAACTGTGCACTGATCAAATATTCTATTTCACTGGGGAATACATCACAGTACAGAAGTTAAATACGCTTTAATTCTCATTTTACTAGGACTTAATGTATTTTGCAAGAAAACACTGTGACCATGGCATGGAGCCACCAGCAGGGGTGTCAGAGAGTCTGTGGTGAGCATCAACGTCAGTGCGAGTTGTCTTTGTGTTTCTGACAAGTGTTCGCTCTTAATGGTCTGGTAGCAGCTGTCCCCAACTGTCTTTGTGCCCACGTCCTCATCAGAAGAGTCCACAGAGTCCTGCCTGGGTTAGTCCTGCCTGAGTCAGCGTGAGTTGGCACCGCCACAACTGCACTGGCTACTTTGGTGCCCTGTGGTGGCATGAGGGGTGAAAAGTAATACTGCATCCTTTTGGCCCTGGTCTTCTGTGGCCAGTCCCTCGGGGTATAAGGGGTGGCTGCAGAGGAGGCAGAGGTGAGGCATTGGAGGATCCAGATCTCAAGGTGGGAACATGCTGAAGCTGAGCCCTTCCACTGGAGTGATCTGAAGGCTGCCCTCTGAACTGCCTGTGGCCAAGAAGGAGTCGGCACACAGAGGAAGGAGGTGCTGAAAGAAAGTAAAAGGAAGCAAGTGGTCTTTAGAAAGCAAAAGATTATTCATGGTTTGCACCGACTGGAATCCTGAAATATCAGGATTAATAATAATTTAGCTAAACTTTCTTAACAATGATAAACCAGGTTTGAAGTTAATCCCATCTCTGTTGCAGGATTTAAATTAAATTCTGGGTCAGTAAAATTCAGTTAAATAAAAATAAAGTATGCTTTATACTGCCAATAAGATTGATCAAGATGTAAGTTACTCGCCTTGAAGCCGGAGTAGACAGTGGGCAAATCCCATAATAAACTCTGAGCATACTTTGATTCAAGTGGACTGAAAAAAATAGACTTCTGAACCTCTCTGTGGCTGTTTTTAGGCTTTACAGACTCCAGCCTGTGATGCACATGCACATCACTTCAGGGAAAGCCTGATTCAATAACAGAGAATCCTGCAGATAAAGTTGCTGTTCCGGCATTGACAACAACTGCCTACACTGCACAGCAACTCAAAAAGGGAAGATGGACTGATCAAAAATACATGGGACACGAGTGCGACGTCAGCCGTGTCTATTGTCCAAGATTCCTTTGAGTGTTTCTTATAACCTATAAAGCTATAAAGGATTTTTAAAAATAAATACTGAATATGGGGAAATTATGAATATGTTTGAGGTAATTTGAGCTGACTCTCCTTTTAATTTTCTCCAGAACTGTTCAGTAAAATCTCATGAAACTTGACATGGATATAGTGGAGGTCACCAAGAACAAGAATCCATTGAAAGATTCATATAACCTATGAAGATCTGATATGAGGACATTATGAATATTATAATGTAATTTGAGCAGAATTTCCTTAAAAATTTCTCAGAAACTGAACTAGAATCCAGTGAAACATTTATAACCTATGAAGCAATTCTTTTGATGAGAAGTCAAAGATCATATATGATGATTTTTGAATTTTGAGCTCCCTTAAAAACAGAGAGTAAAGTAGAATCACTCCTCATGTTTTAATCATTTCATTTCATACCATGTGGAAAAGAATGAAGTTTCTACTCAGTATATCAAATTGGACAATTGGGGAGAAGTCATTGCTGAAAACATGTCTGTCTTCGTCCTTTTTGCTCTAACCACCCGTGCCGGTGTTACTGTACTGCTGGTGGCTACGATTAAACTAACATTATTTAGTGGTGGCTAGATTGTAATAATTCTATTGTGGATTCTGTTTCAGTTGCATCAGCCTGTTTGAGGATGTGGATTTAAAATAATTTTAAAAGCACTTATGCAACAGAGAGCTGCTGGTGAAAGGAGCTGCATTTGTTTGTGGTCAGACTTCTTTACTGCTCCAGGGTGAAACTGTGGCTAACTCTGGAGTTAACCACCATCACTGTAAATTTGACACTATAATGTCTCCTAACATTTTCACTGTCCATTTATATTACTGACTAAAGTAACAGCTAACATTTAGTGTTAATGCTAATGTGTTAGCTTAGAAGCATCAGTTAATGTAAATAGAACATAAAACGTTGGCTTAAATAAATGATCAGATCTGCGGCTAAATAAATATGATTCAACCTTATTCAATTAACTCACCTCTTCCTCAACCTAAAATCCACCGAAGTCGCATCACATTCAGGCCAGTTTTGGACGAAGTGCCACCAGCGCCTCCTGATATACCTTGTCAGTCTTCCCCGGATCTGCAGCAGCCTTCCAACTGCATCTTTGGGTGGTGCCAGAGAAGATGAGCTTCATGTCTGAATGCTGCAGGTGAAGGTGGTGCAGGTCTTCCTAAATTGCTGTGATAAGGTTGACACTTGAGACATCTTCCAGGTCATTCCTGTCACAGTGGATGAGGAGGACATCTGGCTCATATGGACTGAATGAGGAAGGGGAAAAGGCTCTTGAGTTTGAGTTTATTTATTTAAATACATATTAATGAACATATACATGTAAATATGCAAGATTATAGCCGACGGCTAATTTCCATCTTTAGTCCCTTCTGCAGGTTGATGTCAACAACATAAGATAATAAAATCAATAAAACAACAGTAACAACAAGTAGAACAGTTAGCCTTCATGGCCAGTATGAGCAGGAGGAGTAATTACAGAGAGAGAAAACATGTCCTTGAAAACACAATAGGACAGAAAATAAAAAAGAGAAGCAAGAACAATGAAACAGTATAGTGGATCATGAAACCTACAGGCCAAGGGTCAGGGGACCATACGTATTTCACTAGTGTTAAATGCTAAAATTAGATATGAAAGGGCTGATTAAAGTGCAGAGTGCTTAAGTGTTAAAGTGTTAGGTGCGTAATTATATTGCAGATTGCCCGATTGCACAGTAAATATAAAGTGCTATTTTAAATGCACAATACTCAATACATATTACATTAATTAAATACCAGCAATGGCAATTATATGATACTGGGAGTACCCATTTTTAGGAATATAAAGTGCGTCTTGCCTTGCACGTAGCCCTAATACCTAAAAAGTAAATAAAGATATAATAAATAGTGAAAATGTTAATGGGGAAGAGGGAGTAGTAGTAATGACAATAAAGCAGTAATGTTTATGTATGTACTCAGTAGAAATTGCGGATGGTACCCCAACAATTAGCTAACATTAAACAAATATACAAGTTTAGGCACGGTTGTGGCAACAGTGTTGTTCTTCCAATAGCCAAGCTTTAAGATGTTTGGTAAAAGAGGTCAGAGTCGGGAGTTCACGTATTGTGTTTGGTATTGAATTCCAGGTGTGAGAAGCACGAACAGAGAAAGTGGCTTGACTAAAGGCACTCTTTCTAAAAGGAACTACACGGTCACCTCTAGAACCAGCTCTTGTTGATCTGTTTGAGTTTTTTTTTTTTTTTCACAAATTCTTGTAATGGAGGAGGTGCTTTGCCATGGAAGATTTTGTAAATCAAGATAGCGTCGGTGTGTTTAACAGTGTTGTCCCAGCTTAAGCGCTCATGTTTTTTTAATATCTGACAGTGATGGTACGTTTTTGGTTTTTTATCCAATACTTTCAGAGCTTGTTTATAAACTGTTTCAATCGGCTTTAGTGTCGTCTTACAGGCCGATGCCCAACTTGTTACACAATAGGACATGTGTGACATGATCATAGTATCAAAATACAATTTTGCTGACTCAAGAGTTAGATTGTTTCTAATAAACCTAAAGTTAGACAAGGTAAACTTAATTCTATTCACAGTGTTTTTTTTTCGTTTAAAAAAGTTGTGAGTCAGGAGTGATTCCTAAGTATTTAAACTCTTGTACCACCTCAATTGGTTTACCTTGCACAGAAACGTTGGGATCACTGTCAGTATTTGCTCTTTTTGAGAAGTACATACACACAGTCTTGGATATGTTCAAGTATAGTTGGGATGTCTCAAGCCAGTTATCACATTTGTCATAGCATCTGTCAGTTCTTGTGCAGCGTGTTTTTTATCCTTTGCATGGACATACAGAACAGCATCATCGGCATACATTTGGCAGGTGACATTCGAAGGACAACAACTTGACAGATCATTTATAAACAAACTGAAAAGCAGTGGACCTAGCACTGACCCCTGCGGTACCCCGAGATTGTTGTTACGTGATGTTGACTTCATGTTCTGTATCCTAACACACTGTGATCTTGCAGATACAGTACAGGCCAAAAGTTTGGACACACCTTCTCATTCAATGCGTTTTCTTTATTTTATAAGCTTTATAAGCTCATGGAGAGAATGCCAAGAGTGTGCAAAGCAGTAATCAGAGCAAAGGGTGGCTATTTTGAAGAAACTAGAATATAAAACATGTTTTCAGTTATTTCACCTTTTTTTGTTAAGTACATAACTCCACATGTGTTCATTCATAGTTTTGATGCCTTCAGTGAGAATCTACAATGTAAATAGTCATGAAAATAAAGAAAACGCATTGAATGAGAAGGTGTGTCCAAACTTTTGGCCTGTACTGTATGTATGATTCAATCCAATTCAGAGTACTTGGGGAAAAGTTAAAACTAGACAGTTTGGTCAACAGTATCTGGTTAATGGTGTCAAATGCTGTTCTGAGATCGATGAAAACAGCACCAATGACACCGCCTGCATCCAGCTTTGATTTTATGTTTTCCAGAAAGAAGCAAACTGCCGCCTCAGTAGAATGATGTTTTCTAAAGCCAAATTGCATCCTGTTCAAGGTATATGGACTGTTGTTAAGATGATCTACAATTTGCTCCGCTACTATTTTTTCCATGACTTTGGAAACTGCTGGAAGTATGCTTATCGGTCTGTAGTTGCTGGTTATTGCAGGATTACCTGACTTAAAGACTGGTATAATGACAAAGCACTTCCAGGGTTCAGGGAAGGAACTTTAGTTTATGGATTTATTTATAATAGTAGTTAAGGGTGCTATGAAAGATTCTTTGTGATATTTTAGAAATGTTACATCCATACAAAATGCATCTTTGGCTTTAGAGCTTTTGAGGCCACACACAGCTTTATCAACTTGTGACTGCGACACTACGCACAGATTAAGAAAGGGTTTGTCGGCGTTCAGTGGCATTGGTGGGTGGTATTCTATCTGGGGGCAGTTGCTTTGAGTCAGTTCTTTAACTGAGTCTATAAAGTAATCATTCAAAGTTGTTGCAATGTCCCTTGGATCATGGATGACTTTCTCCTCTAGCTGTAGCTCCCTAATTTCTCTGTACACTATACTATTTCCCGTCAGTTTTTTAATATTTGTCCAGATCTCTTTAGCATTTCCTCTTGCAGTACTAATTATATTAATAAAAAAATTTGCTTTTGCAAATCGAATTTCCTTTACCACTTTATTTCTAAGAGAAGTAAATGTCTGTCTATCATTCACCCTTTTCGTTTTAAGTGATATTTTAAGAGCATGACCTCGTTTTTTCAGTAATGTCCGTATGGTTTCATTCAACCACGGGAGGTGATTCTTTTTTGATGGTTTTGCTTTAATTTTTCTAGTAAATGCAGACACTGTGTCTTGGATAACAGTCATGAATACATTACAGTTGTCACTAACATGATTATGGGTGAGATAATTATCCCAGTTGATATTGTTTAGCGCCTGTGTCAAGTTTGGAATCTCCCTCCTCGGTACTCTCATCTGCTCTGATACTGTTTTCTTAGTACAAGAAAATCTATTTTTAGATAGCTTTCTTGAGAACAGAAGGAAGTTATGGTCTGACAGACCTGTGATCATATTGAACGTCTTTTGAATTCTCTCACACTTATTGGAAAAGACAAGATCTATGCATGTTCCAGAGGAAGTAGTTAGTCTAGTAGGACCTTTGATTAATTGAGTAAAGTTAAAATTAGTTAATATTGATTTTAACCGTCTCCGATTCGATTTGTCAAGCCAGTTAATATTTAAATCTCCAAGCAAGAGGCTGATGGAGGTCTATACATCCCAATCAGCGTTATCAACATTTGTGGAGAGAGAGCTATTTTAAAACTGATACATTCAAGGTTGTGTACACAGACCCATTCTATCTGTTGGCACTTTAAGTGTTCCCTTATATAAAATATTAACCCTCCACCCCGATTTCCAACCCGGTCTTTCCTAAAGATACTGTAGCCTGGTACATGCAGTCCAGCCATCGGTGAATTTATATTTAGCCAGGTCTCAGACAAACATAAAAAGTCCAGGTTTGAGTTACTTAATAGATGATGAATTTGGTCACACTTGGGCAGAATGCTTCTAATATTTAAATGTCCACCAAGTAGACCTCTTGACTTATATTGTGGGTCCCAGATTACCTTGGCTTGGTTAAGGGTGCTGTATAGATTTGCAGATCGTTGTTTTTTGAACACAGGGTTTCTGGGGCATAACCCACTCCTGGACTCACCCACCGCTACACTGCTGGTAAAGTCTGAAAGAGCTGCTGGCAGTAGTGGTGGTCCCGCCGGCAGCGATGTCAGTCCAGCCAGTGGTGGTGGCGGTCCAGCTAGCTGAGGTGGAGGCCCAGGCAGCAGAAGTGGAGGCTCAGGCAGCAGAGGTGGAGGCCCAGGCAGCAGAGGTGGAGGTCCAGCTAGCTGAGGTGGAGGTCCAGCTAGCAGAGGTGGAGGCCCAGGCAGCAGAGGTGGAGGTCCAGCTAGCTGAGGTGGAGGTCCAGCTAGCAGAGGTGGAGGCCAAGGCAGCAGAGGTGGAGGTCCAGCTAGCTGAGGTGGAAGCCCAGGCAGCAGAGGTGGAGGTCCAGCTAGCTGAGGTGGAGGCCCAGGCAGCAGAGGTGGAGGTCCAGCTAGCTGAGGTGGAGGCCCAGGCAGCAGAGGTGGAGGTCCAGCTAGCTGAGGTGGAGGTCCAGCTAGCTGAGGTGGAGGTCCAGCTAGCTGAGATGGAAGCCCAGACAGCAGAGGTGGAGGTCCAGCTAGCTGAGGTGGAGGCCCAGGCAGCAGAGGTGGAGGTCCAGCTAGCTGAGGTGGAGGCCCGGGCAGCAGAGGTGGAGGTCCAGCTAGCTGAGGTGGAGGTCCAGCTAGCAGAGATGGAGGCCCAGGCAGCAGAGGTGGAGGTTCAGCTAGCTGAGGTGGAGGCCCAGGCAGCAGAGGTGGAGGCCCAGGCAGCAGAGGTGGAGGTCCAGCTAGCTGAGGTGGAGGTCCAGCTAGCAGAGGTGGAGGCCCAGGCAGCAGAGGTGAAGGTCCAGCTAGCAGAGGTGAAGGCCCAGGCAGCAGAGGTGGAGGTCCAGCTAGCTGAGGTGGAGGTCCAGCTAGCAGAGGTGGAGGCCCAGGCAGCAGAGGTGGAGGTCCAGCTAGCAGAGGTGGAGGCCCAGGCAGCAGAGGTGGAGGTCCAGCTAGCTGAGATGGAAGCCCAGACAGCAGAGGTGGAGGTCCAGCTAGCTGAGGTGGAGGCCCAGGCAGCAGAGGTGGAGGTCCAGCTAGCTGAGGTGGAGGCCCGGGCAGCAGAGGTGGAGGTCCAGCTAGCTGAGGTGGAGGTCCAGCTAGCAGAGATGGAGGCCCAGGCAGCAGAGGTGGAGGTCCAGCTAGCTGAGGTGGAGGCCCAGGCAGCAGAGGTGGAGGTCCAGCTAGCTGAGGTGGAGGTCCAGCTAGCAGAGGTGGAGGCCCAGGCAGCAGAGGTGAAGGTCCAGCTAGCAGAGGTGAAGGCCCAGGCAGCAGAGGTGGAGGTCCAGCTAGCTGAGGTGGAGGCCCAGGCAGCAGAGGTGGAGGTCCAGCTAGCTGAGGTGGAGGTCCAGCTAGCAGAGGTGGTGGCCCAGGCAGCAGAGGTGAAGGTCCAGCTAGCAGAGGTGAAGGCCCAGGCAGCAGAGGTGGAGGTCCAGCTAGCTGAGGTGGAGGCCCAGGCAGCAGAGGTGGAGGTCCAGCTAGCTGAGGTGGAGGTCCAGCTAGCAGAGGTGGTGGCCCAGGCAGCAGAGGTGGAGGTCCAGCTAGCAGAGGTGGAGGCCAAGCTGGCGGTAGTGTTAGCCCAGCTAGTAGAAGTGGAGGCCTAGCTGGCAGTGGTGTTAGCCCCACTAGCAGAGGTAGAGGTCCAGCTAGCACTGGAGGTGGTCCAGCTAGCCGTGGGGCTAATCCAGTTAAAGATTGAGGCCCAGGATTTAGTTCAACCTCACCAGCCAAGAGAAGTATCAGCAAAAGATTAAAAACACCCAGGAGTGGTCTACCTGTGACCGCCTGTTCCTGTTCACCCCCCAGGTGAACAGGAACAGCCTGGCATGGCCGTAGTCCAGTACTCTTGTGAACAGCATGTGCTGACTCCATCTGGCTGGATACAGGGTTTGATTGTCCCTTTTTCTTGGACATGTTGAACTCAGCAGAAGATAGAGAGTTATCCACACAACAGAGCAAGACGTTGATAGCACAATCCAAGGTCTTTTTCGCTCTTTGGATGACTTTTTCGGCAAACACACAGGACCTGCCAAACTGTGTGTCTGCACCTCGGCAGCCATCTTGTGTCTCTTCCTCCTCAGACCACCCCAGCCGGACCAGTAGAAATCATCTACACAAGGGTTGCTCCCCATGGTCTCTGTAGCTCTCTCAGTCCCACGTTGGATGTAGCTGTCTCCAGTGATCCAGATAGTGGCTGGGAAAAAAACAACAACATTGCCATAGTGAAGAATAAATCATATTGGGGGCTATTAGGAAAAATAAAAGAAACAACCTGTAGAAGATGAGCTCCACACGGTTATCTATTCCCTGTGCTTTGATGTAAAAAAAAAAAAAAAAAAAAGTCTGCTGTATTGTTTCACATTAAACAGCAAAATGAAAATAACTCTTACTCACTTATGTGGCTTTGTGTAGGTGCACATAAAATAATTCAGCACTCAGTTTTTTGAAAGAGAAAGAAATAATCATTCCAAGAGATGTTTTTGACGACTGTCATCAACACTGAAATGAACAGGACCTGTCTAAACAGCCTACAAACACTGACCTTAACCAGAGAACGTTAATATTAAGGGTGTGCCATGTCATCTCATTCATGATAACACTGGTATAATATTAAATCTCACTGAAAAAAATTCTTATCGTGATACTTGCGATATTTTAACTTGCTGACACATCGATGTCATACTGTTACCCACGGCAATAACAAGCATGGCTGAAAGTGAAATTAGTACCGACTCTGTGGTGGTTCCAAAAAGAGGAGCAGCTTCAGTAGTGTGGAATAAACTGTGGCGTCTTGAATGTTTTATGAACAGCCCCGGACTTCTCAGACTCTTTTAGTGACTTACCGCTCAGAGGGAACTCATTCAGCGGCTCCTCTGGCAGCAGCACAGCGTCTCTCCCTCTCCTCTCTCACCATACACACGCAGGAGTCGGTGTCGTCGAGTCATTTTGTCATAAAACTTTGGTAATGTAAACCTACGTGACGCTCGCAACTCGACAAAAAACTACATATATGTGAATGTGCCTGTCACAGATTATAGCTAGGGCTGAAACGATTCCTCGAGAAACTCAAAAAATTCAATTACATAAAAGCCTAGAGGCAAATTATTTGTTTCGAGGCTTTGTTAAATCCAGTACAACTATACAGCGCACTGCATTTCACATGGATGCTTGTTTCTGTTGCACAAGCGCTTATGTTACTTTTGCTGTTGATAGCCTACACAGACATAACATGGATGTAGCGCTGTTTGCAAAACGATGGAGGAAGCACGACGACAAGAGTGAGAGACAAAAAGAGACAGGCCACAGAAAACAACAGAAAGTGTAGAGTGGGCGATCATTACAAGTTAAAACGAAAACAGCTCAGTGTGTGCTGCAGAGTTAGCATTCCACAATAGCATGTCCTCAATGCTACAACATCTACATCAACATCGAACCCGACACAACACGGTAGCGCCAACGTCACATTTAACTGCATTTAAGTTTAATCAGTGATTGCCAGCTGAGATTCATAATGCATGTAAAGAATGTATGTGTATTATGGCTTTATAATGGCTGATCAATAACAAATCAATGTGATGGCTAACGTTACCTGGCGATGTATCATAAGTATTAGCCAAGTTTTGCCATAGAAAACAGCAACACACGGAAAATAGAATGCTGTAGTCAACTTGTGTAAGCCTTGGCTTCATTCATGTTATTATGTGCCTATGTGCATCATTTTATCTGTCACTACTGTTGAAGCTCACACTGCAGACAAATGTTTTTGCAATTAGAGCAATAAAAATGTTGAACTTTCAAAAAAGGAAACACATTTGTTGCTCATTTCAGAGACTTATTATTTTCTCTCCAATATATTACTCTTGTCCTTAAATAACGCTAAAGTAATTTAATGAAAACATGCAGTATTTCCTATCCGATTACTCGATTGATCGCCAGAATATTCAATTACTAAAAGAAAAGATAGCTGCAGCCCTAGTTACAGCGTGATGATTAGAGAAGAAATGGAAAAACAACTCAGTCATTTAGGATTTTACTAAAAGAAGGAAGTCACCTGTTGATTTATATATATAGATCCCAGGGGACATTTTTTGTATTTGGGAGCTGTTTAAATGTGTAATTTGTGGTAGATTTTATTTAGTTGAACTATTAATATTCTAACAGAATCTGAATCTCACTCTGAGTTACTGTTGTTGTTCACAAACTTAAGTAATGTGAGATCATTTTAGTTTTTACTGAATATTTGAAGCAAACTGTAAAACTAGACCACGTATTTTGTTGCAATTCTGTGTTTTTAAATTAATACATGTTTCTTACTAATTTGTCATATGGTCAAGAATACTGTTATTTCAAAAACACCCTGAAATATTGTGATATTATTTTAGGTCCATATCACTCACCCCTTGTTAATACTAACATACACTCACTTAACACTGAACTGTAACGTTACTCTATTTAGCTGAGGTAACACTACACATTAATCAGTAACAGTGTTTTGTGGTGTAAATAACTGAGCTAAACAAGCTTAATTTCATCTGCTGGCTTTTGAAGTAACAGTACATCAAGACTCCTCGCATGTTAGCCACCGCATTATAGCAGTTATGCTAACCACACACACCAAACACTTGAACCTGAACTTACACGCGGTGATATAAGCTAATGCTACAGTAACGTCACAAGGTTAACATTACTCCTCTTATATGTAATTTTTGCCAAATGTGGACATGAATGCAATTAGCTAAAGTCAGCTAACTCTGTAATGTCCACAGTTTATCTTGAATTGTGGAAGCTAACTTTGTTAGCATTTAGCATGGCGAAGCTACGTCCATTATTTACCCACCGGCGCCCTCCGACACAAATAAACAATCATATCAGCGGCTATTTAGATATAATTCAACCTTATTTAATAAACTCACCTCTTACACGACTTTAAATCCACATAACTACTGTTGAGTTTGATACCGAAGTCCCATCACTTGGTTCACATTAAGGCCACTTCCGGCTGAAGTGCCACCGGCGCTTCCTGATTAATACACCTGATGATCCAGCTCTGAAGATCCGCTGCATTTCTTCATCTACGGCCGCCGCCGTGTTACACGAAGCCTCTCTGGATGGCTGACGACTTCCATCCAACATTTCTGACACTATTGTGACGACGACTGGAGAGTTTAAAGTGTTATTTAAGAGGCAAACGGCTTCACTCTGTCGCTCCGGTCGCTCCCGGTCCGCCATCTTGTCAGATTCATCCGAGTAGGCGGGACATGTCGCGGAAATTCGCTTCGTCATCATAGATAGCCAACCAGGAACTGAGAATTCAGTTTTATTTCCGTTTCAATCAAACTCATACAAATAACTATTGTCATTCACACATGAAGTCATTGTGTCATACATTCACTGTCTCTTTGTCCCTGCACATGATTATTTGTATTCACAGGAACTATTTATTCTTTGCTTAAAATCTAATAATATTGTCTCATACATACAGTATATTAGTCTGTTGTCTTACATACACTGTTTTCTTCATTTACATATACCACCATACTGACATACATACTATTATCCCTTGTTGTACAAGTATGTATGTAGATACCAGAGGGTTTGGTAGTGTTTGTGTGAAGGTATAGTGGTGTGTGTGTGAGATTATGATGTAACTTAAAACGTAAAACCAAGTATGATTTACATCTCAAAGGGCCTCTCATAGATTTTGAATCTTGTTGCATCACAGTTTGGTCTTTACATGTCCGTCACCTCACTGATGTGATGTTGCCTGGTGACTCTGGTCTGTGTTTCAAAGTCATGACCACACAGTTCTTAAGCCAGGCTTTAACTCTCACCATAGCTCTGAGATGGTTTAATGAAATGGTTTAATCCTGGTTCACTTTGTTGGACTCATTTAACGCCCTGCGTTTCACAGTCAGCTCTGCTCTACTGAGCCACCTTTGTAAAACACAAGTTAAGCTGAGAGTTGTCAGTCTCCTGGAATTCTCCTGGAATCTCCCTGGAAAACAAATTAAACTGGACCTTTCCGTTGTGTAGTATGCATCAGGTGTTAGGCTAGCTTTGACAGACCAAACAGGCACAAGACGATGGGATTTGTGTCTCTTGAGCTTTCAGTACAGTGTACTGACTGTACTGCATACTGCCTACTACATTAACGATTAACTGTGCCATTATCAATAAGCTTTTTACAATGAAGTCACATGACTGATGGCTGGTCTGACCTGGCCGGTGGATCATACATCTCTAAAAACGTCACATAAAATTTCCAAACAGGCGTTATTTGGATAAACTGACCATATATTGGGAATCTAAATACTTAATTTCTCGCCTGAACAAATATATAAGTACAATGTATTATCATATAACATAAATAAAGGGACCTATTAGAGTGAAGTATTATCCTGCCATGCCACTAGGTGGCTTATGTTACTGGCCGAGTCAGGCCATGGTATTTAAGTTCATGCCAGTAATCAAAAGTGTTGCTGGTAGTGGGAAGCAAACAGTTTTCGACTGTGCTCGGATTAAGATTTATACGGCCGCAATTATTGGAACTTTGTGTTGAAACTTATTGGAAGTTAGACAGACATTACGGACACTGGTGAGAAAATAAACATATGATGATATACAGAATTGGAAAAGATTAGGAGTAATTTTCCAAGTACACGTCCAAACAATTCAGATAATTAGCAACCAGTAGCAGCTGAAGTTTAGGGTTGGTCACTACATAAATGATTGAACATTGCGCAGTCTAAAGAGACACAATGTATTGTGGGGCGATTGAATATGTCCAGTAAGTTCAACTCAAACTCAAGTTGGTTCCCCTCCTCAGTGCGGTTCATTTGTGCAGGTGTGAACACAGCAGTCACACTCAGGTGTGCACCAAAACAACCGGACTGAGACCTTCTTGAAGAGGTGGTCTCAGTCTGGTTCCAAAGGAACTCTGGTGCGGTTGGTTTGTGGTGAGAAGGTGTTCCGACCTGGATGTGAAGCAGCTGCAGTCACATGACACATTGTTTGGGTTAAACATGAGCATGTTACAGTCCTGGAGGATTATTAATGTGCACCTCCTCCTGTACTGCCTTAATATGCACATTCAGCACATCCAATGCATCAAAACATTGTTTTCTAGTTGGAGCCGCGCCTCGTTTTCAAACTGTATGGTTTGACTAAAATGAACAATGACAGCAATATAGTCCACGATGAGCAGCGCTAAAATCAACCTGCGTAGTTGTCCCTCCATTGTGACATTAGAAAGTGTCACATTTATCTTGCAAGTCTACTCTTCTTCAACGTTTGCTTTACTTCCTGGATTTTTGACCAATCAAGAGCAGCTTTCTCACACAAGGCATTTGATCTGGTCCTCTTGTAAATGCTGCTGTGAGAACACGAACCAACTCTAGGCAATTATACAACTTTGGAACAACACGAGTCCCTGATTCAGACCAAAGGAGACGACTCTAGGTCTGAGAGCAGCATGAGTCTTGATGAAAGATGGGTTCCTGTTTTTGGGGGTCTGGTTCTTTAATTTTATTTAGGTGACATTTAAAGAGAAAAAGGGACACTCACTATGAGGCAGCTGCTGTGGGACACACTATGCCATAGCTGTGTTTTAATGCAATTCATTTAAAAGCACATAAGCTGACTAAAATAGAGTGCACTCTAAACCAAAAAACAGATATGAGCTCAAATTTTCAATACACCAAAATTGCAGTCTGAAACTGATCCCTGCAGCAGCAAAGAGGAACCTTCAGGGAGGAACTGTTTCAGCTTGGCAGATTGTAACTGGTTTAACTGGTAATCTCATTTTATGAAACACCCGTCTGGTTTGCACAGCTTGTCGATGTCGTATGTAAATGTGTTTGATTCCTGCTGGGTTTTGCAGGTTTTACACAAACGCGAGGCAGAGTGGGAGAGGTGGACATCGACCATCCAACGCTGGGAGGCCAAGAGAGAGCTGGCTCACATCGCTGGAAGATCCGCGCCTGTGAGGACACAGCTGACAAAACAATCACACTGATGATAACGGACGTATCTCACACAAACACACACACCTGAGCACAGGGGGAAGCAACATGACACAGTGATCCTTTGTATTTATTCAAACATTAAATGATGACCAACAGAGAGGAAGAGATAGCAGCCATGTGTGAAATAGCAGCTATAGAGTCAGATATGTGTGTGTGTGTGTGATGTCCTCCAGCTATATCGATCCGAATTTAATGATGGTCAGGAGGGAAACATGCACTCTCATCAAAACAAACTGTACAGCCATAACATCTGATATACTTCACTGTACAAAGATTCAGATTTTTTTGTACCAACAGTTTATAGAAAAGTAATTTTTTTTTAAATAACACTGCGTACAAATGTATGATTCTCCATCTACCATAGTTGCTCTTTCTTATGTACAGAGTGTTGGCTTGTTATTTGGCGAGTTAACTGTTAATATACTGTATAACGTGACTTCTCGTCTCCCTCTCACTTGAATCCTGGGTTGTATGAGATCATTGGGAGTTCATCAGGGAGACAGAGACGTGAATAATCCAACAGCAGAGGAGATTCTGTTTCCAGGAGAAAATGTTCTCAGCTCTGGGGTCAAGCTGCTGCCCGTGCTGTGAATCCCAGCGAGGAAAAACATCTCCTTGTTCATCCAATGTTTGATAAGTACACCAGCTCCTCTGCGATCTTACTGTGGGCTGAAGAGTTGAATGTAGACAGAGACACAAAGATCCTCCATTTGGCGCTGCACTATGCTACAAATCCTGAGAAAAACACCCACCATGAGTCCACCTTCTGTGTTTTTTTTTTTTTTCTTAAAAAAAGTTGACAAATCTTAGAAACCGTACAAACACTCACAGTTAACAAGAGACCAATGCAGGCAAACAATACGACGGTCGTGACACTGGAACAGTGACCATTGCTCTCTGCGGCCACAAGAGCGCAGCAGTGCGAGACAAATCAGACTCCAACACCAAACTGAAAGAACACCAACAGCATTTTGGCAGGCACAAGGATGCTACTGAGCTCAGTTCATTTTTAATTGGTCCTTGTCCAGTGTACATCAGGGACACAAATCACTGCTGGCTGCCAACCTTTAATCTTCTGATATGCTGAAGTTTTTCTAGCTGATGCTACAGAGAGGAGAAACGATTGGGGAACAGGTTGCTTAATTAAAAAACAAATAGCTCATGATGTTCATGGTGTATCTGCTAAAATAGAAAAATAGATGATTTGAAATTAAATTTAAACATAGAAAAATATACATAATCAAGTGATATATATGTACATGAGCGATGGTCGTGTGACTCATGCTTTAACTCGGTTAGTACAGACAAACGACAGCTGTGTGAAAACTGAAAACATGTGCACTGATGACGTTAAAAAAAGAGATGCATTTCTTCCCTGTGTCCTTCAAAGGCAAGAATACTGTCGGCTTTATGCACGCTGTATCATCCTGTGGGCTCTGATGAATGTGTGATGTAGGACAGGTTGTGTGTTTGGGGCTGTGAAGAAGTTCATCCCAGGGTCAACAGGCGGGCGGCGAGGTGAGGTCACCACACGGAGCATTTCTCCAAGGGGTTCATCGGGGAACTCTTGGGACAGTGGAACACACGGGCAAACTCATCAAACTGGGAAACACTGCCGATCACTCTGCGAGGGGGGAAACACAGGAATGTCTTATAGTGATGTGGAGATCATTAAATATCTGTGCCTGCAGTGTTCAGGAATTTCTTTCACAGGAAGTAGGCGCATTCCAGCCATGACCTGTGTTTCCTTAATGTAGATATGTGTATAAGGTCTTTCAGAGGTTTATTCCACAGTTGAAATGGTAAAAACACACTGATGACTCTCTGGATGTGTGTGTGTGTGTGTGTGTGTGTGTGTGTGTGTGTGTGTGTGTGTTGGTGTGTGTGTGTGTGTGTGTGTGTACTGCACCTGTAGTGCTCTGGTGCATGTTTGTCAGTCAGCAGCTGCAAGTAGATGGACTGAGATCTTCTCTTCATGCACCAGTTCTGAAAAGACAAAGTTAACACAACAGTGACACCACATGGATACATGTTACAGGGTTCACACGGTCATGGGAGACCTGGGAAAGTCACGGAATTTCACAATCTCATTTTCCAGGCGTGGCAAAGTCATGGAATTAGTAAAAATCACTGAAAGTTTTGGAAAACTTACAGTAATCTTACGGGGATAATCTTCCAGGTAATGTAACATAACAGCAAATTTATTTTCTGTAAGTTAGCCGTTGACATAACGTAGCTCTGATATGTGTCAGCTTAGGGCTGCACGATGTATCATTTCAGCATTGATGTGCAATGGTCGTATCGAAGGACGTGCAATGTCAAGTAAGGCAAATTAACTCAAACAACTTATCTGATGCTTGATACAAATGTAAAACTTTCATTTTCCATGACTTATAGCGGCCAAGCCTTCTGCTTTTAGACGTTACGTGTATATGTGACGTAGAGCCCTTCCCAAACCACCCCTGAAACTCTCCCTACCCACGTTTCTGCGTTCACACGGAGGGTCTGCAACAATAGCTGCGTTTCCATTATAGTTTTGCGCAAAATAAATGCAATATTTCGACAAAGTACAATTGCGACTTGCAGGTGTTTCCATTAAAAGGTGTTTTGCATATGAGCCGTAATTCTCGGAAAATCTCGTCCAGCGAGACTCCACTTTGTTTGCGGAAGTAAGATGGACATTCCAAATCTCTTGCGAGCTGGAAGTATCATCTCGGTTGCCACTGCTGCTGTTGCAGTAGTCTACAACCGATGACGAAGAGAGCGAGTGGTATTCGTGAACGAGGAACGTGAATGAGGAATTCACAGAGGACTTGAATGTCCAGTGACGTATATTTGCGGAAAAAGTGTTTCCATTACACTTTTGCGATATACTTCTATATCGACACGTCTGAAAAACCACCTCATGAGAGCGTAAAAACTTTTCTGTAGGTGTTTCCATTAGCAGTTTTTTATTGTGATATTTAGGTTTTGCGCATTTCTAGGGTTAATGGAAACACACTTAATGAGTCACGTCCAAACCAGCTGAGTAATGAAAGTTTCTTATGAACCCCTCCAACAGCGAGCCTGCACTAATGCCAAATTACTGACTATGTGCAACACTGTATTCATCATGAAGACGCCCAGTACAAATAAAGTTCCATGTGACTATCTTTACAAACGTGAACTGCTCAAACAAACTACGACATTTAAAATTGTCATACAGACATTAATGTTGTAAAGTTTACTTTGTATTTAGAACAAAATATACCCTTCTCTAGTTTCTAGAAAGCAGTCACATTCATTTTATTATCAATTTATTGAGTTATTTGTTTCTTTTAATGACAAAAGGAAATACATAAACATCCAGGTAAACAACAGCAGCTCATACATCAAATATAAGTGCTAAAAATACGTGTAAAGAACATAAGTGGGATTAAGCTTTATTTTTCTCAATGGTTATAAAAAGTTATGACAGGTCCTTTCTCCACCGCAGAGATGGAAGTTTGTCCAAAAGCTTGCTGTTGCATTTATCCCCTACACCTTAATGAAGGGAGCTTCAATCAGCTGTGAAGGTGACTTCAAACAGAGATACACTCTGTGAGGGAGTGGGTACGGTCTGATTTGGGAAAGGCCTGTAGTGTGGTGGCGTTTGTTACGGGAAGTGAAACTCTTCTGCATGTGTGTGTGGAGAAAGGTACAGTGAAGTGCATGCTTTTCCAAAATGAAAATTTTATGATTATTTTTTTTAAATTTTGTCCATGAAAATTTGTGGGAACTCTGACTTTAGCTAAAGCAGTCTTGCTTCCAGCTGTGGCAAGTTACAAAGTACTGTACTCAGGCACAATTTTGAGGTACTTGTAGTACTTGAGTATTTTAAATTGTTGGTACATAACACTTAAACCTTACTACATTTCAGATTGTACTGTGCTGTACTTTTGTTTTAAGAGCTATAGGTACTAGATACTTTTCCAATCAGATCATGAGCTGAGAAAATGCATCGTTTCGAGATCAAGATGAAAATAAAATCACAGGCAACAGGTTTCAGTTTAAAAAATACCAACGTTTCCCTTTAGCAACATTAAATTCACATCTGAAAATGATGCTTTTACTCACTCTGGACACACATCAGACATCTCAAATGATCGTACGCACATATACATGATTTTTTCCTCTCTCTTCCCTGTGGGGAGAGTTTTACAGCTGAAAGCTAAAACACCACAAATTGCATCAAAAAGTGTGTCTGGATTTTGCCCCGTTACATTAAGCCATGAATTTGAATGAAAGCAGCATTTCAATGATCGTCCTAATAGTTAGAAGGAGCAGGGGTGGTCTGGTGCTTAGAGCCACTGTACTGTCATCAGTGCTGCGGGTCTGATCCTTCCGATGGTTAATGCATCCATCAGCTAATGTTGGCGTAACTCACAACTCCTACCTGCTCTCTGTGATCAGGCGCTCCAGCTGAGAGTGGCAGCTAAAGTGATTTAACATGGAAATGTAATGAAACACAGTAGTGTGAGGCTATTGGAGGCTTGTGTACCTGTGCAAAGGCAATGAAGACCAGCTGTTCGTGTGTGTATTTGAGCCCAGGCAGCGGCCTCTCCGGTCCGTGCTCCCTCACCCACTTCTGATACGCCTGGGTGGACAGACAGAGGTGTGTGGAGCAAGTGAATAATGAAAGACAGCAGATACAAATGAAATTAGGATCCCTCGTCTCGTGTCCACAGCAGGATGTTCTCTGCAAGTTAAACTGAGATCTGAAACCAAACGGGACATTTCTGATTTGTAGAAACTACTGAAATAACACGGGAACACCCTTTTTTCTCTGCAGCCAATCTAACTGATTGACACGACGAACAGACGCGACGACTCTATCGCTGCATTTTGATGTTATGGTTTATTTAAAAGCATTCACTCATTCCCTTTGTACTTTGTTTCTGCATGCACAAAACACTCCCTGCTTCAATATAGACCACTGACACGCTCAATATGGAATTGAATTATGCAGCATCAGATACTCTGCTGTCCAGTCAAACACACACACACACACACACGGACAGACGGCGATACAAGCAGAGAGAGGGAAATCACGTTTATCTTTTATCTTGATTCTTGGGAGACTTCTGCTCTTTACTTTCATACAAATAAAGCAGACTGCTCTGTGAAGAATAAAGAGACAGACGGAGACAGAAAATGGACAGAGGCGGTATAGACTGATGGAGCAAACTCTAATACTTAAGAGTATGTGAAGCCACATAAATGGTATTGAATGTCACTTACATAGTAGGACAGCTTGAGCCCTCCCATGTCTGCGATGTTCTCCCCCAGCGTCAGACGGCCGTTCACCTACACACACGCACACACACACACACACACACACACACACACACACACACAGAGGAAGCTTACTTAATGGTGACAGGTCTGAACATCTCCGCCCTGCACTTTGTGCTATTATGTACTTCAAGGGTGTCCTTTAATCTAGGACCTGGCTTGTGATTAAAGACCGATATCTGTATTTTGTCAGTGAGGTTGCTCCCTGCTGATCTTGTCTTCAATAGCCTTAAAAGAAAAGTTTTTTGGGAAATGTGCTTATTTGCTTTCTTGCCAATAGTTGAAGAGTAAGATCAATACGGCTCTCAGATATGAGAGGAACATCAATCTTCTGAGTTTAAGTCTGGAAAAGAAAGTGAACGAGCAGATTTCCCAACATGTCAAGCTATCACGTTATATCACCTTTGACCCTTCAAAAACATGAAAATACAAATATTCACGGCAGCATATAGCACCATGAATTGTGCACATAAGGACAACGTTGTGCATAAAAGACGAAGTGAACTTTGAGTTGGTTTGGAATATGTAATATGTTTTTGACTGTGTTATACAGTGCTGAAGTGTAGTAACAGGAATACGATGAGAATACATAGAAACAGTCGGTAACATCGAGTCGGTAGAGGACCGTACAAGTTTTTTGTATTCTCAGCAAACCTTGTTAAACCTCTTCCCTGCCTCATGTGACTGTGGAACTCCAGAGAAGGAAATGGAAACACAAGTCAAAACTGAGACAGCTCGCAAACTAAGTGGCCGAGGAACTGTGGTATGTTGAAACGGCCACTACAGTCTGATTCACAAAAGATGTTGTGCTAAAAATACTTTGGACACAAACACGCTCGCACATCTTACAGCTGAGTGCAGTTTGCCCTTTTTTTTGCCTGACGACATTATAAATGTTGCACAGTATGTACATGTCACCTTTGGGCCAAGAACACAGCAGCAGAGCGACGGCAGAGAGAAAACGAAAACTTTTATCAGAATTTCCAGATGGGAGCTACAGGTCCTGACTGACGAGGTGCAGACGTATTTCCGTCTCAGTTGAAATATCCACTTATGATAATGCCTGGCATAACGATGCCCTCACCTGGTCACCGCCCATGCTGCTCACCAGAAAAATGAAAGCCAACAGAAAGTGCCAAAACTGCAGTTCCTCTAATGGCCACTTGAGGCTGAAGAAGCCAGTCATCCTCCACTGACCCCAATGTTAGCCTCCACAAACCAGTAGGTGACATCACAGCAGCTATGTCCATTATGTTTACAGTCTATGGGCGTGATACGCCTCAAAGATTTCAGTTACCACCGACTCTGAAGACACTACTTATTCCTGTGGCTTTGTGAATTGGACTATTTTTGCTGTAAGGCTCATTTGCATATAAACGGGCTGATTTGCGCCAAATAAATACATATAACATAATTTACATATGTGCAAATAGCACAGGAGCACAGAGACACTATTTCCCTGGCAGCACAGTTAGGGTTGCATTTTATCATTTGCAAGTGCTTTGAGAATTATACGGTTTCCTTTAATGCCAAGCAAAAGCTAAGCAATTCTTTCTCGTCCATGAGTGTTTTTGTGGCTGGTAAAGGTGCCAAAATCCCACCACACCACAAAAGTCTCAGATTAATCTATTAAAATTGTACTCCAGCAATTTGGTATCGAACTTTTGTTAAAACCTTCCTGCCGGGTTTAATGTTCCTATTTTTCATACTTCACATTTGTAATGCAGGCTCTGTGTTATCTGTCTGCAGGTATCCAGATATTTTTGAAAACTGATGTTTTCCCTCTGTTTTAGAATAAAAATTCTGTCCACTTGACCTTCATTTTACAAAATATCCCTGTCCACACCAGACGCTTGCAGGCATGAGCTCTTCCACAGTTTTCACTGGTTGAAAAGGTAGTAAAGTGCATAAGGTCCCTTTTTGCAAAACCATAACTGGAGATCTGTTTCCTGTTGATTCCTTTTTGATATACTGGTGGAGAAGCTCAGAAGATATGAGTGATGCTGCAGAAATGCAGAATTTTTCCTTCCTCTCCTCATCAACAACCACCGTAACTGGCAGACTTTAAAACGCAGATGCTGAGATGGACCAGATCACGCTAGGTGCAGCAATACTAAGTTTAAGAGTAAAGTAATCATTAGACCAAGAGGTGCTAACAAAACGTAAACAGACCAGTAGCCCGCCATTTTTGTCATTGTTTCTGAAACATGCCTATTACACAAAATAGATGAGATGATGTCATCGCTTCCCAAACACTCCACTTAACACGTCCACACAGATACGCAGGAACCAGAGTTTTGAAAAATCTGCACCCTAAGTGTTTTAAAAGTGTTTTTATTGATCTAAAACTGTGTGTGTGTGGACAAGAGTCCAAAATATAAAGGAAAATATCCATTTTCAAAAATGTATACATGCACAAAGATGATGAGATAATCCTGATGACATCACTACAACATCATCAAGGTTATTTTCTCAGACCTGACAAAGCTGCTCCAGGGCCTCTGAAGACTTTATACAACTGCTCTTACAGGCTGAACGGTGCTCCTAAGTAAACTTAAAATTATATGTTAAATTGGCAGAGTTCTCCTTTAAGGGAGCACACATGTAATTATGTTTGTCTATCTGTAACCAGAACAAAATGCTGCAAAAGTCTTCCACAGATACCCAGAGCAGTGATGTGAGCAGAAATAATAATAAATCAAGCTGCACCATGTTAACGGACACTGACTTGATGACATATGGTTTTCTATATAAAGATAATATCAGTCCAGAATATCAGCTGACATATATATCTATGTACTGCTATAATAAAAATGGCCATATAAGACAAGATGAGCCTTTATTGATCCCCAGCAGGGATATTCAGTCATTGCAAGGACAGAAACTGATGAGTATAGAAAGTAACAAAATAAATAAAATAAAATAAAATACAATAAAATAAAATAAAATAAAATTAGATAAAATAAAATAAAATTAAATAAGATAAAATAAAATTAGATAAAATAAAATACAATAAAATAAAATTAAATTAAATAAGATAAAATAAAATAAAATTAGATAAAATAAAATAAAATAAAATAAAATTAGATAAAATACAATAAAATAAAATAAAATTAAATAAGATAAAATAAAATAAAACAAGATAAAATAAAATAAATAAGGAGTGGATGGACAAAAATAAAAATTGAATTAAAAATCAAAACTATATGAGAGCATTTGAAGACAAAATGTCCTGGTAAAGTGATTAATGTGATCAACAGCAACAGAGTCAACATCATAAAAGCTGTATGTGTATGTGCGGTATGTGTGTGTGTGTGTGTGTGTGTGTGTGTGTGTGTGTGTGTGTGCGTGCAGACCCACCCTCTGGTTATAAACAGTGAAGTTATCGTAGAGCTTGACGATACATTCGGCTTTCTTCTGGAATTTCCTGTAGGACTCCTCCGTCCACCACTGTTTGAGGTTGCCGTGGCGGTCGTACTGGCCCCCTAGGGACATGAACCATTGCATCACTAAGATGAAGGGCAAAAGGGCAGGGGGGGCGCAGTGTTAGCATGGAGACGACACAACCTGCAACTTTCCTTCACAGTCCAAAAAGCGGCCCAGCACGTCATCTTTGTAGCTTTTTTTTATTGCTGCGGGAGTCAAAACATCAGGAGGCAAAGGGTTGTTGAGTTGACCTTGGCTGATGTCTCCAGTTCAAGAGCCAACTGAATTGCTTTTGCAGCCAAATACATTTGTAGAATGACTGTCTGCCAAAGAGGCTGGTGGAGCACAAACCAACAAAGGCAGTCACAAACAAAGTTATTCCAGTATTTGGCAGGTGGCTGGCAGAAATTTCGCAGCCTTATTATGGTCGTCTGATGCATCTTAAAGGGCAGCACTTTGACTGGAAATGAAAGTTAGAGATTGTGGTTCAAAACAGTCTTTCCTGTACAGCTGTGGGCATCTGACAAATGTCATACAATTACACAAATCATCAGGGACTCTCGCTTTTTCTGTGAAATTGAATGCAACAATGGGAGTGCCACTCAAAATAGTGAGACTGTGGGTGTATGAGCATTGCTGTAATGGAATATAGGTGAAGAGATTGAAATTCTTACCCCAGTCATCATATCCATGTGTTAGCTCGTGGCCGATGATTGCTCCTATGCCCCCATAGTTCAGAGACCTGGCAGCAGGAAGGAGAAATATGGAGCATTACACAAAACTTCCCTGGTCTCCGCAGGTGCTTAAAAGTCTTGAATTGCCTCCACTTATATCAAGGCTTGACCTTTGGAAAGGAACATTGAATTCATAAGTAAAGGGAAATGGACTCGCAATTGTATAGTACAGAGTCTTCCGACCACTCAAAGTGCTTTTACTCAACATGCTACATTCACCCATTCACACACACATTCACACACTGGAGGCTGAGGCTGTTATAAAAGGTGCCACCTGCTACTCTGTCAAACATTCACATGCACTCACACACCAGCAGCCTGGGGTTCAGTATCTTGCCCGAGGATACTTCAACATGTGGACCGGAGGAGCCGGGGACTGGTCGTCTGATTAGTGGTCGACCTGCGCTACCTCGTCCACAGCCACAGCAATAAAACACACCTTTGATCAATTAAATTCACTGTGGAATTGTGCCAACACATTCTCACTCCTACCTCGTCACATATCGACATCTCGTCATGGACTTTCCACGTCCACATATGTCGTCCAAGGTACCCTGGGTGTGTAATTGTCTGTTTATACACTTCTGTTTTCACAGGAAATGTACAGTTTGCATACAGGCTCTTTCAAAATAAAAGCACTACATCGGTACAACACCACAAAATGACGTTGTTTTCCTTCAACAACACATGCACACGGTTGGGTTTAGGAAAAAAGAACAGGGTTTGGCTTCACAGTCTTACAGGAAGTAAACACCAGTCGGTGGTTGTTGGACCCATCCACCACTACTCCTGCCCGCCCCTACTCAGACTTCTGCCTCCCTAACTTTTGTTGTTGTCCCGCGATGTTTCCCCCTCATGCCACAGGCATTATTCATTATTTCTTTTAATGTAAAAACTGTTTTTGTTTTTTTTTTAATCAGGTTGGGTTTGGACAGAAACTGTTAATGTTCATGTAGGGTCGGCCTGATCAGAGCTCGAAAGAGAAGTTTGAATTCGGGGAAAGTGTTTTACTTTATTTATACTTGTGCAGTGGTGTGTCTGTGTCACTCTGCAGTTACACCTCCAAAACACTAGTCGGTGGTTCCTGTGAAGTGCTGTAAAGTTGACTTGATTCAAAACACACATTAAACACACATTAAACATGGCTTAATAGAGACAATTTCAAACACAAGTGCACAAATCAGCTTCACTATAACTCGCAGCATTCACAGACAAACACTTGTCTTTATCTGGACACATTTTCCCCACAAATACAACATGCTAACGTTATTAGCACAAGCCTATGGCATTTTACATTGTATAAATTAGCCTAGTGACAAGCAAAGATTTCCTCTTCTCATATGAAGCCAGGGACAACAGCAACATTTAACAAAGATAACGGCACATAATTTGGCTCCATTACAACTCACAAGGTTCACTGACAAAACAACTGTCTTATACTAAACATGTTTTCCAAACAAATACAACATGCTAACGTTATTAGCACAAGCCTATGGCATTTTACATTGTATAAATTAGCCTAGCGACGAGCAGAGATTTCCTCTGCTCATATGAAGCCAGGATAAATCACACACAAGACTTAAAATGTTATTTATGTGGAGGCTTTATTGTCTTCACAATTTATTGTTTCTTATCTGTGAAATTAAAGTAAATCAAAGTTTTGTTTCCACTGAGGGAAATGGTTTCAGCTTACAGAGACAGACAGGAGGTCTGCGTCACTGCGACGCAAATGTATAAATCCTGCTTTAGTGCAAACAGGCTAAATAAAATGTGGATTCTGATTATCCTAAATTAATTGCAGCATTACATTAGACCTCCTGGCAGAGTGCCACAGACTCCTGAGGGTCCCGAACCCCATTTTGAAAATCACTTTTTCAGAACGTATGCCTTTTGACTGATATTATGAGTCTCACTACAGACAGCTTTCTCTCTCTTGTTTTTCATCTCTTTGTCCTCATCGATAATTCTGCTCAGCCAAACCAGATAAAATGCAAATTGCACTTGGGATCTAATTTTGGATCCATGTGTCTCAGTACTGAGTGGAAAGAAGCTCAATGCCACATTTTTCTGTTCACACTGATTAGAAAACATCAGATATCTGTTCTACATGTGTGGGGACCTTTCAGCTGCAGTGTGAACATAACTCTTAACTTCTCAAGGTGTGGACACAGAAACACAGCCCTCCTGTAACTTGTGTGAGCACCCACTGGCTCACACCCTGCACGTGCCCCCTGCTTCCAGAAAGCAGCGGGTGGCTCCACCTCCCCCTGACCCTGGGCCGGGCTGGAGAGCTGTCTTTGTGCCACATGCAGATATAGAGAGCGATGAGAGGGCAGACTCGGGGCTATTCACATGGCTACGTCTGAAAATGACTTTCTGACAGCTAGTCGATACGCTGCCTCACACCGGGCCCGACTCCCCCGCTAAACTAACTGGCTGATTGAAGCTTCATTATACTCGACGTGGTGGTGGAGAGCCGTGTGTGTGTGTGTGGGAGTGTGAGAACGAGAGTTTATGGGAGGTTAGGGCTACTGCAGTAATAATTTCAAGGGGACAGGCAGGCGCGCACACACACACACACACACAGACTTTACTACATCATTAATTAATATTGATTAGCATGCATGGCAGCAGGTAGAGGAAGTAGTGGTGATCACCTCTAATGAAGACATAGAAGTGTTAGCTAATGTTGGGTACACAAACTGCTAATTGAGGGGTGTGTGTGTGTGTGTGTGTGTGTGTGTGTGTGGTGAGTCAGGGGAGCTGATATGAATGCAGGAGGTGCAGCTATTTGGACTGTATTGTATGTACTGGCTTAGAATAATGCTGAATACTGGCAGCAGCAGGTTTTCTCCTTGGTGAATAGCTTTGGTTAACAAAGGGTTTGTTAAGAGGGAAAATAGATGTTTACCTGCACATTCCTCAGAGCTGCACTGCACTGGTTTCTCACTGACCATTTCCCAAATTGGTGTGGGTGATTTCCCAGCATCCAGGCAGCCACTGGGTTTAATTCATGCCAGTATTGTATGTTAATCAACTCACAATCAGCTGAAACCTACTTAGGACAGGTAATACATCACTTTATTTTTATGATAATTGTTAGATAAGAACCTATCTGATAACAATATATGATAGGAACCTATTTAAAAACTGTATTGTTGGTGTGTTCATGGACACTCCTACACCTGAGTTAGCTGCCATAGTGTTCAATGTCCATGACTGCACATTGTCTGCTTAATTTATTTATTTTTTCCACGGCATATCTGTGGAAACACTTTTAAAACCATTGCATCACCTCATGTTAATAACATAATGTACCCAAATGTCAATGCATTTTTGTGCTGCACTGAATGAATGAATGAATGAATGAATGAATGCATTACATTACATTCTAATGACTAAAAAGGGATGTTAAAATCATGTGTTCAAAAATGTCTTTTAATCTGTACGCCCTGTTTTCTTTTCCTTGTATCTTTTTTTTGTGTTTGTTTTGTTTTTTTGTTTGTTTTTTGTGCTTTGTTGTATCATAGGTAGGTTTGGTGGATTGGTCCAACACACACAGAACTTTCACCCAGGAGCCCGGTGTCTGCTTCCCACATGAACGTAGAACCAAATCACGTGCTTTTGTTGCACAAGGACTTAAAGATAAATTTGAGGTGTTTAACCAACGTTGTGAGTTTGTTTTGAAAAAGACTGGATGCATCTAACGAGCAGAAACTGTACAACGGAAGTGTAATTTGAAAAGACACAATACATATAACAGGCATAAACTGGCATGCTGTCCCAGAACATTGACAACAAACGCAGAAGGATACCCAGTGTGTCATATATAGACGTGAAATTTCACTGAACGAGCAGCAACATGGGCCGAGATGGGAGGTGGGATTGAGAATGTCAAG